>NW_027507748.1:312096369-312416887 GCF_037356315.1 Lithobates pipiens | reverse complement strand
GGGCGTGGCATCAACCACCTCAGGTCTGCCTTGTTCTTTGGTGTGGGTCTTAAGTACTGTTGCTAATGGACTGCATGGGAGCTCGACATATGTCTGGTCAAGCATGTGGTGCACAAGCGGCTGCTGTTTGGCCACACTTGATACGCTTCAGACATATGTTGCAAACAGCATGTCAGGGAACTCACCATGTGAATATCCGTCCCCGTGTAACAGCAGTTCCCTTTTGTCCCAAGGATCATGCGCGGTGTCCCCGTCAGAGGCGTGCGAGTTCCGGTACGAATGGACGCACGCCAATATGAACACGTGGATGCACACACGCCAACCGAACGTTTGCACGTAATTACGCACGCACGGCCACGTCCACCAATCCGGGCACATCTCGCCCTATATAAACAGGATCTGACTTGATACCAGTGCTGGATCGTCTTCAGCTTGTCCCTGAATACCTGATCGTTCTTGTAACTGTGACCTTGTTCCTGACTACCGGCTTGCTCGACTATTCTTTCGGATCATCCCTGTTTACTGTTTCCTGGACTATTTCTGACCTCGGCTTGGACTTCCTACTTCGGCTTGCTTTCTGATTTTTGTACCTCATTGCCAGCACGTTACCAGATTCCCTTGCTCGCCCCTGACTACACACCTGCCTTCCGTTTGTGTACCTCGTTGCCTGCCAGTTGCCAACCTAGCCTGTTCCTGATGTGCAGTGTCTTCCTCACACCTGCTTGGCTCCCACTGTATTCCACCAGTGACCGGCCTACGCCTCTTCATCCGGGAGGACCCAGTATCTTCAGGTCTTCATCTCCAAGCCGCAGGCACCTGCACCCTTTGGCTGCCTCCACACTTCCTGGTCCCACTTCCAGGGGTGTGGAGACCGGAACCATGCTAGAGGCCACCCCAAGCAGTCTGACTCCGCTGTAAGGTACGTGACACAGCAGTGGCGTGATCTGCTGCACACATCTCAAAAAAGGCCTACACCAAAGAATTTTTGAAAAAACCCATTGAGTCAGCAGCGCCTTGCACATGTGGAGCTCTGCGGTGTGATGCAGTCATTTGGCTGTCCTTAAGCTGGCCCCTGGAGGGCATCCTGCCTCATTGGAGATGTGTCTCCTCCTCCTCCTCTTTTCTATCAGGCACCCACGTAGAGTCAGTGACCTCATCATCCCCTTCCTTCCTCGTCACTGGAGCAAACCTGTCAGTATGCTGCAGCTAGGGGAAATGACTGCCAGGTTCTTGTCCTTCTTGGGCACCCCCTCTCTCTGGGCCCATATAACTGCCTTCATCCAACAACCTTGGTACCATCATTGGAAGCTTCAAAACGCTGTGCATCCTCCTGCAGCATGTACCCGACACTGTGGTCGAACAGTTCGGGGACTCCTCAGGACATGATGGTGGGGCTAGGGAAGGAGTGACTGATGCCATTGAGCCAATGGAATAGGCTGCTTTGGCAGCTGCATTGGCAGCCAAACTGACAGAGGATTAGGAGGATGAGGAGGGCTTTGTGATCCACTCTACCAACTCTTTTACATGTTGTGGCTCAACATGGACAGCTGTCCAAAAAAAGCACAAGCGTGCCCCGCTTCTACGTGCTGAGGATTCACCTTGTCCACGACCAGCACTGTTGGCTATAGACACAGAGCCTGCTTGCCCTCTTATAGTGGCCTGTGAGTGTCTTCCTTTCCTTGGTGGCCTTCCAGACATGCTGTAAAATTGAATTAGCAAAACACCGCCTGAAGTTTACTAGAAAAATTACACCAGGAATGACCTGCAGTCAGGTATAGGCTTTTCATTGTTAGATTTGTACATAAACATATAAATTATACCTCTAATCATGTTCTGCAAAAATATTAGAAGATAATTTAAATAGCGCTCATAATATAACAAATGTGCATACAGTAATATAAAGAACTAAAAGTCCATTGAACAGAATCTTGAAAATCGTAGAAGGGAATCTGTTTTCAAAAAATCCTTCAGACTTCCACCACACCAATGTGCTTGTGACACCTCGCCCAATAGAAACACATTCACCGACTGATGTTGCCTCCACTTTCGTGTTTGGCAAAAAAGCAGTGTAGACACCCCTTGGGTCTATCCCTCGATCAGTTCAGGCAAGGCTCATCCATATATAAAAAGTGAAAATAAATGCTTCACATAGCGTGATAACGTTTAACCACTTGCCGACCGCCGCACGACGATGTACGTCGACAGAATGGCACGGGCAGGCATAAGGGCTTACATGTACGTCCTTGCCTGCCCGCCGGTCGGGGGCCCGATTGGGCCCCCGCCCGGTGCCTGCGGCGGTCGGTATTCGTTCGGGAGCGATCCTGGACGAGGGGACGGCCATTCATTCATGGCCACCCCCTCGCGATCGCTCCCGACGAATGAAAATGTCCCGTGACATCACTTCCTCTCCTGTAATGTAAACACGTGTCGGTATTTTTCGTTCCGGCACCGAGGAGAGAGCATCAGTGAGTTGCACAAGCACTACACTGTAGAACATGCCAGGCACACTCACACCCCCCCTTTACCCCCCAATTACCCCTGCCCCCCCCCCCAGTCACAGTGAAACCAATTGCTTTTTTTTTTTTTTGCATTGGTGTCATTTGTGACTGTAATAACTGTTAGGGTTAGCCCCTTTAGTTCTAATGTGCCCCCCTAACCCCCCTAACCTCCCCAATAAAGGTTTAACCCCATGATCACCCCCCCTCGCCAGTGTCACTAAGGGCTGGGTTCACATTGCAGCGGTTATGAGAACGAATGTGATTCGCACCGCACTGCAGTGCAAATCACATCCGATCTCTGTGCGATTCGAGTTCAGCCATACAGATAGTATGGCTGAATTCGTGTCGCACCCGCCGCACATTCGCACGGGACCCTTTTTTTGGCCCGCAGCAGAATCGGATCGCATGGGTGTTCACACCATGCGATCCGAGTTTGCAGATCGCACTGCGATATGCGAACTGATCTGGGGGTGTCATTAACATTTCACTGACACTCCCAGCAGTTCGCATAGGGCAGTGTGAACTGCCGCCGGGAGGCATGCGATGCGGGAACCCGCCGCGGATTCATGGCGTTCCCACATCGCTCCAGTGTGAACCCAGCCTAATAAGCGATCATTTTTCTGATCACTGTATTAAGTGTCACAGGTGACGCTAGTTAGGCAGGTAGGTATTTAGGTTCGCCGCAGCTTTTTATAGCGCCAGGGACCCCCATATACTACCGCATAAAGCCCCCTGATTTCCCCCTAGTTAACCCTTTCACCAGTGATCACCATATAACTGTTACAGGTGACGCTGGTTGGTTAGTTATTTTTTTTTATAGTTTCAGGGCACCCGCCATTTATTACCTAATAAAGGTTTAACCCCCTGATCACCCGGCGGGTGTCATTTGTGACTGTAATAACTGTTAGGGCAGTTAGGGTTAGCACCCTTTAGTTCGAAGGTACCCCCCTAACCCCCCCAATAAAGGTTTAACCCCGTGATCACCCCCCGTCGCCAGTGTCACTAAGGCTGGGTTCACATTGCAGCGGTTTATGAGAACGGATGTGATTCGCACCGCACTGCAGTGCAAATCACATCCGATCTCTGTGCGATTCGAGTTCAGCCATACAGATAGTATGGCTGAATTCGTGTCGCACCCGCCGCAAACTCGCACGGGACCCTTTTTTTGGTCCACAGCAGAATCGGATCGCATGGGTGTTCACACCATGCGATCCGAGTTTGCAGATCGCACTGCGATATGCGAACTGATCTGGGGGTGTCATTAACATTTCACTGACACTCCCAGCAGTTCGCATAGGGCAGTGTGAACTGCCGCCGGGAGGCATGTGATGCGGGAACCCGCCGCGCATTCGTGGCGTTCCCACATCGCTCCAGTGTGAACCCAGCCTAATAGGCGATCGTTTTTCTGATCACTGTATTAGTGTCACAGGTGACGCTAGTTAGGCAGGTAGGTATTTAGGTTCGCCGCAGCTTTTTATAGCGCCAGGGAAGGGACCCCCATATACTACCGCATAAAGCCCCCTGATTGCCCCCTAGTTAACCCTTTCACCAGTGATCACCATATAATTGTTACAGGTGACGCTGGTTGGTTAGTTATTTTTTTTATAGTTTCAGGGCACCCGCCATTTATTACCTAGTCTCACTAGTGTACATCTAAATTTAGGGGTGTCTACTTTCCAAAATGGGGTAATTTGGGGGGGGGGGGGGTTTGTGCCATCTTGGCATTTTATGGCCTTCAAAACTGTAACGCCCTTAGAAAGCCTGAAGGCGGTTCTTGGTTTTCGGGGCCCTGTACATGGCTAGGCTCCCAAAAAGTCCCACATATGTGGTATCCCCGTACTCAGGAGAAGCAGCAGAATTTATTTTGGGGTGTCATTTCACATATGCCCATAGCATGTGTGAGCAATATATCATTTAGTGACAACTTTGTGTAAAAAAAAAAAAAAAAAATTATTTTTTGTCATTATTCAATCGCTTGAGGCAAAAAAATAAAATATTCAATGGGCTCAACATGCCACTTATCAATTTCCTTAGGGTGTCTACTTTCCAAAATGGGGTCATTTGGGGGGGTTTTGTACTGCCCTGCCATTTTAGCACCTCAAGAAATGAGATAGGCAGTCGTAAACTAAAAGCTGCGTAAATTCCAGAAAACGTACCTTAGTTTGTAGATGTGACAACTTTTGCGCAAACCAATAAATATACAATTATTGACTTTTTTTTTTTACCAAAGACATGTGGCTGAATACATTTTGGCCTAAATGTATGACTAAAATTTAGTTTATTGGATTTTTCTAATAACAAAAATTAGAAAATATCATTTTTTTTCAAAATTTGCGGTCTTTTTACGTTTATATCGCAAAAAATAAAAATCGCAGAGGCAATCAAATACCATCAAAAGAAAGCTCTATTTGTGGGAAGAAAAGGACGCAAATTTTGTTTGGGTACAACATTGCATGACCGCGCAATTACCAGTTAAAGCAGCGCAGTGCCAAATTGTAAAAAGACCTCTGGTCATTTACCAGCAAAATGGTCCGGTCTGAAGGTGGCTAAAGATGTATTCAAACACCACGCACATCACTTCAATATATTAACTCACATGTTAACTATAAAATTCCAGCATCAATAAAAAAGATCACAGCAAACTTTCACCAAACAAACGGGTGTTGCACTGTGGAAATAGCGAGACCCAAAACGTGCGTTATGAGCTTTCACCACTTCCCAGTCACTGCTCCCGATAAACTAGAACCAGCCATGAGCATCAGCGTCCTTCTCTCAACGTTCGTCTCCGTGTGGCCACGCCTCCGACATGTTTCGTCACTCTGACTTCTTCCTGGGATTGGCGAATATATTTTTTTCTTTATATCACTGTATCACGGGGTGATAGATTGAATTATTTCTCATTTTGCACATTTGTTATATTATGAGCGCTACTTAAATTATCTTCTAATATTTTTGAAGTACACGATTAGAGGTATAATTTATTTGTTTGAGTACTATTTTCACTAAGGTAGCAGCTTTTTGTTTTTATTTTCACTGACATTGATATTTTTTGTATTATTTGCAATAATATTGTTCACTGTTAGGGGGTCACTGATTGGCGCAGTGGGGGCAGTGCATTTGTGGAAGGGTACACATTGCCAGCTGATTTAGATTTGTACATAAACAAACTCATATTTTAAACCTTTCATTAGACAAACATTTAGTTAGCTGTATACTGTATTTGCTGCTCAGAATGTCAGACCATTAAAAATTAAATATTTGACTAAAATAATGTCTGTAACTTTGTCTAATATTACCTTTGCATGAAAGCTACAGCTCTGATGTATTGGGGTGGACCTTTCATTAATGAGTGCAGCTTGCATAAATAAAACAATGGCTTGTTTTCTATCATGCTGTTTGTGTAAGAACTCCAGTTTCATGTTTCACAAAGACAACTTTTTCCTGGCAATATTATAATAAATGAAAACAATACCCTGCGGTCATGCAGAGATGTCCATAAATCCAAAATATTCTTCTGCTTATATCATGGCACTTACAAGGAAAAGGGGCACATCATTTCACAATCCACACATTCTGCTTTGGATTTCACGAATAAAAATACATAAAAACAAAAGGACCAACAATATGTATGATGGACCAGAAAGCACTCGGCCATCAAAAACTATAAAACAACGGGCTGCAGGCAGCATCTATCCTAACAGGGTGTGTGGACTTGATGTGATGAGTCTGTTATATTTAAATTTTATTTATTATTGCTCTCACATCATGGACCACACATCAAGTTATTATCAGACTTTAAGATTTCATTTTTGTAGAAAAACATTTTATGTATCCCATCCATCTTGGCTTTGTTAAACATTATGGCAGCTGTATTCAAATTAACAACCTCATTTTAATCTTTTTTTTCTTTCCACTCAATAAATGTAAAATTACAAAATTGTTATCTTAATCTAAACTAATCCCATTTTTACCAATTTCCCCATTTAACCTGGATTTCATTTCGAACCAAAGGTTGTCTAAACCAGTTTCAATATATCTATATTTATTAATAAAATTGTTAAACTCATATTAGAAATTAATACTCATATGATAATTTCAATATCACACACTAATATATATATATGCACAGATAAATGTCCTAAAAGGGGGACATATTACTTACTTTTACTTAATTTTCCTTTTTTTAAATGCACTATCAAAGGATATTCAATTTGTGTAAGACACGGTTAAATGTAACCTTCATTTTAACATGTTTGGAAAACAGATTTAAAAATAATTGTGATCACATTGTTTATCACTAGATTAGTTAACCTGGCACATTTTGTTATAAATGTTTTGTCTAAAAAACTGAAATTGGTATGGTGTCCTTCCAGCTTATCACCAACCTCTCACCCCAGCCACATTCTTTCATGAGAGCACAAAGGAGGGGGTCACATCTGCGTACATGACACACACAAGCGATAGAACTAAAAGTTCAAGCATTCACAAACATATAGGCGGCACAGTGGTGTAGTGGTTAGCACTCTCACCTAGCAGTAAGAAGGGTCGCTGGTTCAAATCCCAACCACGACACTACCTGCCTGGAGTTTGCATGTTCTCCCTGTGCCTGCGTGGGTTTCCTCCGGGTACTCCGGTTTCCTCCCACAAACCAAAGACATGCAGGTAGGTTAATTGGTTCTGTCCAAAATTGGCCCTACTATATGAATGGGGATCCTGGATTGTGGGCTACTTGAGGGTAGGGACCATGTGAGTGTGTAATGTACAGGGATAGGGACAATTGTAGACACTCACTCAGGTTGAACTGGATGGACTGGTGTCTTTATTCAACCTTACTAACTATGAAACTATGAAACTATATACCAATATCTCTCTAAAATCGCTTACATTTTTCCCATTTGTACACAACACATGTATATCATTCTCTCACTTTCTTTTAACTATTAATATTTCCATGCTTAACTTCTGCTTTCTTTATTTTGTTCTGATATCCTTTGCATCTAATGTATTGTAATACCGTACCTTCTATGATCAGACGGGCTGCCATAGTGCTCATCCTGTCTTCCCTCTCTGACAACATATAAAACATTCCGTGTCTTGACTTTACTAGTTATAGTGCCTGACCCCAAATTCATCCCACAATTGAACATCAAAATGTCCCTTTCTGTCTAGTGTTAATTGTCACCCTTGATCCATTCTGCTCACATACATAGCTGTTTCTCTAGCTGTATACTGTGCATGATTCTTAGTCCCTGTGGACTTTGGTGGTAACCCAGTTACCCATTGTGGATCCCATGTCCACTTTAACCATTAATCTAGGGGCTCAGTATAGGCGGAACCGCACCTTCGGTTCACATATAGCGCTCCTCTTGCGCTGGGCATTTTTGAGGGTCTCTTACCCTTCATTCACTTACTTAGTATAATACTCATAATGACTGGCCAGTCTTCTCTATGTGTGCCTATACCCTCTTTCCTCTAAACTACTTTATCTAGCAGATGTACAACACTATTCTTCCCTTTCTTATCTCTAACACTCTGATGGACAGTAGACAGGGACAACATAACATATAACCACTAATCAATACGGTTCGATTAAGGGGCGTAAAATAGGTACCATTTGTCCCAAAAATACCCTACCAATCAAGGAAGTCTGATAACTCAAATGTAAGCAAAAGGCTTACCTCAGCCGGCTGATTATCAGAAATTCCCGGATCGTCTCAAGCTCCTCGTTTTGGATACTCAGGGTCACCTGGGAACCCCTCCTGGCTGGCTTGCCACCTGAAATTGATATTTTATAGATAGGCAACTCCTATCCTCATATTGATTAGTGGTTCCAAATTAATAATAACTACTGCAGTAGGGAGCAGACACAAATTACAATTGTATGTTTATGGTAACAAGGGGTATTACATAGGCAGGCTAATTCTAATCAAGACTCGAAAGAATTCAAAACAGGTACTGTAAGCATTATTAGTGCCATGTGCAAAGTGAGGGCATTGTGCAATACATATAAAATAGAATACAATTATATACAGAACTTACACATTTCCATTACAGTGGCCTTCCAGACATGCTGTAAAATTGTATTAGCAAAACACCGCCTGAAGTTTACTAGAAAAATTACACCAGGAATGACCTGCAGTCAGGTATAGGCTTGGCTAGACTAGAATGCAGTGGATATATGTAGGAAACTGTATATATATATCTTTAGCACTGCAGATCACTGAATCACCTGCCTGCCTGCCTGCGTGAAAGTGTCATTGAAAACATACACCAGGAATGGCCTGTAGTCAGGTATAGGCTTGGCTAGACTAGGATGCAGTGGATTTATATGTAGGAGACTGTATATATATCGTTATGCACTGCAGATCACTGAATCACTTGCCTGCCTGCTTGAAAGTGTATTTGAAAACGTATACAAGCAATGGCCTGCAGTCAAATATAGGCTAGGCTAAACTAGAATGCAGTGGATATATATATATTTTATGCACTGAAGAACATTGAATAACCTGCCTGGCCTGCCTGCCTGAAAGTGTATTTGAATACGTACACCAGGAATGGCCTGCAGTCAGATCTAGCTACACAGGATACAGTAATATATATATATATATATATATATATATATATATATATATATATATATATATATATATATACTAAATACACTGCAGCTAGATGAATAAACTGCCTGCTCAAAGTAAATTAAATGACACGCTCTCTCTCTCTCTCTCTCTCTCTCTCTCTCTCCGCCAAGAATACACTACACAAGGCCAAAGTGCAGGTGGCCTTATATAGTGTGGGGTGTGAACTTAACCACCTGAGCCATAATTGGCCAAAGGCACCCTACTTTTGGCCAATTATGTCTCTCTTTGCTGACGGCGGTGTGATTGGCCAAAGCATGCGGATCATAGTACATGCTTGGCCAATCATCAGCCAGCAATGCGATGACACAGTGCATTATGGGGTGTGACTCGCAACTCATATTTGGCGTTAACGCCCATAATGTTCGATCTTCCTCAAATGACCGTACAGCCGATGTTTCAGTTAAACTCATGTTCAACTCATACAGAAAGCTCGTCCTTAATGAAGACTCTAAGTTGAAACGTGTTGAGGTTTCTCAAACTGCCCTTGAAGTCGTCTTTATTGATGGGAAATATATATTATGCAGATAACCATTGATGTATTTGATTGTTAGCTTATTTAAGTATGATAACATTTTTAAGCTTTGTGAATAAATGTAAAAACTTTTAGAATTTTTTTATGGTTATTGGTACCCTAAAAGTTCCACTCTGCTTTTTTAAAATCATGTGTGTACGTTACAGCTTTTTTCATTAATGAGTAAGGTGTCCCTCACCCACTGACACCCACAACCACCAGGCAAGGATTGTGGGGAAGAGGCTTTTGTCCTCAACATTTTTTTGCATGACTGGTATGTATTTTTGTGAGGAGTCTATGCTATTTTTTCATCCGTGCTGTAAGATATACTACAGCAAAATGGCATTAAAACAATTATATTGAGAAACAATGATACAGTTTAAATTGTGGGCAAATTACATACATTGGCAACATCTATAAAAAATTAATTAAAAAAAGCACACAACCCTATATAAAGATTCCCCAAAATACATAGCAGACCTTTGGAGGAGTCTGCATGCTGTTTTTAAAAACATAAAAGCTGGCAATGACACCTGTCAAAGTAATTTTCCAGAATTTTCAGCGCTGTTGCAATACTTTCTGTTAGACATGTGCAGAACGAAAAAATGTGTTTAGTTTGGTTTCGGATAGATTCGTTATGTTGCATTGTTTTGTTGATTTACTTTTTTGATTCAATGTGATGATTCGTTTCGGAATTTGTTTAGTTTTGTTTAATTTTGTTTATTAATTTTCTAACTAATTCCACATTTTCAGAATGAAAATTCAAAATCTGTGCGAAGAATAGCTGGTTGTTAAGGAGCAAGCTGCAGAGCCGGCCGCCGCGTCCTAAACAACCAATGACTTCTCAGCTGACACGTGATTGTAAACAGAATTGCCAGGAAATTAAAATTCAGAAAAAAACAGCATGGGGTCCCTCCAGTCCATACCAGCATCTGAGCATGCAGCCTGGCAGACCAGGAAAGGAGGGGATGAGTGAACACCTCCAAAACCATACTACACTACATGCCCTCAACATGGGGGGTGCTTTGGGGCAGGGGAGCTCTCCCCCCAGAGCACCTTGTCCCCATGTTGATATGGACAAGGTCCTCTTCCACACAACCTTGGCTGGTGGTTGTGGGGGTGCCTGGGGTGACTTATTGAAATCTGGAAGCCCCCTTTAAAAAAGGGGCCCTGCAGATCCCCCATGTGATTAAGTAGGGGTACATACTACTCATTCACCCAAAAAGTATAAAAAGTAAATAAAAGCACAACAACAATTTGAAGCCAAAGGACCAGGCCCCTTTTTGCAATTCGGCACTGCATCTCTTTAACTGACAATTGCGCGGTCATGCGACGTGGCTCCCAAACAAAATTGGCGTCCTTTTTTTCCCACAAATAGAGCTTTCTTTTGGTGGTATTTGATCCCCTCTACAGTTTTTTTTTTTTTTGCGCTATAAACAAAAATAGAGCGACAATTTTGAAAAAAATGCAATATTTTTTTACTTTTTGCTATAATAAATATCCCCAAAAAAAAAATTTCAAAAAACATATTTTTCATAGTTTGTTAGGTTGAATAAAGACACCAGTCCATCCAGTTCAACCTGAGTGAGTGTCTACAATGGTCCCCTTCCCTGTACATTGCTACACCCACATCGGTCCCTATCCTCAAGGAGCCCACAATCCAAGGTCCCCATTCATATACTAGGGCCAATTTTGGACAGAAGCCAATTAACCTACCTGCATGTCTTTGGATTGTGGGAGGAAACCGTAGTACCCGGAGGAAACCCACGCAGGCACAGGGAGAACATGCAAACTCCAGGCAGGTAGTGTCATGGTTGGGATTTGAACCAGTGACCTTCTTACTGCTAGGTGAGAGTGCTAACCACTACACCACTGTGCCGTCAGTTTAGGCCAATACGTATACTTCTACATATTTTTGGTAAAAAAAAAAAATCACAATTAACGATTATTGATTGGTTTATAGTGTTTGCAAAATAGAGGGTAGTTTTATAGCATTTTTATTAATATTTTTTTTTTTTTTACTAGTAATGGCGATCAGCAATTTGTATTGTGACTAGGCAATTATGGCGGACACATCGGAAATTTTTGACACATTTTTGGGACCATTGTCATTTATACAGCAATCACTGCTATTTAAATGCACTGATTCCTGTGTAAATGACACTGGCAGTGACAGAGTTAACCACTAGGGGGCAGTGTAGGGGTTATGTATGACGTGATGGTTTTTTTTTTTATTGTAGGGGGCGTGGCCTGGCTTGTGACATCACTGATCGTCCTTCCCTATAAAAGGGAAGAGACGATCAGTGACAGCCACACAGGGAAGTACAGGGAGAGGTATGTTTACACACACCTCTCCTCGTTCTTCAGCTCTGTGACCCGATCGCTGGACACCAGCGGTGATCGGGTCCACTGGTCCTGCGGCCACGTTTACGGAGCACAGGCCGGGGCCTTAACGTCCTTAAAGAATCACGTACCGGTACGTGATTGTGCCCAGCTGTGCCATTCTGCCGACGTATATCGGTGTGAGGCGGTCCTTAAGTGGTTAAACTGTGACAGCGCTGAAAATTGGCCTGGTCAGGAAGGGGGTGAAAGTATCCAGTACTGAAGTGGATGACTGGATCTAATTTATATATATTTTTTATTGCATCTGTAAATGTTCCCCAGGGCAGTTTCCACCCCCCCATGCTAAAGCAAACCATTTAACACTGACAGGGGTGCTTACAATTGGCAGCTTACTGTATGTTTATTTAGGTAAAACCTTTATACAAAAAGGAAATACAAACTCTCTGTATGTAACTTAACAAATGTTGGATGGAATTAGGCAGGACCGTTTTTAAGGCAGGGCAAAAGGGGCCAGCTGCCCTGGGCCCCATCATTGTTGTGGGGCCCAAAGCAGCTGCCTCATACTTGCCAACTATCCCAGTTTAAATTCCCTTATCCCTTGAAGTTTTAGTCCCATGCTGTGTCATGATATCTCAGTGTAAAGTTCTATTGCTGCTGCCCAGCTGTGCCCTTTTGCCATGTACAGATGATTCACCTGCAGACCCTGTGTTTACATGTAAATAACCTGAATTGATATGTAAATAGAGGCAGCAGTATGTGTATATCATGTCCCCCTGAGGTCATATCCACCATCGCTTCTGATGAATGCTGCCCACTGGGGAGGTAAAGGAGCATGCTTGAAAGTCCTGCCTACAACTATGGTCATTAAGCCTAACATCAGCCTGTACTGCAAAGGTAAACAAATTGGAGGTGGAACCTGTCTTCAAAATAACATGGTGCCATAGCATCCTTCATTTTGGTCCCTATGAACAGTCATTGAGCGGTAAGGATATGCAGTAACCTCTAGGAACCAATCAGTGAGCAATGATAATGTGCAGTAACCTCTAATAGCCAATCAGTGAGCAGTATTGATGTATAGTAATCTCTAGCAACCAATCAACAAGCAGAAGTCATGTGCTGTAACCTCTAGAAAATAAACATTGAGACAAAATGTGTGCTGTAACCTCTAGCAGCCAGTCAGTGAGCAGTAATGATACACTGTAACCTCTGGCAACCAATCGCAATTGCTGCCTGATCTGATTCCGTAAACTGATTTTGCGTCTAGCTGTTATTTATTGTAGGTCTTAGAGCATGTGGAGAGTGAAATTGCATGGGGGGGCAAGAAAATGTTTGCCCAGGGGCCAGTCAATATTAACCTCCCTGGCGGTACGATTATTTCGGATTTTAGGTGCTAAAAGCGGTACCATTATTTTGCATGAAAATTTGGTGTTTATATTGTAGTCCTGTAATTCTTATGCCACGTACACACGGGCGGACTGTATGGCCTACTTAGTCCGCCAAAACACATTTCAGTGGACAGTCCGCTCGTGTGTGGGCTTCAGCGGACTTTTTCAGCGTGCAGTCCGGCGTACTAAGTATTTCGGATTTTTCGAAATACTGTCCGTCGTACTCGCATTTCGGCGGACAATCCGCCCGTGTGTATGCCAGTCCGCCGTACTTTTGAAATGAGCGGACTTTTCCCGCCCGGAGAAAAGTCTGCTCATTTCGAGCGGGTATCCAGGTAGGCGGGGCCCGCGAAGGAGACGTCGCTGGCCCCGCCGCCTGGTATGGACTTAAAGGGGAACCCCAACGCCGAAAAAAAAAAAAAAAAAAAATAAAAAAATAAAAAAATCGGCGTGGGGGTCCCCCCCAAGTCCACAACAGACCCTTGTCCGAGCACGCTACCCGGCCGGCCAGGAAAGGGGGGCGAGCGAGCGCCCCCCCTCCTGAGCCGTACCAGGATGCGTGCCCTCAACATGGGGGGGTGCCTTGGGGAAGGGGGGCCGAGCGGCCGCCCCACCCCAAAGCACCTTGTCCCCATGTTGATGAGGACAAGGGCCTCTTCCCGACAACCCTGGCCGTTGGTTGTCGGGGTCTGCGGGCGGGGGGCTTATCGGAATCCGGGAGCCCCCTTTAATAAGGGGGCCCCCGGATACCGGTCCCCCACCCTATGTGAATGAGTATGGGGTACAATGTACCCCTACCCATTCACCTGTAAAATAAAAGTACAAAAAAAAAAACACAACACACGGGATAAAATACTTTATTGCACAGCTCCGGGGGTCTTCCGTCTTCGGGGGTCTTCTCGCCGGACTCCTCCACTATCTTCTTGTAGCTCTTTTGCTAGCGGAGGAGTCCGGCTTTCTTCCTCGCCGCCGGCCTCTTCTCCCGACTTCGGGGGTCTTGTCCCCCTCTTCGGTTCTTCTGCCAGGCCACCACGCCTTCTTATAGCTCTTTTACAGGCGCCTTCCGTTCTTCTTCTTCTTCTTCTTCGTCTTCTTCTTCTCCAGGAGATGTTGCCTCGACGATCTCTCCGGCCGGAATGCCAGGGACGCACTGCGCGGCCACTTATATAGGGACAAGGGGCGGTGTCACATGGCTTTATGTCACATGGGTTGGTGTCACATGGTGACCCCGCCCCCTTACGATGTCATAGTCCCCATGTGACATCAACCAATGTGACCAACCTATGTGACATAAAGCCATGTGACACCGCCCCTTGTCCCTATATAAGTGGCCGCGCAGTGCGTCCCTGGCATTCCGGCCGGAGAGATCGTCGAGGCAACATCTCCTGGAGAAGAAGAAGACGAAGAAGAAGAAGACGAAGAAGAAGAAGAAGAACGGAAGGCGGCGGCGGCGACAGAAGACCGGGCCACCGCCTGTAAAAGAGCTATAAGAAGACGTGGTGGCCCGGCAGAAGAACCGAAGAGGGGGACAAGACCCCCGAAGTCGGGAGAAGAGGCCGGCGGCGAGGAAGAAAGCCGGACTCCTCCGCTAGCAAAAGAGCTACAAGAAGATAGCGGAGGAGTCCGGCGAGAAGACCCCTGAAGACGGAAGACCCCCGGAGCTGTGCAATAAAGTATTTTATCTCGTGTGTTGTGTTTTTTTTTGTTACTTTTATTTTACAGGTGAATGGGTAGGGGTACATTGTACCCCATACTCATTCACATAGGGTGGGGGGCCGGTATCCGGGGGCCCCCTTATTAAAGGGGGCTCCCGGATTCCGATAAGCCCCCCGCCCGCAGACCCGGACAACCAGGCACCCCCCCCATGTTGAGGGCACGCGGCCTGGTACGGTTTAGGAGGGGGGCGCTCGCTCGCCCCCCTTTCCTGGCCGGCTGGGTAGCGTGCTCGGACAAGGGTCTGTTGTGGACTTGGGGGGACCCCACGCCGATTTTTTTCGGCGTTGGGGTTCCCCTTTAAGTCCATAGCAGGCGGCGGGGTCAGCGACGTCTCCTTCGCGGGCCCCACCTACCTGGAGACGCGGTCGAAATGAGCGGACTTTCCTCCGCGTGTGTGGGCGAGTCCGTTCATTTCAAAAGTAGGGCGGATAGTATGGCGGACTTAGTACGCCGTATTAGTCCGCTCAAAAAGTGGTGTGTGTGGTCAAGTCCGTTCATTCGAAAGTATGACGGACTGTCCGTCGGATTGTATGACGGACTAAGTAGGCCATACAGTCCGCCCGTGTGTACGGGGCTTTAGGAATAACTCTCTTAAATCTGTCCAAACCAGAGTCTAGCAGACATCCCGGGTATGATAAAGTTTGAAAAATGAAATCATAAATTATAATATAATAAATAACTATAAATAATTGTACCAAATAATAATATAACAATAATAAAAATTATTCAATAATGTAATCAAATCAAAAACACTGAAATTTGCTCAGTTGCAGAATTGTCACTGTCATTACTTTTCAATATTTGATGACGGATCTCCCCACATATCGCTATCGCTCAATTCTGCGAGTGATTACAATTTATTATCGCTGATTTCTAGCTGGTCTAAAACCATTTTTGATGTAAAATGACAGTTTGGTTGCTATGGACAATCTCCAGTTTCCAGGCATAAAGAACAGTTTTTATAATATGAAACTGCATGCAGGACACTGGGCAGACCACTAGGGACAAAGGGGATGTGAAATATTTATTTACATACAGCAACGCTGGACCCGAGGGAGAAGGTAAACCTCCTCCTGGATCCAGCGATGCAGTCCCGAGTCTGGCTCGGGGTTACCGCTCTTGGTATAAAAATTCCACCCCGAGCCAGACTCGGGAATACCGTCAGGGGGGTTAAAGACAGCTCTGGAATTAGGTTTTAATTTGTTAGTTACTTATGTAAAGTCCATTTAAAACTACCCTGTCCACATGTTGGAATTGAACAGGAACAAAGGAACTTATCCATCATCCAATTACAATGGATAAGTGATTGTAGCCACCTTTAAACATTACTGTCCGGAACACCAGCTAAAAATAAAGGAAAAAAAAAGCCTAAAAAGGAAACAACTACAGCCACAAAATCTAAGAATTGGCAAGTTGCAATATTTTAAATGTTTGTATTTGGGTTTACATATTCTTTGGGCTCTGTGTAGGCTTATGGGTAAAGAAATAAACCTATCTCAGAAGCAGAGAATGAGAGTTCTGGTATGTTCAGTATTAATTTGCTACTGTGCAGCTGCAGTGTTAAGGCTGTCTACATGGGTTTGCTCCTACTAAAAACAGAAAATTGTACCATACTTACCGTAATTTTCTTTTCCTGGTGCCTATCCATGGCAGCATACCTGTGACAAGCTCCGCCTTGGCTCCTTCCTCAGGACTAGTGAATATTATAAAAGAAATGGTTAGTACGGCCCCCGCATTCTCCGTAATATAGAATACCGAGGGTGGGATTGTATGCTGCCATGGATGGGCACCAGGAAAAGAAAATTACGGTAAGTATGGTACAATTTTCTGTTTTCCTGGTGCCTCCATGGCAGCATACCTGTGACAAATAACTAGCTGAGACGGGTGGGATGCTTAGAAGTTTATTTTAAAGAAATTATTATTTACAATAAGCGAAGGCTGAAATGACTGCCAATCTTCCAAACTCCACCGAAGAGAGAGCTCCTGGGTCTACCCTGTAATGTTTCAGAAACGTATGTTGGGACAACCAAGTCGCTGCCCGACAGATAGTTTCAATTGACACATTCGCTCTTGCCGCCCAAGAAGCAGAAACTGCTCGGGTGGAGTGCGCCCTGACTGCCGAAGTCCCTTTGTCCTGTACACCTTGTGGATGAGTTTAACGATCCATGAGGCAATCGTTCTTGCTGATGCCTCCTTGCCTTTGTTTTTACCCCAGGGAATTATAAACAGCCTGATGGAAGCCCAGAATGATGCTTTGGCCTGCAGATAGCATCTCAAAGTGGAGGCAATGTCTAGCTCATGAAGAGAATCGGAGTCCTGTTCCGAAAATGTTGGGAGTGCCCAAGGTTCCGACATGTTCAAGGATGATGCGACCTTTGGAATGAATCCTCGCACTGTTCTGAGTTCTACTCTGTCTGGATAGAATATAATGTGATCATGATCTGCTCCTAAAGTTTGGAGCTCTGAAACCCATCTGCCAGAGGTTATAGCTATCAGGAAGGCTAACTTCAAGGTTAGATTCCAGAGCGATGCCGACTCCGAAGGGGCAAAGGGTGGATTGGCCAAGGACTCCAGGATGACAGCAAGGTCCCAAGTGGAAAAAGATTGTTTGGTTGGCGGTCGGATCTTTCTGACAGCTTTGAAGAACTTAACTAACAATGGATCCTCGGCCCATCTTCTACTGGTTGCTGCTGAGATCGCCGATACCTGCACCTTTAGTGTACCTAATGCAAGGCTTAGGTCCAGACCTGTCTGCAAAAACTCGAGAATTTGAGAGGATGATGGGGAATCTGGATCACAGCTTCTGTCAAGCATGAAGGCCCTGAACTTGTTCCACACTATCGTATATGTCGTTTGTGGATGGTTTTCTTGCTTTGAGCAGGGTTGCAATCACTTTGTCGGAGCACCCTAGGGATTTGAACCTTTTCCTTTCAGCTTCCAGATGTGAAGGTCCAGCCTGCGGGGATCTGGATGGGTGTGACACCCTTGCGACAGGAGAAGAGGTATTATTGGAACCTTGACTGGAGGCCGGGTGCTCAGAACCATTGCCGTGGGGGACCAAGGACGTCTTGGCCAGTATGGTAGGACCGCTATCACCATCGTGGTTTCCCTCATGAGTCTTGACAAGAACCTTGGAATGAGAGGCCCTGGAGGGAAGGCATAGGCCCGCTTGCACGCCCAAGGGGCTGAGAGGGCATCTATTGCATCCGCCTGGGGGTGAGGAAGCCTCGAGATGAACCTTGGAAGCTTGGTGTTGAATGCTGTCGCAAAGAGGTCTAGCTCGAGGGGACCTCACTGGTTCATTATCCAGTTGAAAATCTCCAGGTGTAGAGACCATTCGTTGGTATCCACGAACTTGCGGGAAAGGCTGTCGGCCCTCGAGTTGAGATGCCTGGGCGGATAGACTGCCCTTAGGTCTTTCAGATTCCTTTCTGCCCAGAGGATTATAGGTTCCACCTCGTTCAGGAGGGACCTTCTGCGCGTCCCCCCTTGTCGGTGCACATAAGATACCGCAGCCCTGTTGTCCATCCTGAGGAGAACTGGTTTCCCCAAATTCTCGAACTCTAGGGCTAGTAACGCAAGGTAGGCCGCTCTGAGCTCCAAGACATTTGACACCATGCTTGCTGTATGGAAGGACCATCTTCCTTGTACTGAGGTCTGGTTCTAGTGTGCTCCCCAACCAGCTGCACTGGCATCGGTAGTAATTGTGATCCAGTCGACATGCCCTAGCAGGCATGATTTCAGAAGTGTCTGTTTCTTCATCCACCAATGTAGACTCCTGAGCATCAAGGTCATCAAGTGTATGGGTTGGGATAGATACCGTCCACAGTCTTAGGAACTCCAGCTGGAAATGTCTCAAATGCCAATGGGCCCAGGGGACCATAGGGATACATCCGGCCTATCAGGCTCAAGCAGTTTGAGGCTGTCAGGTAGGATCTCGTACTCACTCTCTTCATTTGCTGAATAATGGAAATAGCCTTCTGAGGTGGGAGAGCCACTGTTGCGTTCCTTGTGTTGAACAGAGCGCCCAAATAGACCATCTCCTGGGTTAGAGAAAGGCGACTTTTCTCCTGGTTTATCTTCCATCCGAATTCCGTTAGCATCGTCAAAAGAATGCTCCTGTGTTCCACTAACTGGGCTGGATCCTTCGCCAGGAGTAGAAGGTCGTCCAATTAGTGGTATACCTGAAGCCTCAATTCTCTCAGAGGGGCTATGATGGCAATCAGGGTCTTTGTGAAGACTCTTGGCGATGTGCAGAGGCCAAATGGAAGGCTCTGAAATTGGAGATGCACCTGCCCCACCGCGAAACTCAGATACTTCTGGAAAGGAGGGAGTATGGGTATATGCAGGTAAGAGTCCTGCAAGTCTATTGACAACATCCAGTCCCCTGGTTGGACTACGCGAATAATTGTCTGTAGTGGCTCTATCTTGAATTTTTCTAGAAAAATATAGCGATTTAGTCTTTTTAGGTCTATCACGGGTCTCCACCCTCCGTTTCTCTTGGGGACTAGAAACAGGGTGGAGTAAAAACCCGAAAATCTCTCTGATGGAGGCACTGGAACTACAGTAGAGTAGGATCTTGTGCGGGCGGCGAAAGGCTCATGTTAGGCGGTTTAGCAGAGGCAACAGCTAGGAAAAGAGTCAGAGGAGAAGCATCAACTGGTCGTGCCCTAACTTACGAAGAAAGAGGGAATTTACCTGCATAAATAATGACTTTCCCCTTTTTTTAATTTATTTTTTTGGAACCGCAAATGAACATTTAATTAATTAATTCAATTTATTAATTTACATTTATATGGATAATTTAATATATATTATTTATATTATTTAGTACAATATATATATTTATTTATTTGCCTACCTTTGGATGAATGTGTATAGCTTCCCTGGAGCTCTGAGTGTAGTTCTCCCCACAGGCATCTCACTGAGGCTATTAGGGAGATAAATAGGAGGAGGAGGGGTGGGGGCATGCCTGTGCTCCACCCCTGACGCTCTGAGGGCAGAGTCGACACTCTGCCCTCAGCAAAAATGGCCGCCGTAGCCTCCAGATCCACCGCGCATGCGCCGACCGGCGGAACGAGCCGCCGAAAGACCCGTCCCGCCGACGCATTCGCAGAAGACGGCGGGGAACGCCGATAGTAAATAAAAATACCGGCGCTGGGTGCGCGCGGCTCCTAGGGAGCCTGAAGGATGGCAGGGGCGAGGGGGGTCTCTAAAAAGAATGAGAGGCCAGGGGAAAGGAATAGAAAGCTGGGGAGGAGGAGGAAAAGAGAGAGGGAAGAGGAAAGAAAAAGGAGAGGCAAGAGACAGATTGCAAACCTAAAAATAAAGGGAAAAAGGAAAGATAAGGAGGACAGGACGGAAGAGAGAGACAGAAAAAGGAATATAGAAATAGCTGCTGCATCTGCTGCTATGAGTGAGCTGAAGCCTGAATACCTAAACTGCAGATAAAGCTCTTGGTTAAGAGATAAACTGCTTGTCCCAAAAGATCCTACAGAAGGGACTTCCAACCTTATAAGCGCATTTAGCTGCCCAAGAGAAGGAACTGCGTCCGGGAGAGGCTTGAACCCGGACGGAAGCTGCCGAATGCAGAAGGTAAGGACGCTGACCAGAATTCACTGCCATGAGGTATGAGGAAAAAAAGGAGAATGGGGGGGTCGTACTAACCATTTCTTTTATAATATTCCCTAGTCCTGAGGGAGGAGCCAAGGCGGAGCTTGTCACAGGTATGCTGCCATGGAGGCACCAGGAAAACAGTTTGGCTATTTGGGAGCTCCAATCCCCAGAAGGGAGTGCTATTATGCAGCAGGGATTCAGCCAATCAGCATCCATGATTCTTTCTCTGGTATCTGGTATTTCAGTCCTTGAGATTTTTATTGCAAACTTTTAAGGGATATTGAAACACAACAACACAAAAATAAAATAGTGTAGTTTATTCATCCTTAGATGTGGTGGCTGCATTTGTTTTCTTTTATTCCAGTTAAGTACAAGTACTGAAACACACCTATTGTGAAGACTTTCACGGTCCCCATCCGAATACTTACAGAAAAAAAATGTGAACTGGGAAATTTCCAGTCTCACAAGAACAATACCAGACTTCATAGGCTCAGCATAAGAGACAACATACTGTTTGCTTATAAAAAGCAATATTTGCTTTTTATAAACATATGTTGCCTCCTATGCTGAGCCAGTAAAGTCTGGTATTGTTCTTGGGAGACTGGGGATTTCCTAGTCCACATTTTTTTTTCCTCTATAGAAACATACCTATTGATCTTATTGGAATTTCAAGGTTGGATATGCATGAAATCTCAGACAATGTTATCAGCCTTCCCATCTATTTTCTGTAAACTACAAGACATCCTCTTCCTGTGTAATGTTGATGTGAAGAGGGGGAGATATGTGTAGCCCAAATCAGGTGAGCAGCCTAGGGTGATCATTTTGCTCAATCATAGATTCAGCAAAATTAGTGTGTCACTCTAGGACAGGAAGTTTATTACTGTCAGGATCACCAGGTTAAAATAAAGGAAAAAAAAAACTGAAAAGTGAAATGATTGCAGCCACCACATCTTAGGACTGGTAAACTGCAATACATTCAATTTTTTGTTTTTGAATTTAGTTTTAAAGCTCAGCACAACAGAGTTCAGCAGTGTGGGCGGAGGGAAAGGTGAGTACTGTATATACAGCCTGATTTTACATGCACGCCTTCTCTGGGGACCTTTGTTATAGCAAAAGGGAGAGAATGATTTGTTCCAAGGCACCATAAGTAATTGGCCTCCATCTCAAATTTGAACAAAACGAGTGGAAGTTTGGTCGGCTGAATTTTGAATAAGGCTATTTACTATATAGAGTTAGCATGTAGGATATAAAACACAGTATTGCTTTTATGGGTTCCAACAAATAAGGATGGGAGTTATTTGGGGACTTTGAATGAGAGATGTATACCAAAGAGCAGTCTTAGCAAAGAACATTTTATTATACCTTGTGAAATCATGTACAGCATACTGAATGACACAAAAAAAGGCATATACAAAATCACATAGAAGCAGGGTATGCTAAAAACCACATATAAATATTGACACTATGGTAGTTGGCATATCATGATGTAAAGACAAGTCCCGCACAATATGGGCCACTGGAAGTGCTGGATGGTGTTGAAAAATCTAGAGACCATCCCTGTCTTCCGCCTGCATTCGACCATGGCTTGTTTGACTACTCTTCTGTCTGATCCTCTGGTACCTCTGCTGCCCACCTGATAACTGACCAAGCTTGTCTGACTCTCCGCTCTCTGTACCCTGGTTCCTGACACCTGCCTGCTGCTCTGCTCCCAGTTTGTGGTCCAGCTCCTGCCTGCAGTCCAGTTCCAGTCTGAGGTCTGGCTCCAGTGTCCGGGTTGCTGGACCCTGTCAGCTGCCCAGCTTCCAGCTCACTGACCAGCTCCTGTCTGTAGCCCAGTTCCAGTCTGAGGTCCTGCTCCGGTGTCCTGGTTCCTGGTTTCTGGGACCCGCCTGCTGCCCAGTTCATGTCTGCCACACCTGCCTGCCAATCCAGCTCCTTCCAGGCTCCTGCCTATCCTCTGATCCAGTCTGAGGTCCTGCTACACAGTGCTTCCTGGATTCCTGATCCATCTTCTGCTGTTGATCCTGCCAGGCACTCGTGCCACTCCTGACTCTTGTGCTTCCTGTTCATCCTACCAGGGCCCTCAAGTCGGAGCCACAAGAGAGATCATTCCCTGCAGGTCGGCTCGTCCACTAGGTACTTGACACTGCATAGATGTGAACAGAGCTGTTAAAAAGGTCTGGCATGGGAGCTGAGGTAGAGGCATGTGGACAAGCAGGGAGCACTGTGAATTCTTTAAGGTCAACGTGCAAATGTAGGTGATGTAGGTAGGCTATAGTAAAAGGGTAACATTTGCATCCTTATTGAAATTCGGTAATTCCGTTTCTTGGCCTTTTTTTAATCAGTCTGTCTTTTTTAGAAACTTACAGAACGCCAGGAGTATTTCATGTATAAAAGGGCGCTTAGCCATTCTATATCTGTTCATTATATGAACAAGAGTTATTGTATCAAAACCATAACTCTTCTAACTAGTACAAATGGCATTACTTTCTGTGAAATTACCAGCATCATTAGTACCACCAGATCAAGTCTGATGACAAAGATATTATAATATAATGCATCCCTCTACAAAGATACAGGAATGCCCCACTTTTAAATACACAATGGGGTTTATTTACTAAAGCTGGAAAGTGCAAAATCAGGCTCACTTCTGAATTGAAACCAATGAGCTTCTAACCCCAGCATGTTCAACTAAGCTTTGGTAATAAAACCTGGAAACTTATTGGTTTCTATGCAGAAGTGAGCCCGATTTTGCACTTTCCAGCTTTAGTAAATAAACCCCATTGCGTACTTAAAAGTGGGGTATGCCTGTACTTAGATGATCAAGAGTGAGCAAGAAGACCCTATTCCCTTTTGTTCACGTGATACCCAATGTGGCTGTCAGTTTTCCCCCTTAATAGACTTCCTTGCTGAACTGTGCAATAGAACATTTATTACTTATAAAATATATATTTACCACCTTAAAGCGTTTGTAAAAAAATAAATAAAAATGGATCATGTTACTTTAAAGCATGTTATACAGTACAGTACTTGTGCTGTGTAATTTGGTCCCCTGTATCACCTGAAATACCTGGCCGATCCTGCCTTTATCTGCCCTCCCCTCTGTAAACTGACAAGGTATCATGGCGGCTGAGCCCTGACACCGTGATCAGTTTACGTGCCTCCATCATCCGCAGCTCTCCTCTCTGCTCTCCTTCTCCCCTCCTGCTGCTGAAATTACAATGTAAATTACATGCAATCTCATCTGTTAGAAAGTATCCTATGTTGCAGTGTACGCACTTTTAAAAAAATATGCCCATTACTACCTGAATTCATAGCAGCGCTCTGTGTCACCCGACTCCTCGCTACTCCCATCCTCCCTGGCTGAGAACCTTGGCTGACTGCAGCTCGGAGACCCACTATAGTACTTTGTGTCACCCCCCTTGGGGTTGCCGGATGATCCCTCCTGCTTCCACTTCTATACCCACCCAGTAAACAAGGGGTTCTCCCTTGACCTTAAGACCATCCATTCCAGTCTTGGAGGGAACGTGGGTTCCCTCCCCCTCCTCCATACCCTATGAAGGTCTTGGAATACTACATCATTACATTGCTCAGGTACTTCTCCCTCCAGGATAAGAATTGGACTAGACAGCATTTACATTAAGACAACCCTTGCTAGCACACAACCTATTAGCCCACTGAGGTACTGTTAGAATTTCACCCACAAGCAGGAGATTTGTTTACTCTCTCTCTTATGTTACCTTCTACCTAGCTGGATGCTAACCATATATTGTGTTGCCAGTATTCACCAGTTTTCTCTCCTCTATATACAATAGGTGAACCTGATGTCACGTTCACAACTGAGGATAGTTGCCTTAGGCTTATAATTATACTGAATTTGTTTATATGTCTCATCCATATATAGCTTTGCAGAGACATTGTTTCTATTTTTGTTTCAAACATAAGTTGTTCATAGGACTGCGGGTCCCAGCTTTCAGATACATTGTAGTTTAACTGTTTCATTGTTTACTGTTTGCTTTTATTAGCTTGATATCAAGCAATTATCTCCTAAGCAAAGCTCCTCCCATTTACCCCTACAAGTGGGCGGAGTTGTGCTGATAGGTTCAGTACAGGTACTGCCCAGACAAAATTAAAAAGCTTGCAATTTTGAAAGCTGCAGGCAGAGCTTTACATTTTTCCACTTCCTACCCTATTTCTAGGGTCCCCTCTTTTTTCTTTTCTCTCTTCCCATCCAGGAGGTCGCCGGAACAGAGTCACAAGTTGGACCCATGGCATACTCATCACTGGGCCATAGCCCTACCTTGATTTTCCACAATGTACGGGGGCTGAACACTAACATCTCTACTCAGGGAACTCAATAAGGTAAAACCACTTTTCTTGATCATACATCACGGGACACAGGAGCTTCATTACATAGTGGGTTATATAGGCACCTCTGGTGATTGGACACTGGTTAACCCCCAATTAAGGAGAATTCCCCCGTATATAACCCCTCCCATATGGGAGGCACCTCAGTTTTTTCACCAGTGTCTATGGTGGTTGGTCACGTAAAACATGTGCTATGAAGAAAGCTCTGTGCAGGTCCCTGTGGGGGCCTAAGGGCTACAATAACCAGATCCATATCTCGGGCCGATATTTTGACTCCCAAGATGGTATGGTGCCCGGGTCTCGTCATCCGAAGAAACAAGGTTTTGCCTGTAAGTCCTCTCCTATTGGAAGACTGGGCTCTGGGAAAACCAGACTTGGTGTACTATTTACTTAGTGGCACGAAAGTTTCTGGCAGAATCTTTTACAAGGTCCAGGTAAGAGGTTCCTCTTAGAAGGAACCCAAAAAATCCTGAAGGTTGGCACAACTCTGCCCACCGTGATGGATGAAGGCTGGAATCTGTCTGTTTTCAGCAATTCCTGCGGCGAGGACAGGTAAGGGAAGTTAATCCTATATAAATTATATATTATGGATTTCTTCATTGAGTAGTTGTATGTCTTACCTGGTTTCCACCACTAGAGGGAGTACGAGCAGCCTGATGCATACTTACATGCCTTTCAGATACACACGCTCAGTGAAGCCTGGTTCTCCCAGATGGCTCACGTCTCCACTGCAATCTCTGCCACAATTAAGGTAATACAGGGGTCCCACGTAGTCTGGGGGTCCCACGCAGCTCCGATGGCGATCCCCTTCCCCCCTGGGTGACCTGCGGTCCTCGTGCATGCGCCGAGCGCACTCCCCTGCTAATGGAGGGGGGGGGGGGGGAAGTGTGGTTGCGAGCTGTGCACGTCGGTGTGCATGGCGCTGTACTGCGCAGGCGCCAGGCGGCAGTTTTAAAAAGCCCAGAGCATCAGGGGGCTGTAAGTGGAGACACAGGAGCTGTGGGCAGTAAGCATCATAAGGGATTGGATCCAGGCAAACCTAAGACACCTACTCAGCATCAGGTTGTGCAGTTTAAGCATATATATTTATTGTGAAACTTTGAGCACAACAGTGATTGCACTTTGTACTATTACCTCTGCTTTGTAGCTTAGGACTATGTCTCCTCGTAAAAGGGTCTCAGGGGGAGGGAACAAGGGCACTGGTAAATCACAGCCTAGGTCTAGGGGTTCTAAAAATGCCTGTAGGTTACCTTCCCCCCCCTGCAAGACTGGAGCCAGCCTCACAGGATGAGTCAGTGCCCCTGTCAGGTTTTGCAGCCTCTCCTAATATTTCAGCCCCAGTATATGTCACTGAGGACTCCCCTAGGGCTACATTGGAGGGTTTTGAAGGGAGAATCATGAATTTTATTTCAGCTTCCCTGAAAGATAGCAGGAAAAGGGGTAGATCCCCTCCCTCTGCTGAGATTCCTCTCTCAGATGACACTTCTGACAATGAGGAGAGATCCCTATCTTGGGACAGGGATCTTGAGCAGTCGGATGAATCAGAGGAACAGGAGAGACTTCCCTCCTCCCAGGCGCAATATTATACTGAATTGGTGCATACCACATTCAGAATGCCCGCTGCTGAGGTCGCTACATCCTCTGTTTCTTCCCTGGGGGTCAGGAAAATCCCACAGACTGCCTTTTCCTTTCCAATTCATCCCTTAATGGATAAATTGTTGTATGAGGATTGGGGACATCCCGATAAACTGTTTGCTCCTCCTAAAAGGTTTTCTATGCTTTATCCTCTGGAGGAAAGTTTCACCAAGAAATGGGGGGTCCCATCTGTCGATGCGGCTGTTTCTTGCGTGAATAGAAACCTGACCTGTCCTTTGGATAATGCTCAGGTATTTAAAGATCCAACTGATAAGAAGCTGGAAACATTGTTGAAAGCCTCCTTTTCCATGACTGGCGCTGTAGTGCAACCTACAGTGGCATGCTGTGGGGTTGTGTCAGTTCCTCAAGGAACAGGTTAAGCAGATTATTGGCCTCCTTCCCAGTGAGGAAGTGGAGAATTATGCAGAAATACCTCAAATTCTGTGTTTCATGATTGATGTGATTTTGGATTCTGTCCAACAAGCATCTCGTTTGTCTCTCCTGTTGGTACACATGCGAAGGGCCTTATGGCTAAAAAATTGGGCAGCTGAGCTATCATGCAAGAAGCATTTGATTGGGTTCCCGTTTAAAGGGGAACGTTTGTTTGGAGAAGAATTAGACAAATTCGTCCAAAAAATTTCAGGGGGTAAATCTACTCGCTTTCCAATCAAAAGGAGCAAACGTCCATCATTTAGGCGTTCTCTCTCTCCCCGAGCATCAAGCTCTAAACAGTGGCGACGGCCTTCCCAACCCCCCTCTACAGGAAAGGCTCAAGGCCGGGCCCAGGGGCAGAAGAAATCTTGGGGGTGAAAGCCTGCCAAGCAGAGCCCAAAAGTTAGCTTGTGAAGGGGCGCCCCCACTCGGCCGAGTGGGGGGAAGGCTCCTGCAGTTTGCAGAAGCCTGGAAGGAAGAGATCCGGGACAAGTGGGTGGTCTCTTCGGTATCTCTGGGCTACAAGCTAGAGTTTCAGGAGATGCCACCTTCTCGCTTTCTAAGGTCAAGGATCCCCAGGGACCCAGTAAAGCAAAGACCGCTATTTTTGGCCTTAGATCACTTACTATCCCAGGGGGTGATAGTAGAAGTGGGCCCAAAAGAACAGGGTTCAGGGTTTTACTCAAATCTCTTCACCGTTCCAAAGCCAAATGGAGGTGTCAGACCTATCCTGGATCTGAAGGATCTGAACCGGTTTTTACGCATCCGGTCCTTCCCGAATGCAGTCAATTCGCACTGTGGTCTCCTCCCTGCAAGGGGGAGAGTTTATGGCATCAATAGACATCAAGGATGCATATCTCCATGTGCCAATTTTTTCCGCACACCAAAAGTATCTAAGGTTCGTGGTAGAGCGGCGCCATTTTCAATTTGTGGCCTTGCCGTTCGGGCTCCATACGGCCCCTCAAGTCTTCACAAAGATTCTGGACCCTCTCTTGGCAAACCTAAAAGCCCAGGGTATAGCCGTCATGGCTTATCTAGACGATTTGCTTCTCATAGAGAAAACAGTAGCGCTCCTGAACCACAGTGTTACCAGAACGCTAGAACACCTGGAACGCCTAGGTTGGATTATAAACCTAGAAAAGTCATCCCTACAGCCTGCTACCAGGTTGGAATACCTGGGTATGGTCATCAACACCACTCAGGGCAAGGTGTTTCTACCAAAAGCCTTGGCCATTGTGGATCTGGTGCGCCTAATTCTGGGCAGAAGATCTTCCCCCATTCGGTTGTGCATGAGACTATTAGGGAAAATGGTCGCCTCCTTCGAGGCCGTTCCATTCGCCCAGTTCCACTCAAGGCCTCTGCAAAGATGCATCCTTGCGGCTTGGAACAGGAAGCCCCAGTCCTTGGATCTTCCTATGCGTCTATCTCCAGGGACACGCAAGAGTCTCATTTGGTGGTTACAAACCGAGAATTTGCTGAAAAGTAAAACCTTTCTTCCTCTTCCATGGAAGATTATTACGACAGATGCCAGCCTGACAGGCTAGGGAGCAGTATTGGAGGAGACATGGTCGCAGGGGAAATGGTCTGCGATCGAGAAGCTATTGCCCATAAATGTCTTGGAGATCCGGGCAGTTTATATGGCGCTCATAAACTGGTCTTTCAGACTATGGGGGTCTCCCTGTTCGGGTTCAGTCTGACAATGCCACAGCAGTGGCCTATATCAATCACCAGGGCGGTACCAGGAGTCTGGTTGCGCAAAAAGAGGTGAATCGCATACTTGTCTGGGCAGAAAGGCATGTTCCATGCCTTTCTGCAGTCTTCATTCCAGGAGTTGAAAATTGGCAGGCGGATTTTCTGAGCTGCCAGCAGTTGTGCCCAGGAGAATGGTCTCTGCACCCCGATGTGTTTTGGAACATATGTCGCAGGTGGGGTACTCCAGACGTAGATCTGTTTGTGTCCAGGTTCAACAGAAAACTGGACAAATTCGTGTCAAGGACAAGAGATGCACTCGCTCAGGGGTCGGATGCTCTGACAGTTCCCTGGGATCAGTACAATTTGATTTATGCCTTCCCCCCGTGCCCGCTTCTGTCGCGGTTCCTGGCAAGAGTCAAGAGGGAAACAAGGTCGGTCCTTTTTGTACCCCTGGCTTGGCCCAGGCGACCTTGGTACGCAGAGATCATGAAGTTGGCAGTAGGTAGGCCGTGGATCCTCCCTCTCCGGCCAGATCTGCTCTCGCAGGGTCCAATTTACCATCCTACTTTACACAGTCTGAATTTGACGGTTTGGCTGCTGAGACCCACATTCTGAGAGACCGTGGGCTTTCGGGGCCAGTCCTTTCTACTCTGGTTAATGCCAGAAAGCCGGCCTCCAGGCTTATTTACTACAAAATCTGGAAGGCATATGTTTCCTGGTGTGAACTCAGGGAATGACATCCTAGAAAGTATGTCATTAGCAGGATCTTGGCCTTCCTCCAGTCAGGCCTAGAAATGAATTTGGCCGTAAGCACTATCAAGGTGCAGATTTCGGCCTTGTCAGTGTTTTTTCAGAAGCCACTTGCATCGCATTCCCTAGTGCGGGCTTTCATCCAGGGGGCTATGTGGATAAGGCCGCCAGTCAAACCTCCGGTATGCCCATGGGATCTGAATTTGGTTCTCTTGGCTTTGCAGGGGCAACCTTTTGAACCTTTGCATCAGGCTTTGTTAGTTCTTTTGACTAAAAAATTGGTTTTCTTGGTAGCCATATCCATGGCTAGAAGAGTGTCAGAACTAGCAGCTCTCTCCAGCAAGGAGCCGTATCTAATTATTCATAAGGACCGGGTGGTAATGCGTCCCAACAGGTCTTTTCTGCCTAAGGTGGTTTCAGGATTCCATTTGAATCAAGATCTAATCCTACCATCCTTTTTTCCGGACCCACAGTCCACAGAAGAAGAATCTTTGCACACTTTGGATGTGGTAAGGGCAATCAGTATCTATCTTCAGGCAACTTCTCAGATAAGAAAAACTTCAAAATCCACTCTCTCAAGGTGGATTAGACAGATTATTTCTCAGGCCTATAGTGTTAAAGGGAAGATCCCTCCTTTTCAAGTGAAAGCGCACTCAACTAGGGCTGTAAGTGCTTCTTGGGCAGTGCATCACCAGGCCTCCCTGGCTCAGATCTGTAAGGCTGCAACTTGGTCATCAGTCCACACATTCACCAGATTCTATCAGGTGGATGTCAGAGGGCAAGAGAATATCGCCTTTGGGCGCAGTGTACTGCAGGCTGCAGTTTAGGTCCTCCGATCCTTGGCAGTCTATATATTATGATCTGTGTCTCCCTCCCCTCAATCTGAGCATTGCTTTGGGACATCCCACTATGTAATGAAGCTCCTGTGTCCCGTGATGTATGATCAAGAAAATAGGATTTTTATATACAGCTTACCTGTAAAATCCTTTTTCTTGAAAGTACATCACGGGACACAGTGCTCCCGCCCCTCTTGGGTTTTACGCGGTTTCTTATTGCTTTGCTACAAAACTGAGGTGCCTCCCATATGGGAGGGGTTATATAGGGGAGGAATTCTCCTTAATTGGGGGTTAACCAGTGTCCAATCACCAGAGGTGCCTATATAACCCACTATGTAATGAAGCTCCTGTGTCCCATGATGTACTTTCAAGAAAAGGATTTTACAGGTAAGCTGTATATAAAAATCCTATTTTTGTCTTTTTACAGGAAACCCATTTCCAGTCTAAAAAAATCCCCAATTTACTTCATAAGAATGTCCCTAAAGTACTGTATATCATGCTAGAAATCCCTCAGCCAAAACCAAAGGAGTTTCAATCCTACACAAGTCGACGGGCTTTGTGGTTACTCAGCAATGATCAGATCCTGAAGGCAGATTTCAATTTCTAAAGTCCCTTTTACAGTCTTTACAACTAATTGATGCATGGCGTTTCCTCAGTCCAGAAGAAAGGACTACACACACTTCTCCACGCCACATGCTAGATATGCTAGGCTGGATTATGTGGATCAACCCCCCTAACCCTAGCTAATGTGTTTTTCCCCCAACAACGCACACCTCTCTTTCTGTAAGCACCTTATTGAAGAATTGAAAAGCTTTGCCTCACAACGTATTATGATAGGGGGAGATTTTAACATCCTGCTCAATCCACTACAAGATACATCCACAGGGAAATGCAGTCTAGCATACCATACCTTAAAACACTACTTAATTCCATAACCCTGATAGACTCCTGGCTCACGGTGCACTCCACAGGTAGGGATTACACTTTAGCAGAGAATGGTGTTGCACTGCTTAGAGGGCATAGATCTACTAAAAACCAGTGATATGTAATTTATCTTATGTAAATAAACCATAAATAAATCTACCATAAAAATGTGTAAAGCCAAAAGTGTACAAACCAACAACAATTAGAAAATTTAAGATAACTGATGGTGATAATCTTCAATCTTAAAGTGAATAGATACTATAGGCAATAATCCTTATATCTATCTAGTGATATTAAAGTACTCCATATAAAACAAAGCCGATGTAATAATATCATAAACAGGAATATAAGATGTGCAAGTTTCCTTCTGACACAGTGCTAGATATTGCTACATATATCTCAATGTATATCTCATATATTTGAATGTGGAAAAAAAAAAAAAAAAGTACAGTATATATATATATATATATATATATATATATATATATATATATATATATATATAACAAACAATCATGTGAAGTAATATTTCGTATATATCCAATTGATATGGTAATCCAGTGATACTTATAGTTGTATTTGGGAAGAAATTTCCAGGATGCAGGATCAATACATATATCTGCCACTAATACTCACATGAACCAAGAAATTTAAGATTACTGATGGTGATAATCTTCAATCCTAAAGTGAATAGATACTATAGGCAATAATCCTTACATCTATCTAGTGATATTAAAGTGCTCCGTGCAAAACAAAGCCGATATAATAATATCATAAACAGGAATATAAGATGTGCAAGTCTCCTTCTAATACAGTGCTAGATATTGCTACATCATCTCAAAGTGCTCATGTGCAAAGTATGTGAAAAAATAAATAAAAAAAAAAAACCAGAGAGTATATATATATATATATATATATATATATATATATATATATATATAGATGGAGGTAGCAGCAAACTGAAGGAGCTCCTCAGCACACGCGGCCGTTAACAGTCCTACACCCGACCACCAGCCTTCAGATGCCGGGCAAAAAGCACCACTCGAGCGCACAAACACGTCCATGCCGTATGGGGGAAAACATAGCGGACATCTTTAAATCAAAACCAGCGGCCAGGGGCAGCGCCATGAGGCCCAAGATGGCGCCGGCGTACCAGGAGGAGGAAACAGTGAGGATTCCCTATCAGCAGCGGAAGACTCCAGCCGGAGTAAGTCCAGACCGGATCACCCGCTGACCTTCGCTGACATGGCAGTGTTCGCTGCAGATATTAAAGCTACCTTTTCGGCTGCCATCACTGATCTGAAAACCAGCATGATTGTACTTAATGAGAAAATGGCTGCAGAGGAAAACGCCGGCAGAGTCAGGGACAAAGCAATACACAGACTGGAGCTGACCACGACTACACAATCGCACCACTTTATAGACATGAACAGACACATTGAAGACCTCGATAATAGAGGGAGAAGGTGCAATATAAGAGTGAGGGGGATCCCTGAATCTGTGGAATCTGACCAGATTGTCCCGGATCTAAGGAGAGTCTTCAACAGCTTGTTGGAAAGGCAGGAGGACACCGAAATTGAATTTGTCAGAGCACACAGAGCTCTCAGGCCCAGGGGATCTGACTCAGCTCCTCCAAGAGACATCATCTGCTGTTTACAAAGCTTTGTACTTAAAGAGGACATTATGCGCAAGGCGGGGAGTAACGATCGTATTATTTTTAATTGCGCAACCATAATGCTGTTTCAGGACACAGATTACCCTGAGGAACCGACGGGCCTTGCGCCCCCTGCTGGAGAAATTGAGAGAAAGGGAGCTCCGGTACACATGGCGTTTCCTGTTTGCCCTGACAGTCACTTACAATGGACACCAACATGCTTTGCGCACCCCAGCAGATCTTCCGGAATTTTGTGAGACTTTGGAACTGGGCAAAGTGGAGCTCCCAGACTGGTATACTGACTTTCTGCAGCCCTCTCAGGAAAGGAGCCCCCCAGCTTCCCCTTTCACCTCACCGGACAAAAGGCAAGAGAAGAAACCTAAACATAGCCGCGGAGGAGGTTCCAGAACAGACACTCCGAGACGACACGCTGGACCTGCTAAAGAACAGGCTGATGAGGACTGAATGGGCGTTTGAAAGCACCTCTTACGCCCTGAGCCCATGTCTGGGAACTTGATCATACTGTGAACTTCCTATGGCCTGGACACCCTTACTCGGACACGGGGTGGATACTGCACCAAACAGGTTTGAGGGGCCCCACCCCGACTTGAAATGCACCCCTGAAGTCCACTGTAGAAACTGATGTGGGTCTGAGGTATTCTTGCTTCCTGATCCATTAGGCTCAGGCTCGGGCTATTCCTCTCCTATCTAACAATACATGGTTATTTACCTGGGGTGTGATCTGTTATTTTTTATACTTTCAGGGCATTCATAACCTGCTCCTCCGACGGATACTCATGGGGCCAATCACTGTGTAACCGATCTGGGTTACCTACCTAGAGATCCTATTTGCTCCATGCCAGAAATGGAAGTTTATGTAATCCCCTTGGCAGGTTCCGTTATCTGTCTATTTAGTTTTACTATATACACACCATGGTCGGGTGTATAACAGTTCTGTAATTTTAGCTATTGCCTTTATGGCTGCGTGTGTGTTTGACGGGTTTGCTCCTTTTAGGTTTAGGCATTTGAGTCATACCTGCATAGCTTAACAGATGGGCTGCTGCCTACTTGCCGTCGCCTCCCGGTGACCCCACAAAGTGCTCCCCGTTTCTTATCTGTGATGGGGGGCCCGCTGTACTGAGTTGGAGAGTCCCTCACGCCGGAGCGGAGATTGGCCGGTCCGGAGTGGGGACTCCCAGCGTATTAATTGTTGGCACCTACTCTTCCTCTCTCTCTCTCTCTCTATCACTTCCTCTCTCCCCCCTCACTTTATCTTATTTCCTACAAGGTAATTGTTAACACTGTTCTAGCAGTACGGGTCGAAGTCTCTGATTTGGCCGCTAACGCAATTCTCTCAGTTTAACTCCTGCAGGTTTGATCTTCGACCGCCTCCTCCTGATCGGCTGCCATGGCCTACTCGTCTTTGGGACAGTCCCCCCTACTGATCTCCCACAACGTCAGAGGTCTAAACATTCCGGAGCATCGCTCCACCCTGTTGAGGGAGCTCAAGAAAGGTAAACCCCATTTTGTATTCCTTCAGGAGACTCACTTTAAGACGCACCATATACCGAAACTCACAAACGTCTACATTCCTAGGGCTTTCCATGCCACGACCAATGACTCCAGATCCAAGGGGACTTCAATACTGATCAGCAAAGAGGCACCCTTTGAGTTATCTAAGCAATTATGTGACCCGGAGGGCAGATTTGTGTTTTTGAAGGGTTCCTACGGGGCACCCCTATAACCCTAGCAAACGTATAATTTTCCAAACACAACTCATGTTACATTTTGCCAACGCATTGTCAGAGAACTCCAGGGTTTTGCAACTGGCTGTCTGATGCTGGGGGGAGACTTTAATGTCCCACTGAATCCCCTCGTGGACACCTCCAATGGGAAATCTTGCATTACCTATAGGACGCTTAAGAAACTAAAGTCCCTTTTACAGTCTTTACAACTAATTGATGCATGGCGTTTCCTCAGTCCAGAAGAAAGGACTACACACACTTCTCCACGCCACATGCTAGATATGCTAGGCTGGATTATGTGTTTGTTTCACAAAGAGACCTCCCGAGGTTGACTGGGGCACATATAGGCGCCCAGACGATCTCGGACCGGTCTCCGGTCTCCATTTCTCTGGACCTGCGGAGCACCGTGTGCCGACAGCCATCGTGGAGACTCAACGCGTCATTACTGACCGACCCGACATTTTTACCCACTTTAACTGAAAACCTGACAGAATTTTTTAGATGTAATATTACCCCAGACTCAGATCCGCTGGCAGTGTGGGAGGCACGTAAATGTACTATTCGAGGGACCTTGATCGCAATGGGATCCAGAAGCAAAAAAGAGAGAGAAGCTCAAATAAAGGATTTGATCTCACTGATCAACTCCTTAGAATCGTTGCATAAACAATCGCCCTCGATAGACTCAGCTACAAAACTACTAGAGGCTAGGAGAGACCTACAGCACATACTGGATTCCAGAGCTAAACGAATGTTGTTTTTCAAAAAACGCATTTACTACAAGTCAGGGAATAAGGCAGGTAGGTTCCCGGCGAAAGCGTTAAGGGAACACTCTTCTGACGGCAATATTGCTGGCATCAGGAGTGCTAAAGGGCATCTAGATGTGTCATTGGAAGCGATAACCGATCACTTCTGCAGTTTCTGTACAAAACGGTACAATCTACCCCCACAGCATAGGCAACCGCACATGGCAGAAGACAGACAGCTTGTCATCCAGGAATATCTAGCTAATAGTGGCATTCCGTCCCTAGACAGTCTAGATTCTGCCTCAATAGAAGCCCCAATACTTCCTCGGAACTTAAGCAGGCCATCAAACTACTCAAAAACAGTAAAAGCCCAGGCCTGGACGGGATCTCAGCCACATATTATAAAACCTTTAGCGACATACTTACTGACCCCCTTGCGGGTGCTCTGAACTCCCTGTCCACACCCAGAGCAGTGACTCCTGATTTTCTCATGGCATACATTGTGGTGATACCGAAGGAGGGCAAAGACCCGGCGGAGTGTGCTAGCTACAGGCCCATCTCTCTCCTAAATCTTGAAGTGAAGTTGTTTGCAAAAATTCCCGCTTTGAGACTGGGGCCGCTACTTCCAAAACTGATAGGCTTGGAACAGGTAGGCTTCATGCCAGGAAGAGAGGCCAAGGACAATGTCACTAAGGCACTACTATTGATACATGCGGCTAGGCTGCGAAAGGTCGAGGGCTTTCTCCTCTCCACAGACGTGGAGAAGGCCTTTGAACGGGTGGCATGGGATTTTATGCTGGCGGTCTGCAATCGAGTGGGCTTGGGCCCACGCATGCTGTCGGGAATACCCGCCCTCTATCAGCACCCGTCGGCAAAATTAAAGATAAATGGCATTTTATCAAATAAAGTACACATTAGAAATGGGACCAGACAGGGGTGCCCCCTCTCCCCTCTACTATTTATACTCTCCCTAGAGTCCTTTATCAGGACGCTTCAAAACAACGCCACGATTCATGGCTTTCAGGTGCGGGACAGGGAATTCAAAGTAGCGGCTTATGCTGATGACCTTCTATTTTTCTTGACGAGCCCAATAGTAACTCTCCCCAACCTCTTAAGGGAATTTGTGCATTATGGTTACATCTCCAACCTAAAGATAAACTACTCGAAATCGGAGGCCCTAAACATCTCGCTCCCCGAGGGGTTGCTCACACTAACAAAGACTAATTCCCCATTTCGATGGGATCCAGCTCGTATTGCCTGTATCAGTTTAGAACGCCTATCCCATCCCTATGCGTGACGTCACAACCACGTGACTTCATCAGGCGATGAATGAAGTCACGTGCTTGGCCTCCATTATCCCCGTCCTGAAGCTCCTTGGACCGGTTTAGGGAGTACCCCTCCCAGTCTAGGTGGAAATACCTGACCCCCAGGGAGGAAACTTAATGTGAGTTCACTAGCCTCAGTTACTTACCAGTCAGATTTCCCTATACAGTTTCTCCAGCAAGCCCTTAAAGGGACTTGCCCCCCTCCCCCCCGAGACTTTAATAATCCCAGCTGTTGGAAACAGCGCAAAATAGGGGGGACTCATGTGCGGCTGGCAAAGCTGAAAACCATGTCTGAGGCCGCGTACACACGCGCGGACTGTTTGCCCAACCTTGTTCGTCAAACAGTTTCGGCAAACAGTCCGCTCAAAATTTGCATGAGCGGACTTGCCCACACACGAGCGGACTGTTTCAACGAACTGTTTGCCAAACAGTCCGCTCAACTTTTGAAATGAACGGACTCGCCCACGTAAGGCGGAGGCAAGAACAAGAACGGAAGGCGGCGGCGGCGACGACAGCGGCGACAGAAGACCGGGCCACCGCCTGTAAAAGAGCTACAAGAAGGCGCGGTGGCCCGGCAGAAGAACCGAAGAGGGGGACAAGACCCCCGAAGTCGGGAGAAGAGGCCGGCGGCGGGGAGGAAGAAAGCCGGACTCCTCCGCTAGTAAAAGAGCTACACACAGATAGCGGAGGAGTCCGGCGAGAAGACCCCCGAAGACTGAAGACCCCCGGAGCTGTGCAATAAAATATTTTTTCCCTGTGTTGTGTTTTTTTTTGTACTTTATTTCACAGGTGAATGGGTAGGGGTACATTGTACCCCATACTCATTCACATAGGGTGGGGGGCCGGTATCCGGGGGCCCCCTTCTTAAAGGGGGCTCCCGGATTCCGATAAGCCCCCCGCCCGCAGACCCCGACAACCAACGGCCAGGGTTGTCGGGAAGAGGCCCTTGTCCTCATCAACATGGGGACAAGGTGCTTTGGGGTGGGGGGGCCGCACGGCCCCCCCCTTCCCCAAGGCACCCCCCATGTTGAGGGCACGCGGCCTGGTACGGCTCAGGAGGGGGGGCGCGCTCGCTCGCCCCCCTTTCCTGGCCGGCCGGGTAGCGTGCTCGGACAAGGGTCTGGTGTGGACTTTGGGGGAACCCCCACGCCGATTTTTTTCGGCGTTGGGGTTCCCCTTTAAGCCCATTCCAGGCGGCGGAGCCCGCGACGTCTCCTTCGCGGGCCCCGCCTACCTGTACACGCGCTCGAAATGGGCGGACTTTCCGAGCGGGAACAGTCTGCTCATTTCGAAAGTACAGCGGACAGGCCCACACACGGGCGGACTGTTCGCTCAAACACAGTTTCAGCGGACAGTTTTTCGGAATTTCCGAAAGACTTTGTCCGTCCAACTGTCCGCTGAAACTGTCCGCTGAAAGCCCACACACGAGCGGACTGTCCGCCCAAACACTGTTCAGCGGACAAGGTTGGGCGAACAGTCCGCCCGTGTGTACGCGGCCTTAGTCTTAGAGAAGGCAAGGAATAGTGATGCGCAGTACTATAATGGGAAATTTAGCCTGAAAGGCTAATAGATTCTGTAAGCACTAAGATTGTTGGGTGATAAGTCTACTACCGCCCAGACTAGAAGGATGGTATATAAGAAACCAATATACGTGTTTTGTGAGGGAATGGTGAGGAACCCTCACTCCTATAACGTAGTAGTGTTTAAAATAAGGATTAGGTGGATATATAGGCATAAAAGGAGAAAAATTCCAATAATTGAAGCTAGTGATCCTGTCACGTACCTGGTGATGGAGCCTGATATGCAGAGGACGGCCTCTCTTACAGCTCTGACTCGGAGTCCCTGATAGAGCCGACAGGAAGCACCGAGATGCAGAGTCGCACGAGTGCCTGGTAGGATCGCTGAACCTGGAGCTGGATCGGAGCACTCGGCCGGGCTGTAGAGGTGTCTGTAGAAATCCCAGAGAAGTGGTAGGCAGGTAGCTGGAACAAGTAGACAACTGATCCCTCCAGGCGGAGTGCAGATGCAGCAGAAGGGATGGTGGCACCCTCAAGGCTGAAGAGAAGGTAAGTACAGGCAGGCCGGGTCATACACAACGGGCACGTCAGGAACAGGGGCTGAAGCGGAAGCAGAATCAGATTACAAGCCGGGTCGGCAACAGGCTGGCAGCGGAGTGGCAGAAGGAGCAGGCAGGTGCGGAGTGGGGGACGAGCCGGGGTCAGATGCAGGCAGGAAACAGGAACGTCAGGAAGCAAGCCGGGTCACAACAGGAACAGAAGTCAGGTAGCTAACTGCAGGTTACACAGGGAACGCTGTAGAGCAGACAGCACTGAGCCTGGAAACTGGCTGAGTTTAAATAGCCCGTTTGGGCGGACCAAGCTGTCACATGGTGCATGCACACCAATGGCACCCTGACAGGGGCATAGGTAATAGGTCATCTTCTTCTGCAGCCATCTTGGGTGCTGGAATGCCCTTCCTGACATGAAGAGGTAACAGGTCGTCTTCTTCGGCAGCCATTTTGGGTGCTGGCATGCCCTTCCTGACAGATCCCCAATGCGATTTGTTAGAATTAGCAGAGTCGCATAAAGTGACAGTGCTGGACAATAAATAGGTCCGTGAAAATGTCTACTACATCATAAAGTGAATTAAATAATATACATAAAGCAATCAACAAAATATATAGTGATTCCCAATGCGATTTGTTAAGATTGACAAAGTCGCATAAAAGTGCCAGTGCTAGACAGTAAATAGGTCTATGGAAATATCTACTACACCATAAAATAAAACAATATATACAAGACAGTCACTAACTTGATGAATCAATTTGTGCAGAGAGTGGTTGGTTGTGACTGAAAAAATCGCATAAAGTGCCAGTGCCAGGAAAAGGTTATAAAAAGTAAATGCGTGCGGGTGTCTTCTATCATATAACAAATAATATCAATACGGTGAACAATTCAATAATACGATTGTGCAAAAAATGGCAGAAAATCAGAAAAACGCATGAACAATATTAGTGTTGAAGGAAGGGAAAAAATCCCTCTAGAAATGATCCAAAAAAGGCTGTGCACAATACTTGAAAACTATATAAACAAAAGAAAAAATTATATAAATTGCACAATGACATATATCAGAATGTGTCTATTCAACTTGTGCGACAACTGGTGGCGATTATATCAAAAATCGCATATATCAAGGAAATCGCATACGGTGCTGGTGTTTGGATATATGTGCACTATAGAGTAGCAATATAATCGGTGGTGGTAGTGGTGATGGTGAATATATCCCACGTGGTCCTGTGTAGTCGAAATATGGGTGTCCCCTTACCTTACAGCTGTAAGGTAACAGCATATAATATATGTATCCTCAGGGTTCCTGGTGATCTTTATCCCTCAAGGTCCCGTTCCTGTGTCCCCAGATCCTGACGTCTCCTGCCTATTGCGCCGTGTTGGTCTCTTTATATAGTCGCTCAGCAGTACTCAGCATGGGGGGGTACCTCGGCGGTTGGTGTTTATGTAAGGGGTTAAACAGATGAGGAGGAAGGGAGCCCCATAGCGTAGTAATTTTAATCAATATTGAAGTTTATTCAAACAAATGGATAAAATACTCACAAACAAATAAGTCTCATATGTAGGGTATAAACGAGCCTCGAGCTCGATTGGGTCACTTCCGGTAGCGCCCCGACGCGTGTTCGTCACGGTCACGTGACTTCATCAGGGTTGTCGCACAAGTTGAATGGACACATTCTGATATATGTCATTGTGCAATTTATATAATTTTTTCTTTTGTTTATATAGTTTTCAAGTATTGTGCACAGCCTTTTTTGGATCATTTCTAGAGGGATTTTTTCCCTTCCTTCAACACTAATATTGTTCATGCGTTTTTCTGATTTTCTGCCATTTTTTGCACAATTATATTATTGAATTGTTCACCGTATTGATATTATTTGTTATATGATAGAAGACACCTGCACGCATTTACTTTTTATAACCTTTTCCTGGCACTGGCACTTTATGCGATTTTTTCAGTCACAACCAACCACTCTCTGCACAAATTGATTCATCAAGTTAGTGACTGTCTTGTATATATTGTTTTATTTTATGGTGTAGTAGATATTTCCATAGACCTATTTACTGTCTAGCACTGGCACTTTTATGCGACTTTGTCAATCTTAACAAATCGCATTGGGAATCACTATATATTTTGTTGATTGCTTTATGTATATTATTTAATTCACTTTATGATGTAGTAGACATTTTCACGGACCTATTTATTGTCCAGCACTGTCACTTTATGCGACTCTACTAATTCTAACAAATCGCATTGGGAATCACTAGCTTCAATTATTGGAATTTTTCTCCTTTTATGCCTATATATCCACCTAATCCTTATTTTAAACACTACTACGTTATAGGAGTGAGGGTTCCTCACCATTCCCTCACAAAACACGTATATCGGTTTCTTATATACCATCCTTCTAGTCTGGGCGGTAGTAGACTTATCACCCAACAATCTTAGTGCTTACAGAATCTATTAGCCTTTCAGGCTAAATTTCCCATTATAGTACTGCGCATCACTATTCCTTGCCTTCTCTACCCTGTAATTGGGGTTCAAGTACCCCATTCTCAGTGTGTGCAGCGGTACAAAAACTAGACTTCTTCCTGATTAGGCACAGGAATAACTTCTTCTAATAATGTCTTAGTCTTGCTTAAAATACCACTCCTTTCCTAAGGGATCCTGCACCGCTTCAAAAGCTTTCACACACATGGGGTCATTATTAGCTGCCTCTGGACTCCTCTGGGCACTACATGGGCAAAGTAGGATTTCAGAAGAGTATATATCAAGGCTTTATCCCACCATCGACTTCCTGACCTGCACGTGACATGGAGCGATTCCTACACAAACCGCAATCTCCAGCCTTACACACGCTTACAGAACCGTTGGATGCCGCAGACCCGCTGCCATCCACACCAAGTACTTTTCATAAGGGTAGTTCTTCCTAGCAAACAAATTCTGCCGACGCAATCATGGTAACGGTCTTGGACCTGAAACTACAGACACTCCTACAGGATTTGACACGTAATATAGCTAAAGAGGTTGGGAAGCTTGCTCAGGAGCTTAGGGGAGAGATTGATCAGCTTGCAGAGTGTACTGCCACTTTGGAAACTAAATTTGACGAGAATGTGCAATACATGCATGCACTAGAGGAAGAAAACACATTTCTTAAACACAGTTTCCCAAATACAACTCTAACAAGAAAATTTGGAGAATAGAGAACGTTGTTCAAATGTGAGGATCCGTGGAGTCCCTGAGACAGTCAGTGATAAGGAGCTACGGGTATATCTACTTGATCTGTTTATTACTCTGGCTCAGCACATACCAGATATTGATTGGCGCCTAGACAGAGCCCATAGATCTTTGGCCCCCAAACCGCCTCCTGGATCCAGTAGTCAGTTTCCACTATTATGACAGCAAAAAAGCTCTAACAGCAGCCACACGCAACAAAAATTGCATTGACTTCAAGGGCTCTAAGATCCAGATCTTCAGTGACCTTTCCCCATCACCCTGGCTAAAAGGCACAACCTTCGTCCAACCACAGCTCACCTCCAACTTCACCAAATCCCCTACAGATGGGGTTTCCCATTTTGGCTCTCAGCATCCAAAGATGGCACACAATATTCCATCAGAGACTTGCATGAATGCGAGGCCTTCACTCGCAATTTAGGTCTCCCACCTGTTCTGGAAGAAGATCTCCAGCTCCCCCCGCCTGCTTTGGCCCTAAAACCTCTCCAGGCCCCTACAGCAATTTGGACCCCAGTTCGTCAGAGACAACAGAGAGGTTTTTCTACACCGCAACTACCCAATGTGCCTAGACACCCCAGCTGAAGTTCCAAAGCTCGTCCGAGTTGCACCTCCCTGCTCCTGGTTCCCAGATACCCAAGAGCCTGTCGGATCTCTTCGGGAGTCCTGCAGGGAACATTCTCCTCCCCTACAATCCTTACCATTCTCTGATGAGTTAAGTGAGCCTCGTTTTAAATTTTTCCATTTTTGTTTTTTTCCTGAAGGCTCCGGGCTCTTCTCAGCTATTATTGTACACCCAGTCAATGGTGGAATGTTTTGAACATTGTTAACTGTTAACAGTCCAAGGTTAGTTATTCCTTACGGGAGCGATACATAGTTTACCACTCTAATTGTCCGTCATGTTCCTTTACGGGTCCAAGGTGTTCCACCTTGGCTTCCTGAAGATCTTACATCCTTCAGGCTTTCAAGATACTTGTTTTATTTGTTTTGTTTTTTATTTTATTTTTCTGTGTTTTACTCTGGTTTCCTTTTTCAATTTATTCAAGTTTTTACCAGGTCCTTTTTTGACTTGTTCTGGTTCTTTAATTTTGCTGCAGGTTGTAAACTCACCACACAATGATATGTTACTAGGAAATGCTGATGTGTACATGCTTATTCCAGACCTCCTTAGATTGGAACACTCCAATCACATGAGATATGTAAGAGTATCATTTGCTAATTACTTCATTAATATATTATGGATTTAAAAATATTTTTGCGGAATGTTAAGGGCTTGAATTCCTTAAGAAAACGCTGGCTAGCCTTGAGGGAGTTCAAATCTTCTGGAGCTGATGTGATAATGGTTCAGGAGACACATTTCCACCCAGGGGGCTCATTTAAATTTGCCTCCAAGCTGTTTCCTTCAGTTTTTATGGCCTCAGTTATGTCTGGGAAGGCTGGAGTGGCCATTTTAATTAAACGTTCATGACCTATACGGATCCTAGCCTTGACCCTAGACAGGGTCGATTTGTCCTCCTGAACTGTTCACACCTGAATACCTGCTCTACTTTAACTAATATTTATGCACCTAATACGGGACAAATTGGTTTTCTCACTGGAGTTTTGGATCGGCTGCGTTCCTTTTCTCAGCCTTTCGCAATCATAGGTGGGGATTTCAATATGTGTATGTACTCTAGTATGGATAGATTAGTGCTATTTCAACAAACTTCATCCCTCCAAATACTTAAATTTTCCACCTCCTTTTGCAAACTAATCCATAAACTAATTCGCTCCCACAATCTTTTTGATGCATGGAGAGTAAAGCATCTCACCCATCGCCAATATACCTTTTTCTCCCCTCGCATAAAGTATATTCCAGATTGGACCACTTTCTAATAACCCTTGTTACCCAGCATAGTATCCTCAGAAATAGAGCCTATCACGTGGTCTGATCATGCCCCATTACTCTGAATGTGGCGCTACACACCGCATCGCCCAAAACTTGCCACTGGAGACTAAACAAGTCTCTATTGCGACATACTGAAACTAAGGATAGACTTCTCAGGAAACTGGAGGAGTTTTTTAATTTAAATGTAGGTTCCATTTCCGATATATCTACTGTATGGGAAGCCCATAAGGCAGTTTTTAGGGGGGAGTGCATCTCAGCTGGCTCACACCTGAAACGGGATTCTGTCAGGCTGATGTCGGAGCTTGTGGCCCAGCTGCAGGAAGCGGAGGCGAGGTTTCTCCGCTCCCCTACGATGGATCGCTTGCGTGCAGTGATTGTTATTCGCAACCGTATTAAGACTATAGATACGAACAAAATTTCAAAGTCAATGTTATGGTCTAAGCAAAGGTTCTACGAGTATGCAGACAAGCCGCATAGGATGCTCGTCCACAGACTTAAGCCCCGACTCTTTCTATCCATTCCTGATCATATATTGCAATCAGAAGACGGCACACCAACACATTGTCCTCAGACCATGTCCGGAGTGTTTGGAGAATATTATAACAAACTTTACAACTGCCTGAACATGGACACACAAGCTCAGTTCTCACAGGACAGATTAGACTCCTTCCTATCATCTGTTCACCTCCCAAAACTGTCACCAGACCAACGCTCCTCCTTAAACCAATCTATCTCCACTGACAAACTAGCTGAAGTAATTAAACATCTTCCCACACATAAAGCTCCAGACGGTCTTCCATACTCCTATTACAAGATGTTTTTACAGACCCTGTCCCCACACCTGTTAACCTTGTTTTCCTCACTGCTCCAGAGTACATTACCACACTCTTTGTTCTTACATGCAGTTGTAACCACTATTCCTAAACCAGGCAAGTATCCATCCCTCCCTGACAACTATTGTCCCATTGCTCTATTGAATTCCGATTACAAAATTTTTACCAAGATCCTAACGAACAGACTCTCTCTACTACTGCCAGCATTAATCCATAGAGATCAGGTGGGTTTCGTTCCCACAAGACAAGCAGGTGACAATACTCTTCGCACAATTTATCTTATAGACCTGCTTACAAAAACCAAAAACCCCACTTTGATACTCAGTTTAGATGCCCAAAAGGCGTTTGATCGCCTTAGCTGGCCATTTATGTTTGCAATATTAAACCGTTTTGGATTTTCAGGCCCCTTTATTCACGCTCTCCAAGCCCTATACTCGAAACCCACATCACAGGTACAACTCTTCTCCGATCTATTATGTCCATTTCCTCTTAGCAATGGTATGAGACAGGGTTGCTCTTTATCACCATTGCTCTTTATTCTCAGTCTGGAACCCCTAGCTGTGGTTATATGGGAATGTCCGGATATTAAGGGGGTACACCTCCAAAACGCGGAATATAAACTATCCCTATTCGTGGATTATGTTCTCCTAACTCTCACCCACCCACACACATCCCTACCACATCTACATCACATACTATCCACCTTTAGTAGCCTCTCGGGTTTCAAAATTAATGATACTAAAACGGAAGCATTACCTATAAATATAACCCCAGCCCTCCTATCTTCCCTCCAAAGCAAGTATAATTACCATTGGTGTCTTCACTCACTTAAATACTTGGTGGTTCATCTCACTGCTTCCTATGATACTTTATATGAGGCCAACTTCCCTCTCCTCTTTTCTGAAATGAACCATTTGCTGACACACTGGACCTCCCTTGCCCTATCCCTGTTGGGGTGAATTAATGTCCTCAAAATGTCTATCCTTCCTAAATTATTATATTTGTTTGAAACCTTGCCCGTGGTGGTCCCACTGATGCAGCTGAAATCCCTTCAAAGGAGAAGCCTCCATTTTATCTGGAATAACGCATCCCACAGGATGGCAGGGATGGTGGTCCTGGCTCGGAGGAGTAGGGGGAGACTAGGAGGCCCAGATTTCAAACACTATTATGCCTCGCACCTGAGAATTCTTACCTCCTGGACCTCCCGGAAGGCCCCAGATAGGTGGTCAGAAATATAAATGAGTGTTACAGCCCCGGTTCATCCTTGCTATATGCTCTGGCCTTCCACTGCTCTTCGTATGCCCCAATTATGGAACATATGTCTGGCTCCCATGTTGTTCACTCTGAATATTTGGAAAATATGTTCTGATCGCTTTTCCCTATCCTCACTGTGTCCCCCGCTTTTAAATATCCTATTCAACCCAGACATCCCAGATAGCCTTTCTTATGACCGTATGCTACCATGGACCCAAGCTGGACTTTTCCAACTGCGACACTTTGTTAATCCAGCGACACGTCATTTACTGACTTTTCCTACCTTGCAAAATCAACATCAGATCCCCCAAAAGCTTTTACATTCATACTTACAGATTAGACATTTTTTCTCCACCAGATCCCCTTCTTTGACTCTGGATAAACCAACAGACTTTGAGATCCTATGCGCTAAAGGTCCTTATGAGCCCCGAATGATCTCTGCCTATCAGGTCACCTTGAGGCGAGGATACAGATGCACACCGTAGGGATCAGGAGTGCACCGCAAGGTTGTGGACCCTACGGCTGACTGCTGCAGATGGGGGACAAATCCCACTGGGGTTAGAGCGTAAGATTCCCTGGGGCGCGGAGTCTAAGAGCCAGAAGGTGTTCACCAGCGCCTCTAGTGGTGAGGATGGACTTGGCTGCAACTGGCTCCAGGTCGCGACCCCCAGGGTCCCCCAGCTCACACCCACAGTAGGAAACAGGAGGATAGGGATAGTGAGGGACAAAGCCAAGGTCGGGGCCAAAAGCAGACGGGAATAGTCAGGGACAAGCCAAAAGGTCAGGATCACTGGCAAACAGGGATAGTCAAGGACACGCCAAAGTCGGTAACGGAACAACAGAAGAGCACACAGCAGGTAACAGGAAGCTAACACACAAAGGTTGATCAGCAAGGCTGGCCTGCAGTGCACAGGTTAATATAGAGCTCTCTGATAGGAGCTAGGGTGGAGCCATGCCAGAGGATGGATTACAAAAGCAGACAGGTGAGGGTCGGCTGGTCTCTAGATGAACATATGGGAACAGGTAAGCAGACAAACTATTGCATAACCATGACAGTACCCTCCCTCTTACGAGGCCTCCCCCTCCCCCGCCTGGGTCCAGGCTTAAAGGGAAACTCCAGATGGAACCTCCTCAACAGACTAGAAGCAAAGACCTCAGATGCAGTGATCCAAGACCTCTCATCAGGGCCAAACCCTTTCCAATGTACGAGGTACTGAAGAATGCCTTTACGGAGCCGGGAATCCAAAACTTGACTAACCTCGTATTTTAGATTATCCTCAGAGACTGGAACCGAGGTAGGGAGAGGACTTAAGGACTAAAGGCTTCTTAGGAATGGGTAAGGGCATGAGAAGATCAGGAGCCTGAGCAGGGTCCCCCAGACCCTTAAAGATGAGCTGGGCATCCATAACAGGACCATCAGACTGGGCAGAGGTCAGTGGATCCCTGAGGTCAAGTTGGTTAGAAGGTGACATGTCACAAGAGTCAGCTGGATAGCTGAAACACAGACAGAATTCAGAGAACCCTGAGAAAAAGATTGAAAACCCCTCCCGGCTGAATGAGTTATTGTATCCAAAGGATGGATTGAGCCTCTTAAACGGGTTTGAATGGGCATAGTAGCAGTAGGGTGAGGCCAGGTCACAGAAGGTCCTGAACAAGAAGCAGGAAGCTCATTGGGCATGGGCTGGACTGGCATAACTGGTGCAGAGGCCGACTGAATAGTATTGTCAGGTGTAGCGACCATCTCAATCACATCACAGGGCATAGCAACTGTGGAACTTGCAGACAAGTTAGCCTGGCTGCGCGTCCAAGGGAGATTAGAGACAGGCAAAGGTAAATGGTTATGCGAACTGGAGTGAATGATCGACTCAGGTTCATAGGTGGGCCCCTCATCCAGAGTACCACATGACCTAGAGAGTGCACCAGTCCAACTATTGCAGGACGCATCGCAGAGATCGCTATATACAGCGGGAAGAGCAGAAGATACTGGGATGGTGGTAACAGGAAGTCTCTCCTTTGGGTTACCCTTGAGTAGGCAGGAAGAGGAACAGGAGGAACCCAGAGCCAGGATCTGTCCAGCAGACCAGTCAACGTGTGGAGAATAGAGCCGTAACCAAGGAAGACCTAATATGATAGGAGATGAAGCCTTAGGTAAGACAAGGAAGGATATCCACTCCTGGTGGAGTGTCCCTACTGACATCTTAACAGGAAGAGTCTGGAAGCGGATAGGGCCCCCTGGGAGAACCGTGCCATCAATCGCCAAGACCACCAATGGCGTTGTAAGGGGCAAAAGGGTAAGTCTCATGGAGGATGCAGTTTCCCAATCCATGAAATTGGCAGCAGCTCCGGAATCCAGATGTGCTGAGACCGAACGAGAGGAAGCACCGACATGAAGCAACACAGAAAGGAGAAGACGAGAAGGTGAAGGTGATATTTCAGGGTCTAATACTCCACCTTCCAGATGTATTAGCCCTGAGCGTTTTTCCGGACGAAGAGAACAAGTGTCACGGAAATGACCTTTGGCCCCACAATAGAGGTATAGGCCCAGAGTTCTGCGCCTAGCACGTTCTTCGGGAGATAACTTAGTCCAGCCCAACTGCATAGGTTCCTCGGTAGGCAGGGGGTGCTCCTCGGATCAAAGAGAAGGGACTGGGGGCTCAGGCTGCCTAAAGAACGGGGAGTGCTGGTGACTTTTTTCCAGGGCCCTCTCCTGAAAGTGAATATCAATCTGGTTACACAAGGTGATGACACTGTCCAGATCAGCAGGAAGGGATCTTCCTGCTAATTCATCCTTCATTCTATCAGAGAGGCCATGTAAAAAGGTTACAACTAGGGCCTCATTATTCCAGCTCAATTCAGCTGTGAGGATACGGAAATGAAGAGCATATTGTCCCACAGACGCGGACTCTTGATGAAGACGTAAAAGAGCGCTAGCCGCTGAGGAGACACGACCCGGTTCCTCGAAGATATTCCGAAAAAGTTTCAAGAAATCAGACAGGCTAAAAACCACTGGATCATTCAGTTCCCACACAGGGGCAGCCCAAGCTAGCGCCTCGCCGGACAGGAGAGATATGATATATGCTACTTTTGCCCGATCGGACAGGAAGTTTTGGGGCTGAAGTTCAAAATGAATTGTGCACTGGCTAAGGAACCCCCTGCAAGCCTTGGAGTCCCCAGAGAAACGGGGCGGAGCTGGCAGTAATAATGCATGCGTGGATGCGACTGGTGCGATAGGTGCAGCTGCTGACTGCACTTGAGGCTGCAGGTTCAGGGTTCCCAAGGAAGCCTGTAGCTGCTCGAAGCGGGAAGCCAGATCGTGAAGGAATCGCATCACCTGGGTCTGATGCGATTCTTGGGTCTCAAGTCTGCGAACTAAGCCCTGCAACGGATCGACTGTAGGAAGCGGCACATCAGCCGGGTCCATGGCTGATCAAACTGTCAGGTCACCTTGAGGCGAGGTGACAGATGCACACCGTAGGGATCAGGAGTGCACCGCAAGGTTGTGGACCCTACGGCTGACTGCTGCAGACAGGGGACAGATCCCACTGGGGTTAGCGCGTAAGATTCCCTGGGGCGCGGAGTCTAAGAGCCAGCAGGTGTTCACCAGCGCCTCTAGTGGTGAGGATAGACTTGGCTGCAACTGGCTCCAGGTCGCGACCCCCAGGGTCCCCCAGCTCACACCCACAGTAGGCAACAGGAGGATAGGGATAGTGAGGGACAAAGCCAAGGTCGGGGCCTCAAGCAGACGGGAATAGTCATGGACAAGCCAAAAGGTCAGGATCACAGGCAAACAGGGATAGTCAAGGACACGCCAAAGTCGGTAACGGAACAACAGAAGAGCACACAGCAGGTAACAGGAAGCTAACACACAAAGGTTGATCAGCAAGGCTGGCCTGCAGTGCACAGGTTAATATAGAGCTCTCTGATAGGAGCTAGGGTGGAGCCATGCCAGAGGATGGATTACAAAAGCAGGCAGGTGAGGGTCGGCTGGTCTCTAGAAGAACACATGGGAATAGGTAAGCAAACAAACTATTGCATAACCATGACACTGCCATAAACACAATATTGCATGAAGCGGTTCCTATGACGGTAAATAACCACCACTACATGAGGAAATGGTCTCAGATTTTGCAGCACAACATTTCCCTGGTGGATTGGGGGAGCATATGGGAGCACACTTCCAGAATCTCTCGATGTGTGACCCATAAGGAAACTGCATACAAAGTCCTAATGCACTGGTACAGGACCCCAGATATTCTACATGTCCGTAACAGTCTCAAAGCATTGCTGGAGATGTGGTGGGGATGTCAGCTTTCACTACCATATTTTTTGGGAGTGTCCCCTAGTCCACCAGTTTTGGCTCTAAGTCCAAACTTTGTTAGAAACACTGGTTGGTAATCCTGTTCCCCTGACGCCCATGCACTATTTGATAGGCCTCCCTTTTCCTGGTATTTCTAAGGCTTTGCGTAGACTGATGTCTTTTATCTTATTGGCTGCTAAAAGAGTCATCCCCAGGTTATGGTTGTCCACCTCTCCACCAACACTACCACAATTGATCACCACTGTAGCTGACATACGTAGTGGAGCACATGATGGCCGTAGTAGAGACATTTTCTAAAACATGGTCAACATGGGATAAGTCTGTATATGGCTCTGAAGGGATTGACCCTAGTTAGTTAAATCTGGATACATACATACAGTATCCCCGAGAGAAGGTCTGATATTTCTTTTCCTTTTTGTGTAAAGCTTTCTTTGAGGTTAAATGGTATGTTTGCATTTTTGTCTATAAACCCTTTATGGATAAGGTAGAGGGTAGTTTACATTTTTATTCTTTAAGGGTGCGACTATCTCTCTCCCACTCAAATTAACATTTTAATCACATCGCTATACCTCTATAAATTCATATTATGTGTGCCCTGTAATCAAAGTATACCTGCATTGTTTCAAAATGTTAATGTTTCACGTATATTTCCTTCTGTATGATTTTGAAAATTCATAAATAAACAATTTAAAAAATATATATATATTATGAACACTGGGACAAAGGGGGGGATTTTTTGGCCAGAGCACTGAAAGATGCTTCTATAGCTAATAACATCCTGGCAATTAAATCAGCAGAGGGATCCCTGAATAATCACACGGATAAAATAGCTGCTATCTTCCAAAAATACTATGCCAAACTTTATAACATTCCCCACCCACACAAACCCACTGATCTCTAAGGGGATAGAGCGAATAATCCAAGCGTACCTGATACAAAGCGATATGCCCAAATCTTTCTTCCGAGGACGCGTCTGCCCTAGAGGGCCCGATATCCTCGGAGGAATTGACGGCTGCAATTAAAAATCTCAAACCTGGAAAGAGCCTAGGCCCAGAAGGCTTTTCGGCCCATTACTACAAGACATTCATCAACATATTAGATGTCCCACTTCTACACACAAAATTTTCTGATGGAACCTTGCCAAATAACAAATAAGTTTCTGATGCCACATGTCACAGTACTTCCCAAACCGGGTAAGGACCCAACTGATTGCTCTAGCTACAGGCTTATCTTCTTACCCAACCTAGACCTGAAACCACTCACAAAAATAGTGGCGAACCAGTTGTGCACCTTTCTACCTCAATTGATAGGACCACAACAAGTTGGGTTTATGCTGGGGAGGGAGTCCAGGGATAATGTGACAAAAGCCCTTAATTTAATTCTCCCTTGTAATCACTCTGGCTTCGGAGGCATTCTTTTTTTATAAATTCTTTATTTTTTCATCTTTTCTTTCCATAGATTTCACATTACATTTCGTTTTACATCTACAACTTCTTTAACAGCTATAACAGTCTTATAATATTTCAATCCGTACCTCAATTCCATGTCATCCTCCCCCCTCCCTCACCCTTCCCTCCCAGAAAAATAAATAAATAAATATACAAACAAGAGAAAAAAAAAAAAAAAAAAAAAAAAGTTTGAATTTTCACTATAATCCCCCCCCTCACTCCCCCCCCCCCCACCACCACCCGCCTGCTCTATCATATTTCGAAATGTTTCACATCATACTTTCTCTATAATTTAGATATGGAGCCCAGATCTTCTGATATTTCTCGTCTTGATCTCTCATTGTCATTGTTAAATTTTCCATTTGTTGGATTTCTGCAATTCTCTGAAACCACTGTGCTCTAGCTGGAGGGTTGCTTTTTTTCCACAGAACCGGGATGCATGCCCTTGCTGCTATCAATAAATGTCTCAGCAAAGAATTTTTGAATCTTTCTATTGCCATTGGGATGTCCAGCAGCAGAAAAGTTGCCGGTTTATCTCCCAGGTCAATTCCTGTAATCCTTACAATAGTATCGGCTACCATCTCCCAGAACACTCTCATTTTTGGACATTCCCAAAATATATGTAATAATGTTCCTTCTGCTCCATGACATCTCCAACATGTCTCTGATATCTGGGGGTAAATTTGATGTAACACTTTTGGTGTTCTATACCACCTAGTAAGGATCTTGTATCCCCCTTCTTGATATCTGCTTGCCATCGAGGCCTTTTGATTAAACCACAGCATCTTATCCTTTTGTTCTGGGGAAAACGTAGTCCCTAAATCTCTTTCCCAAGCCTGTAAAAAGGGCAAATCTTGTAAAGTCTCCTGTTCTATTAACATACTATAAAAATAAGACATCAGATGTCTCAGTTCCTCTCCTTTCAAACAGATCTCTTCAAACTCAGTCAATGCCCTTATTTCTACGTATACCTTTGATTTAGATCTAATAAAGGCTTCTAATTGCCTCATTCTGAAAGGGTCTAGTCCTATTGTCATTCCTTTTTCAATATCTTTTTTAGTCATTAACCGGTTGCCTACCGAGAAATGACAAATTCTACTCATACCTCTATCTTGTATTGTTTTAAACTTTGGATCTGTCATTCCCGGTAGAAATGCTGGGGTACCAAGGATAGGAAGGAGCGGACTGGGAATTCTTGAAATAGATGTTTTCCTGAATACTCTTTTAGTTATTCGTAATGTCTCCCCTAGTATTGGATGTTTTCTCAATCCCATTGGTATTTCTGTATCTGGAATCCACACTAATCCTTCCAATGGGATATCTGTCGCTGCTTGTTCTGTCTGTATCCACGGTTTTTCGTTTTTAAGCCTACACCATTCCACTACTCTAGTTAAGTGTGAGGCCTCCTGGTATTTTATTGGATCTGGAAGTCCTATCCCTCCTTTTCCTTTGGGGAGTACTAAAATATCTCGACGTACTCTTGCTGGCTTCCCAGCCCAGATGAACTTCATAAATCTTGATCTAAGATCCTTAAACAAACTTGAAGGGATCTTAATTGGTATAGTTTGAATTATGTATAACAGTCTGGGCATCACATTCATCTTAATAATATTGGTTCTCCCGAACCATGTAAAAATCTCTTTGTCCCATTTTTGAAGATCTCTTTTGATCTGTCTTACCAGTGGGATATAGTTAAGTTCAAACAATTCATTTAGATTTTTTGACATTTTTGTTCCTAAGTAACTTATATATGAATTCGTCCATCTAAAATCAAATTGCGTGGACACTGCTTGCAACTGAGGCGAATCCATCTCTACTCCCATTGCCTCCGATTTTCCATAGTTTATTCTAAAGTTGGATATTTTCCCATATTCTCGTAGCTCCATTAGTAAAGATGGGAGAGATGTAATTGGGGACGTTACAAAAAAGATCAAATCATCTGCATAAGCTGCCAACTTCTGATCCTCATTTTTTATTTTTACCCCCCTGATATCCACATTGGCACGTATTTTCCTTAAAAAAGGTTCTATTGTCAAAATGAATATCAGGGGTGAGAGGGGACATCCCTGGCGTGTTCCATTTAAAATGGAGAATGGCTCTGATAATCTGTCATTCACTTTCACCCTAGCACTTGGTTTTGAATATAAGTTTAGGATCCATCTCAGCATCCCCTCCCCCAGGCCTATATGTTGTAGTACTGCTTTTAAGAATATCCAATCCACCCGATCAAACGCTTTTTCTGCATCCGCAGATACTATCACCATTGACTTATGCAATTTTTGTACCAGGTAAATTGTGTTCACCACTCGTTGCGTATTTTCTCTTCCTTCTCTCCCTGGGACGAATCCCACTTGATCTGGGTGTATTAGTTCCGGTATCAAATTTATCAATCTCATGGCTAATATTTTTGTGAACAATTTAAGGTCCACATTCAACAACGAAATAGGTCGGTAGCTGGGACACTGAGAGGGATCCTTTCCTTCTTTCGGTATTACTGTTATATGTGCCAGTAACGTTTCTGTTGGAATTTGCTTCCCTTCCCGTATTGAATTATAGGCTTCCACGAATCTCGGAGCCAATTTCTCCGCGAACATTCTATAATATGACAAAGTAAATCCATCTGGACCTGGTGATTTACCTAATTTCAATATTTTTAATGCTTTTGCAACTTCCTCTAGAGTGATTGGTACATCTATTTCTCTGGCCATTTCCTCTGTTATTTTTGGCATTTCTGTCCTTTCAATATATTCTCTAGCGATCTCTCCTTTTTTTAACTCCTCTGCCAACGTAGGCTTCTTTTCCAACTGATATAGCTTCTCATAGTATTCTTTGAATACCTGAGCAATTTTCTCCGATGTATTAACCATTTCATCTCTCTGTGTCTTAATTTGTGTAATTGAATTCCTAGTTGTGCTTTCTCTGAGGGCGTTTGCCAACAGTCTCCCTGGTTTATTCCCAAATTCATAGAATCTCCGTTTCCCTCGAGTTAGCTTTGCTTTCGCTTTATCTATTAATTGGAGATTTAATTTTTCACGCAGACCCTCTAATTTCTGTTCTACTAATTGTGCTTGTGATTTTTTATGTACTGTTTCTAGTTCCCTAATCTCTTTAAGCAAGTTATCAATCGTTTCATTCATTCTGCGTTTTCTATGTGCTCCCATGGATATAAATATTCCTCTCATGACACATTTATGTGCTTCCCATATACAAAAAGGTGTTGTTTCTCCTACTTTATTTGTTGCAAAAAAAACATCCAGTTCTTGTTCTAATTTTACCTTATATTCATTATCCTTTAGTAATGTTTCATTTAACTTCCATTGCCATTCCCTTGGTTCAGCTTCCCCTAATTCAATCACACAACTCGTCGGGGCGTGGTCTGATAGTGTAAATAGGCCAATTGAGGCTTCCACTAGGGATGTAATCACATTCTGGGAGATTAAAATATAGTCAATTCTAGAGTAAGATTTATATTTTGCCGAGAAAAAAGTATAATCTCTGCTCTGTGTGTGAACAGCCCTCCAGCTGTCGATCAGCTGCAGTTCTTGCATCATTCTCTTTACTTTCCTTAATTTGACATAAGATAGATGAGACGAGCCTTTTGATGTGTCTTTTATTGGATCCAAAGCCATATTTAGGTCGCCTCCTAACACTAATATTCCCTCTTTATGTTGTTGAATAATCTGTAAATAGATTTCTAGAGAGGTTACTTGGTTTTCATTTGGCAGATATATATTTACCAATGTCACTTTTTGGCAGCCCAATGTACCTTTTACTATCAGGAGGCGACCTTCCTCATCCATGTATACCCCTTGTTCCTTCCATGGTGTCTGTCTTGCTATTAAAATAGATACCCCACAGGATTTCGAGTTCTGTGAGGTGCTATGATATACCCAGGGGAAATAGTGACCTTTACTCCAAGGGATCCTATCCTTTTTAAAATGAGTTTCCTGTAAGAAAACTATTTGAGATTTAAATCTTTTCAACTCCATTATTAATCGTGTACGTTTCTCTGGGGTGTTTAGTCCCTTAACATTGTATGATGTGAAACTTATTTTAGTCATTTTTATTGTCAGTTCGGGGGGGGGGGGGAGGGAAAAAGAGAGGAGACGAAAAATAAATAAATATATAAAAATAAAACCCAATCCACGCCCCAAAACTACCCCTTCTTTCAGATAAATGAGAGACAGATACTATATCCGGAGCTGTCCCCCAAGAATAAAAAAAAAAAAAAAAAAAAAAAAAAAAAAAAAAAAAACCCAACGCCTCCGACTTTTCCTCCACCTGGAGGAGAGGCGTTTAATATGGGGGTGTTAGTGAGCAAAAGAGGAGCAAGTGAACCGCGCCCACAACCAGCGTTCTCCACACTAACAATAATTATTTTTCTACCACATTCATCTTTTTCTTGTTAACATAGACATGATCTTTATCATTATCTTTACTTAATCCTTTACTTTTCACATATTATCTCTATTCTTCCCCTTTATTTCTTTTCCCTTTCTCTTTCTCTTTCCCATCTTCTCTCCCTCCTCCCCCTCATCATTTCTACTGCTACCCCTCTCTTCTTTTCCTTAAGTAAATTACTCTCCCCTCAACCCCCCCCCCCCCCCCCCGCTATCAACAGGAAAGGGAGGGCAGGAGGGGAAGATGTGCGGGGGACACAAAAAAACAAAAAACAAAACACAATCTCCCCCTCCCCTCCCCTTCCCCCTCCAAAACCGAGTAAACCTTCACCCCCCCTCTCTATTCACTCTACTTCCCCACCCCACCTCTCCCCCCTAAGGGAGTCCTATTAAATCAATCCACATTTTGTGTCATTTGTGTCATATCCATGCAATCAAAAAAAAAAAAAAAAAAAAAACAAAAAAAAAAAAAAAATATATATATATATATATATATATATATATATATATATATATATATATATATATAAACCATAAGGATACTTATAATTTCCTTTCCCATCCCCTCCCCCTACCACATCCCCTGTCTTAAATCCAAAACCGTGTATATCAGAGTGCACACATTATCTCACACTTCCATTTTACCATCCCACCCTCCTCCCAATCCCTTTAACCTACCATACCCACTTCTCCATTTGTAAGAAGTCCTATTAGATCACTCTACAAAAACAAAAACAAAAAAAAAAAAAAAAACACAATCTCCCCCTCCCCTCCCCCATCCCCTCCCCTTCACCCTCCAAAACCGAATAAACCTTCACCCCCCTCTCTATTCACTCTACTTCCCCATCCTACTTCTCCCCTCCAAGGGAGTCCTATTGAATCAATCCACATTTTGTGTCATTTGTGTCATATCCGTGCAATCACAAAAAAAAAAAAAAAAAAAAAAAAAAAAAAAAAAAAAAAAAAAAAATATATACATATATATATATATACACACAAACATATATGTATACATACACATATATATACATACATAAACCACAAAAATACTTATAGTTTCCTTTCCCATCCCCTCCCCCTACCACATCCCTTAACATAAATCCAAAACCGTGTATATCAGAGTGCACACATTATCTCACGCTTCCATTTTACCATCCCACCCTCCTCCCAGTCCCTTTAACCTACCATACCCACATTCTCCATTTGTAAAAAATCCTATTAGATCACTCTACTTTTTATATGTGTATCATACAAAAAATAAGTAAATAAATAAATAAATAAATAAAAAAAAAAAAATAAAAAATAAAAAAAAAAATAATTATATAATATACTCTATTATCGCCCTTCATCTATGTTTCATATTCCTTATTCGTGCAAAAAAAAAAAAAAAAAAAAAAAAAATCCACATTGCCTCTTTCCACCGCACAGCAAAACATGCCTCCATCTACCCCTCTGAGACGCAGGGAGGGAGGAGAAAAAGAAAAAAAAAAAAAAAAGAGATAAAAAATACAAAAAATAAACACACAAATCCCAGAGATAATATTTCTCGGGGAGAAAAAATAAATAAATAAATAAATAGAAAAATAAAGAAAGGGGGAGTCCCAAAAGCAAAAAATTAATTGGGGGAGGAGGTCCTTTGCCTCTTAATACAGGGTCTATCTTTTCTTCTACTTCTTCTACTTCAGCTTCACTTTGGTGATCCACAGCTTGGTCCCTCTGATTGGTCCCTCCTTTCTACCATTCTGTTCTTCCTTTTATTCGGGAAATCTTTCTCTTCTCCTATTATCAAGGGGTCTTTCCAGTTAGGTATCTCAATCATCTCTGATCCCAGAAATTGAAACAAATCGGGTAACTGCTTATGGTCGTATAGAGAAAACATTAGTCCTTCTTTTTTAATTATCAATGAAATTGGGTACCCCCATCGATATGTTGCCCCCTTAAGTAGCACATGATCTAATAATGGCTTCAACACTCGGCGTCTGTCTCTCGTCTGTCGGCAAAGATCTGAATAGATTTGTATCTCATGTTTATCAAACTCGACTGGGCTCTTTCTCCAAGCCGCTCTTATTATCTCCTCTTTCGTTTTATAAAAGTGTACTCTGCAGAGAACGTCCCTGGGAGCTTTCATGGCTATTTTCTGAGACACCGGAATCCTATGCACACGATCAAGCTCAATCTGCGTATCAGGGGGATTACCCAGCAGTTCATTAAAAATATTCAGTAATACTCCTCTTAGCTCTGTAGCTGACACCGTTTCTGTAATACCTTTTATCCGCAGATTATTCCTTCTGCTTTTATTCTCAAATTCCTCCAAATGTAGCTGCATAGTAGTCATTCTCTGCGATTGCTCTATACATTTTTTCTCTAGTTCTTCCATCCGTATTTCTACTTTATTTTGGGATAATTCACAGTTATGCAATTTATAGTCTATTGCCTCTATTTTCTTCCGTACCTCACCCACTTCCTCCTTTAATGGACCCAGCAGATTACACATTAATGCCTGTATATCATCCTTTGTGGGTAGGGCTTGAATCAACTGTCTAAGCCCCTGTTCCCCTCCTCCCATCTCTTTTAAATCTGTGCTTGTTACTGGTGCCTGATATATCTGCCGGTCTGTTTCTGACATTTTCTGGACTGAGGCAGGGATATTATCTGAAAGTGGATACAAGACTGACCTTTCACTTTCGTTTTGATCCGGCCGTCCTCCTCTTATGCACTTCTCCGTCTGTGCAGAGATATCTTTAGCCTTCGCTATCTCCTCTGTGTCCCAGCTCTGCATAGGATTAATGCCAGTGTACAAAACTGTCTTTGAAGAGAGGAATGCAGTATCACATGCCGGGGTTTGCGAGGATTTAATGATCTTAGCTGTGTCAGCTGTCACGCCACTCTCCTCTCTTCCCCCGCTCTTCACCGTCCTAGTCTTTAGCTTTTCCTCCTCCTCCACTGCTGTACCCCCTCCGTTCTTCACCAGATACCTCGTGATATACGAGCGGACGGGAGCATTCAGCTGCTTTGTCTTCCGCCCACGGCCCGGCATGAACAGAGAGTCTCTCCGGTCCGCTGCTGTGTAATACACGCTGTCTGTAAGCACGGTCACCGCTCACACGAGCCTCCTCACTCCTCCATGCTCAGCACACACCCCCCGGAAACGGAAGTCCGTATGGAGAGAGAGACTGGAGCCTTAATCCAGCGCCTTTTCGGAGGCATTCTACTGTCTACTGATGCAGAGAAAGCCTTCGACAGGGTTTCTTGGGACTATTTATGGGCCACATGTTCATATATAGGCCTGAAGCCTGGCATGCTTTCCTGGATTTCCTCCCTGTATCAGAACCCAATAGTGAGACTTAAAATGAACAAAACCCTGTAGGAGCCAATTTTTATTAAGAATGGCACTAGACAAGGCTGCCCCCACTGTCACCCCTGCTATTTATGCTATCCTTGAATCATTTATTCGCACGATTAACAAAACCCCCTCAATTATGGGTTTCGAGTTAGGATCTAAAATGTATAAAATCGCAGCTTATTCGGACGATTTATTATTTTTCTTAACCCATCCGCACATCTCTATCCCCAATTTGCTTCATGCTTTTTCTATCTATGGGTATATTTCTAACCTCAAGATCTACTACACCAAATCGGAGGCCATGAACCTTACTCGCCACATAGATGTAATGACTCAACAGAATAACCCTTTCAAGTGGGTATCTGGAGCTCTTAAATATGTAAAGCCCCATACACACTGTCAGATTTTCTGCAGATTTTTTCCTTCAGATTTACCAAAACCATATAATATGAGGTCAAACCTTAGGAGTTTCAATTTGTATGCAATCAGGCAGGCCCTTGAACTACATGGTTTTGGTAAATCTGACAACAAAAATCAGCAGAAAATCTTATAGTGTGTATAGGGCTTTAGTATAGGGCTCATACCCCTGCTCAATAACATTTTTTCACATAACTTTAAAACTATGTTACACCAGACTGAATTAAACTTGTCTAAGTGGTCTCTCAAATTCTTTTCCTAGTTTGGCAGAGCTGCTATTACTAAAATGATCATGCTTCCAAGACTACTTTATCTTTTTCACACACTCCCTATCAATATATCAGCCAGCTTTTTTAAACAGCTACAATCCGTACTTTGGAAATTTCTATGGGCTCATAAAAAGACACGCATCAATTTACGCTTACTTATGAAGCCAAAAGTTGCAGGAAGATTGGATTTCCCAAACTTCAGGCTGTATTATTACGCTACACATCTGGCCAGAATTATTGATTGGCATTACCATGCCAGAAATAAAGACTGGGTCTCTCTAAAGGAGAGTTTCTCAAACAATCCATTAAAATATGCATCATGGATCCCCTGGGTCAAATGCCCCCCAGCACTTACATAACATCTGACTATTGTAGCCACTATCAAGGTTTTCCATAAAACTGCCCGACTTTATCAGATCGCCACTTCCCCTGGGCCCTTAACCCCACTGCTTAACAATCCTGATTTCCCCCAGTGTATGGACGCAAAAGCCTTTTCCCTGGAAGGGAAGTCACCTCTCATAGCATCCCATTTTGTAAAGGTAGGACAGATTCTACCCCACGATAAGTTGCTGGATAACCTCTCACCTACTGCATTTTCCTTCTGGAACTATAGATAAACTTCCTCTACAAGGAAAAGGAGGTGACTAGGGAGCTCACTTCATTTGAATCAATATGTTCAAGCGGTGACCCCATTGAGTAAACAACCTCATTTATGTATGCATGTCTCCAACAGCAGGATGCCACAGACTCAGCCAGGTACAGAAGCCAGTAGGAAGCTGCATTCCAAACATACTTCTCTGATTCCTAGTGGCAGAGTGTGTGCATTTTAGCACATAAATGCTCAATCAACACGAGGCTTCAAGAAAATTCTTAGAAATTACTCTCACAATGGTACGCCACACTTGTAAAAGTGAAAAAAAATTGTATCCGATGGCCTATGCTGAAGATGCGGTAAAGCAAAGGGCGACATGCTGCATATTTGGTGGAACTGTCCCCAGATAACCACATATTGGAAAAAAAATTGTGACCGGATCCTCCATATTACCAAGACTAAAATTAAGCTTACCCCAGCCTGCTGCCTTCTGCATATTTCCAACTTTCCCTTAGGAAGATATAAAAGATCTCTGACAAAATATCTCCTAAATGCTGCAAAATACCTGATCCATAGGTACTGGAAACTATCAACAACCCCCTCAATCAGTGAATGGGTTCATACAATCAATCACATCTTTGAGTTAGAAGGAACGCTTGCCATAGCCAACAAATCCTCAGATAAATTCCACAAAACATGGTGCGCTTGGTTGAAGTTTAGATATTCTAATGCATATGAAAGACTGACAACAGGCTGAATGTTTCTACTGGACCTGTATGGCCCAAATGGAACCAGATCTGTTTAAATTCTAATGTACGTGGTTTCCTATCACTCTAACGAATCTATGCTGATGACCCTCCTTGGCGGGGGCTTTCTTTTCTCTTCTCCTTTTTTTTCCTTTCCCTCCTCTTCTGTCCCCCCGCCCCCCGGGAGAATTTCTCCCTGTCTCTCTCCCTTCCCCTCTACCCATTGTCCCATTTACATACAAAACGCTTCAACGCTCCATACAGTGACTGTGAGTCACGTCGGCTCTGAGAGTGAGACTGGAGTCTGACGTGACTCACTGACGTCACTCATTGCTAGACGCCAGACAGCCCAGGCGTCAGCAACGAGTGCAGGGAAGAGGCTCCACCCACCTGTTCCTCCTGCTGTTATCGAGCCTCTCTCTCTGCGCTGCTGATCGGCTGATGTGAGAGAGACTCAGCAGAGGCAGCGACAGCCACAGAGCACCTGAAGTGCGACTCAGACATGTCATGTCACATCAGTCAGTGCTATTTCGGGGGGGGGGGGGGGCAATTGCCCCGTTGCCCCCCGCCCTGGATCCGCCCCTGATTGTAACCTTCTTTCTCAATAAAACTTTTTATTGGAATGCTAATGCTTTCTTTTTGATTTTGATAGATCTAGTGGGGTTGATTTACTAAAGGCAAATAGACTGTGCACTTTGCAAAGTGCAGTTGCTCCAGAGCTTAGTAAATGAGGTAAAGTTTAATTTTACAAAGAACACCCACAAGCAAAGAAAAAAAATAATTTTTGCTTGCACATGATTGGATGATGGAATTCAGGGGAGCTTCTGCTCATTTACTAAGCTCTGGAGCAACTGCTCTTGCAGAGTGCAACTGCACTTTACAAAGTGCACAGTCTATTTACCTTTAGTACATCAACCCCAGAGTGTCTGAACAAGTTTACCTTTGTGTGGGACGACCACCAGTATACTTTCACCATGCTTCCTGAACATTATGTTCATTCTCCTATGATTTACATGGACTGATTGCCCAATATTTAAGTACCTTACATTTGAAAGTCACTGTGTTTCACTATAATGATGACATCAGGATCTCTGGGACAAAAGAAGATGTAACTGCACCTACTGATACAGCACATGGAGAACAGAGGGTGGGCTATCAACAAAGACAAGGTCCAAGGACCTGCCACAAAAGTGAAATTTCTTTGAATGATGTGGTTTGGGCCACAGAGTAAAATTCCAGAAACAGTTGTGCAAACTATCCAGGCGCTGTCACCCCTAATACCAAAAAGGAGGCACAGAAGTTCATTGGAGTTGTGGGATTCTGGAGATCGTTCATCCCACACCTTTGACTGGTCCTGAGGCCTATATACAATGTCACCAGGAAAAAGGCTGAATTCTCATGGGATTCAGAGCAGCGGACAATATTTCTTGCTGCTAAAGAAGCCATTTTGCAGCACCAGGTATTACGTCCTATGAGACAAGAACTGGAAGTCTATTTCAGCTGTATGTAGTGGAGCAGGATGATACCATATCTTAGAGCCTGTGGTAGCCAAACAAAAATTGAGAAGTACCTGTTTGGGGCCTACACAGCATTTAAACATATATAGACCATTACAGGAAAGGACACAGTCACCATCCATACTGCAGCGCCAATAGCAGGATGAGAGAGAGATAATGGACTGACCACTACACCAGCTTTAGCCCAGAACCAGACACATGAAATGGAAGTGGTAGCTTCAAGAAAGAGGGGGTATTGCAGCTGGGGATGTCAGAGACATTTCAAAATAGTTGGTAGGGCTTGTTACTTTCAATGGCACCCGGCCAGAAGAACAAATTCCTGTGCTGCAATTATCCCCAATTCAACAGTCTCCACCCTTTGAGTCTCTGTCTGAAGACATGAACGTGTCAGCATGGTTAACTGATAGTCCAGCCATAGTCACCTCATCTGGATGTAAATGGATAAGCAGCAGCCTACAACCCAGAGTACAGACACAGTCTTGCAGGAGACTGGGAATTGGTGGGCCCAGTCGGTATGCAGAGTTGAAAGATGTAGTTATGACTCTTCAGGAGCTCCTTCTTCCCATGTCACTATCTACACTGGCAGCTGGACGGTCTTTAAAGGACTGACAACTTAGATGCCCACATGAAAGTCCAGTGAATGGATGATACATGAAAAGGTGGTGCAGGGAGGCAAGGAAGTCTGGGACTTCATCTGGAAGGAAGCTCACTCCCGCACCATAAAAGTGGGGCATGTTACTGCACATGTGGTCTTGGTCTCAGACTTTGAGAACTATACAGGTTGGCAGATGACATTTCCAATGTGAATGCAGTTGTGTCAATTGATCCTGCCTTGATGAACTTCAATCTGGACAATCTGGACATTTGGGGCAGGAAGCGACATGAATGGACGCAGCAGATTGGATTGCCCATATCCATGGACACGATAAAGATTGTAATAGGGAACTGTAGTGTGGAGAAGTGCGCCTGCAGAGATTTGGCAGATTGACTTCACTGATCTTCTGCCCAAGGAAACAATGGACTGAGGTATTGTTGACTGCAATGGACACCTATTCAGGACTTTTGCTTGTTCATCATTGCAAACCTGCTGATCAAGCCGCAATGCTGGTTTAGTTGAGAGATACAACAGGCTATTAAAAGACCAGATATGCAAACTTACACCCACACATACACTAAGGGGGTGGGATTGTGTCCTCACATAGACAGTCATGTTTTTAAATTATAGGCCAATAGCCTAAAGCACACCATATGAGAGGATGGTAGTGGCTGGTGTGCAAATTCCACAGCTGGAGTGCAGTATTTACGTAAGGTTCCTGAAAGAACAGGGCTTAACAGGTACCATGTTACTGCTTCCCATGACATGATATTTGCTTTGGCAGATGAGCTCAAGACAGTGGCTGAGACTCTGACTGGTTAGTGAATACTTTTCAGCAAGTGAAAAGTGGAAAGTGAGGCTCTATAAGATCAAACCTTCCAATAATAAATGGCAGTGATCTTCTGGTAGACATCAGTATATTTCGCCTCCCCCCTATCAATGTTCTTTGGGAGGGTCAGAAGTGGATACAGGCAAGTGGCAAAGTGTTGGTTTAGAGAGCCAGTTAGAAGAGAGATTGTAGTTGAAGGGCCGGGGTCTACTGTTTATGTATTATTAGAAGGAACATATAATCAGCCTTGTTTTCTACTCCACAGTCTGTCTCCGATTTGATCCATAGGAAGAACAGAGAAAGGTGGTTTCATTATGGACAGAATAATGGAAGACTGCAAGAGCTGTGGAGAACAAGGCCTTTGATGTATTGCAAGCCTGGAATTGTTTCTAAAGAACTTTAGAATGGACTTACTAATTCTTTTTTTGCCAAAAAGTGAAACACCTTCTCAGTGGCAGAAATATGGCAGGGGGTTGCATTCAAGGCAAATTAACATTTAGTATGAGTTTTCTTAGTAATGAAGTGATTTTGTGTGTGGAGTGTGACCGAAAAAATCAAAGGCTGAATGTGTTGCATTTGACATAAAATATATTATATGGATGATTTTTCTATAAGACTAGTTTTAACAAAAATCAAGTTGCATTTGAGGGGATACTTCTCAAACAAATGCTGTTGGATACAATGGTAACTTAGATACCATTGTTGTATTCAGTTGACAGTTTCAGCAGTCTATTGCCTCTATAGCTACAGTAAACAGATATGTTTTTCTGTTGTTCGGTAACAATGGTAAGCAACCTGACATATATATGTAGGTTGTCAGACATAAGCTGGACAGGACTCTCATCATGCCTTAAGACCAAGAGGACGTCATCATGCATTAACACCATAGCAGGTAAAAGGTTTGTAACCAGCCAGAAGATCTAAGACTCTTTTGCCCGATTCTCCACCAACTGCTTAAGAAGCTTGAGTCCTAATTGTCAATGGAGATAACGAACACGCAGTAACCAGAGTTAAGTAACTTTTAAGCGTATTTCTACTGTCACAGACCATAGTTTTTATTTGTTTGCAAGGAATCTTGCTTGCTATATCTGTCTGCCTTGATTTGTATTCCTAATAGTGTAATAGTTTTCTACGTACAGCATTTTTGTTCAGTAAAAGCACATTTAAACACTGCAAAGGTCTCAACTTCCTTGCTTATACCGCAAATTAACCTTGCTAGATAAACGCAAGCATAACAGGGGTGATGTAAAGGGGGGCAGGGCTGTTTGTGTGTGGAGGGGGCAATGTAAAAGGGAGCGATGATGTGGGGGTGATGTAAAGGGGGGCAGTGCTATGTATGGGTGGGTGTAAAAGGGGCAGTGCTGGGTGTGTGTGTGTGTGGGGGGGGGGGGGGGATGATGTAAAGGGTGCAGTGCTTTAGGGGGGAGAAGGGGCAGTGCTGTGGGGGTGATGTAAATAGGGAGGTGTTTTGGGGGATTTGAAGGGGGCTGTGCTGTGTGTGGGTTTATATAAAGGGTGGCAATGCTGTGAGTAAGGGAGATTTGAAGGGGGAAGTGCTGTGGGGGGATGCAATGGTGGCAATCTAAGATGTAAGATGTAAAGGAGGACAGTGTTGTGTGTGTGAAATCATGATGTAAAGGGGCGGTGCTGTGTGTGTGGGGGTGATATGAAGAGGGGCAGTGATGTGTGTGTGGGGGTGATGTATATGAGGGCAGTGATGTGTGTCTGGGGTGGATGATGGGTGGATGATGTAAAAGGGGGGAAATGTGTGTTTTGGGTTGTGATATAAAGGGGCAGTGCTGTGGGGGGATGTGAAGGGGCAGTGCTGTGAGGGGAGGTTGATGTTTGAGGAGGCAGTGCTGTGGAGGAAAGTGAGAGGGGCATTTGTGTGTGTAGTGTAAAGTAAAGAGTAGCAGTGTTGGGGGTGGGGGGTGATGTAAAGGGGGCAGTGCTGTGGGGGTGATGTAAAAGGCAGCAATGTTGTGTATGTCAGGGGGCATTGTAAAGGGGGCAGGGCTGTTTATGTGGGTGGGTGATATAAAGGAGCAGAGCTGTGTGTGGTAGGGGGGTGATGCAAACGGGGCAGTGCTTTGTGTAGTGAGGTGATGTAAAAGGAAACAGCACAGTGTGTAGGGGGTGATGCAGAGGGGTAGTGATGTGTGCGGGGTTATATAAAGGGTGCATTGCTGTGTGTCTGAGGGGGCGATGTAATAGGAGCAGTGCTGTGGGGGGATATGTGAAGGGGCAATGCTGTGGGGAGTTACATGTGATTGGGGCAGTCCGAGGGGGGGATATAAAGGGGCAGTGCTATTCACATATATTCTGGAGTGCATGTAAATTGGATGCATCCCCATACCGCATGGTTCTGTTCAGAAAACGTGTGTGGGTACCATTAACTTTTAAATGCACTGAAATACATAGTGCGGTTTCTTGCAAATGAAAATGGCTTGGTGCAAAAGCACAATGTGGTTTCCATGCGGCCACCTAAAAAAGGTGCCAGAACCTTTTACAGCAGAAATTACAAGGCTAGGTGAGTGGGATTGGAATGTCTATGCATACAACAATTGTTTCGTCTGTGCTTCATCAGTTGCAACTTAATGGGAACGACAAAAGAAAGATACCGTAAACTCACACAGCATCTCACAGTTTTCCAGAAGGCACTTGGGAGACTTTGAAGTCAATGGAGCACAGATGATCCCAATTCAAACCTAACACTCCATTTAGCATTAGCCAAACACTGCACATAAGTATATATGCATCACCTCCACCATGAAACATAGTGAGGACAGCATCATACTCTGTGAATGGTTCTATAGAGTAGGCCATTGAAGGCTTTTGAGGGTAAAGGGTGGAATGAATTCAGCAAAATACAGGAAAATTATGGAGGAAAATCTGAGTCTAGGGAAAAAAAAAAATTCCACCAGGACAGCATCCTCAAGCATAAAAGTTTTGCTACAAAATATTTGGGTTACGGTGCACCTATTCCCCAAACTATGGACATGAAAGTATTAACATACTCTTAGTAAGCAGTTAAAAACTTTACTGAGCTTTAAAACAAGCCCTCACTGAACTCTGAAAACTGTTCTGTGGTGCAATGTATCCTCAAATTTCACAGTAGAGACTGTGTATTTGGCTTTCAGTCAGTTTCTAACAGCAGCACCCTCTATTTATTTACATTTAAGCAGAGTTCCACCCAAAAGGGTGCTTATCTGCCTCCTATCCCCCTCCTTCCCCTCCGCTACCACATTTGGCACCTTTTGGGGGGTGGGTACCTGGTTTTGACAGGTACCCATTCCCACTCCTGGCCAAGTTTTCAACAGCAAATTTATTTGCTTATTCCTGAAGTTCAGCCCCTTCCTCCTTCCCCCGCAGCCATCCGAATTAGAGAGCTCAGTTGGGCACATCTTCACTACCAGTTTCCCTTAGTGGAGATGACGGCGCTGGCAGAACCCAATTAAAAAATGGGTTTGGGTGAAGACACAGCTGGATTCCTGGACAGGTATGTGTCCTAATATTAAAGTCAGCAGCTACAGTATTTGTAGCTGGTGACTTTACATTTTTCTGCAGGGGACTGAAGCTCCTCTTCTGTCAAGTCCCTGCTATCAGAGAAAATAATGGGGTGGAACTGTAATTTTTATAATCTCTGCTTTGAGCTTTGAGAATGAATTTCCCCAAAGTACTTGCAGTGAAGTTAGAGCTTGTGTTAAAGCTATTTTACCCTTTCATTAAGATAAATTGAATATTTGTATTGTTTATCTTCTCGGTATAGATGTACTGTACTTTGAAAATAACAGCATTAATGTCTTGGAATGGCCAATTCATAACTCAATCAAGAATTTGTGGCTGTAGTAGAGAAAGGCTGTTCACCTCGTTGCCCCATGGAATGTGAACGTGCTGGAGCAGTTTTGTGATGTGAAAAATTGCATTGTCTAGCTGTGCAAAGCTGATAGAGCCCTATCCACACTGACTTGAAGGGCTATATACTTATGCAATTACAGTAGTTATGTTTGGTGTCTGTGTTTCATTTTAGTTTATTCAACTTCCCTTGCAGAAGTCTGCTTTCATGTTGTCATTAAAGAATATGTTTCTATTGATCGGTGTAAAAAAACAGATGTAATCTATTCAATGTCCTATGACAATAAAATAAGAACATCTGAAAGGAGGGACATATTTTTAGGCACTGTTTACACAGGGATTAGACATACCTTTACATCAATAATGCTTTAGGCATAGACATAAAGCTAAACAATTGTTCTATACAATGTAAAATGTGAGGTGAAATCAATACAGATATATTTCCTGGAGCATTCTGCACAAAATGCTCTTGAGAGCTCTAGAATTTGAATAGTATACAAGTCCCTAATAATTTTATTGTTCTAGAAGGTTTTACTAGTTATAGTCACAACTTCATAAAGCTCAAAATTGTAACTGATGTTAAGCTTCATGAATGTAATCACTGGTTTTCTTTATCACAGTAGAGCCATATTTGCAGGCTTTGTGAGCACGCATAATTGCTTCTCTTTGTAAAATATTTTACGCTATTTGCTGTCTGGAGTAAAGTATTCAAAGTGATTGACACTGTCTGCAATTGACAGCTAACCAGGCAGCTCTGTAACTCTTTATTACAAAGTGAAGGATTGTTTCTTTTACATTAACTTCTAATGCTTGTGTTAAAGAACTAGCAGTAAATTTATAACGTTTTGCTACCTTTCTATGATAATAACACCTTATTTTGAACAGAATTCTGGAACTGAAATACATAAAAGTAAGCAAAACATTTTGGTTGATCTTCTTTTTAAGATCTATAAATAAGTATGATGCATCACAGTTCACTGTAAATAAGTCAGCTCATTAAAGTATAACACATGCCACATTTTTATTGCCATGATTTTTTGCTAATGTTTGCAATATAAAACAAATATTGAGTTCATGAGAAGTAAAGGTCTTCAAATGTAAAAGATTTTTGATAGAAAGGCTTATTCATAGATAAGTGATATTTATGCTTGTGAACTAAATGTTTTTTTTTTTTTTTAAATGATAATGATATGTAATATACAACTGACCAGCTCCAAAGAGCAGAAATGCTTGTTAGTTTACACCAAATGAAGATTGGCTTGATGGGTGGAAATCTCAAACTTAAGGCGGGTACTTACTATAAGAAAATCAGGCGAACAATGTTTATTGTTTCTGATCATGAGCAGTCTTTTGTATAAGATTTTTCTTGTACGAAGACTTTACGAAAACATTACACATTAAACAAACATTGTTCGTCCTGTTCACGTAAGAGAAATATTTTGGCGTTTGTCCCTTCGGAAATTATCTTTGGAAAGTTTGAATCAGATGTTGAAAGTTGTGTACACACTATACAAAGATCAAACGATTGTGCCGTGTATGGAATTTTTCTATCAATTTTTTCATAGTTTGTACCTAGCTTTAGCAAATTGATTTGCTTATGTCTGATAATTATCTTTTGGTGTACAGTTGCTTGCCAAGCTACTGATTCCAAACCATGCTATTTAAGACAAACCACAGTCATATTGGATATTAGGTCAATAGATGAAACTAAAAATCCTTTAAAGAGTAATTTTATCCAAAACCAGTGAATGCAATAGCCCTGCCATCATGGCTAACTATTGGATAATTTACTATAGGGGCACGGATGATACACCCCAAGTGATAAAAAAGGGGTAACAACACAGACAAACTATGTCACTTGGGAACTCTCAAACAAAGGGGATAGGCTTAGGCATGCAAGATATGGACTTAGAGTTAAATACAGTTCTACCCTCAGAATAGAGTAATTTTCAATTAAATAAGTATTGCAGCAATATATCACAGATGTTGAACTTGTCTCCGGACCCGTCGCTGGATAGCAAGAGTGGATTAGCACCGCTGGAATCTTTTTTTTATTTTTTTTATTTTTAATAAAGGAATTTTTCAAAAGTGTGTTTGTCTTATTTAACCATTTTGACACTTTCTTTGTGAAATGGTAGGGGTACTTTTGTACCCCCTTACCATTTCAAACAGGGGGGGAGGGCGGGATCTGGGGGTCCCCTTGTTAAAGGGGGCTTCCAGATTCTGATAAGCCCCCCGCCCGCAGACCCTCACAACCAACGGCCAGGGTTGTGAGGATGAGGCCCTTGTCCTCATCAACATGGGGACAAGGTGCTTTGAGGGGTCACAGACCCCCAAAGCATCCTCCCAATGTTGAGGGTATGTGGCCTGGTACGGTTCAGGAGGGAGGGGGGGCCGCTCTCGCCCCCCCTCTTTTCCTCGGCCTGCCAGGTTGCGTGCTCAGATAAAGGGTCTGATATGGATTTTTAGGGGGACCCCCACGGCAATTTTTTTTAAAAATTTGATGCGGGGTTCCCCTTAATATCCATATCAGACCTGAAGGGTCTGGTTATGGATATTTAGGGGGACCCCCCACGTCAATTTTTTTTAAAAATTTGACACGGGGTTCCCCTTAATATCCATGTCAGACCTGAAGGGCCTGGTAATTGAATTTAGGGGAACCCCCACGCTTTTTTTTTTTTATCAATGAATGAATGAATTGTCGGCTAATGCAGATAACACTCATTGAGTGTTCTCTGTATTACGGGACCCGACAATAGCCGCAAGTGATTTTAAAAGACTTTTTTTCCTGCACAAATGACACTTTGTGCAGGGACAGTTCTAAGCACCAGAAACATGCGCCCCTTCACAGGCATACTATAGATACCCCCCAGCTACGAAATTTAAAGGAATATTACACTTTTATTGTTTCACTTTAATCATTATTAAAATCACTGCTCCTGAAAAAACGGCCGTTTTTAAAACTTTTTTTTGCATTGATCCATGTCCCCTGGGGCAGGACCCGGGTCCCCAAACACTTTTTAGGACAGTAACCTGCATATTACCCTTTAAAATTAGCACTTTAGATTTCTCCCATAGACTTGTATAGGGTGTTCCGGCTTTTCGAATTTGCTGCGAACAGCCCAAATTGTTCACTGTTCGCTGAACAGGCGAACAGGCAATGTTCGAGTAGAACATGAGTTCGACTCGAACTCGAAGCTCATCCCTAACAGCCAAGTGCCAAGATATACACTGTGATAATAGTTAGATATAATGGTGGATACAATATCAGCGCTCTGGAGTACAAACAAGCTACTGGGCTGTGTGAGACTTTGTCTAAAATGGATTGGAATATTCACATAGAAGCAGGTGTAGGGGTATGCGATTGTAAGTTGTTAGCAGGTAAATGCAGCTTAAGGGTGGGTCCGCTACTGTCTGTTATTAGCAGGTAGGAATGAGCTTTGTGTTCAAGTTGAACCCATGTTCGAATCGAACATCGTCCGCTCGGCCGTTTGCCAGATTCCGAACATTATGGGCCGTTTGTGCCAAATTCGAGTGGCGCGTCACAGGCCCATAATTCACTGCGGCATCGTAATGCATTGCTGGCTGCTGATTGGCCAAGCATGCACTATGACCCGCATGCTTTGGCCAATCACAGCGCAGAAAAAATGGAGAGCCATGATTGGCCAAAGCCAGTCTCCTCTCCGCCCTCCGACAGGGACAACTGACCCATGTGCCCTGTTTGGCTCATGTCCTTAACTTGGTGGTGCAGCAGTCTACCCGGGCTTACAGGATGTCCTGAGGCAGGCCAGGAAAGTCTGTGTGCATTTCCGCCAGTCATATAATGCCAGTACTCAGCTGGCTGACCTCCAAAAGGAATTTAACCTACCCAGGAACAGCCTAATCTGTGACATGCCCTCCAGGTGGAACTCAACATTGGCCATGCTGCAGCAGCTGCACATGCAGCAGAGAGCCATCAATGAGTACCTGAGCGTTTATGGCACCAGGACAGGGTCAAGGGAGCATGGTTTTTTCCCCACGGCAATAGGTCATGATCAGGGATACATGCACTGTCCTGTCACCATTTGAGGAGGCCACGAGCATGGTGAGCAGTGACAGTGCATGCATCAGTGACACTGTCCCTCTTGTCCACCTGTTGGAGTACACGCTGCATGGAATAATGGACAGGGCACTTGAGGTAGAACGGAGACAGGAAGAGGAGGACTTCTTTACCTCTCAAGGCTTCCTTTATCCAGACAGTGCATACTGTATATACTGGGTATACTGCTCAGCACGCATTGGACCAGTTCCAGTTTATAAACGGAACTGGACTATGTGGAATTTCTCTCTTCCCATATGGTGAGTCTGGATTAACTGTTTTGCATTGATACATGTCCCCTGGGGCAGGACCCGGGTCCCCAAACCATTTTTAGGACAATAACTTCCATATTAGCCTTTAAAATTAGCACTTTTGATTTTGAACGCTCAAGTCCCATAGACTTTAATGAGGTCCTAAAGTTTGCGCAAATTTTCGGTCCACTCGCAGGTTCTGGTGTAAACCGAACCGGGGGGTGTTCGGCTTATTCCTATTAGCAGGTAGTTGCATCATAATGGTGGGTCAGTGACCCTCCCCAATTCCTCTTTTGGCAGTTCTCTGATGATGATTATTTAGATGAACAGGGAAGGACCCCCATATCCTCTAGTGCATTGATTGCAGCAGCAAATTAAGTGGTGGCCTCCTCAGCAGCTCTGGATGATGATGTTCTGGTTTACAGCAAGCGTCTTATGACAGCACCCGGGCAGCTGATACTACAGTAGACTCTCTCTGGTCCAGCCTCTCAGCTTTTAGGTACAGCAGCATCCAGAGAATTCAACACAAGGCCCGCCTGCCCAACATTGCATAACACAGTACTCTTACTCCTTTCCTTCTCTGGTTGACACACTCCCAACTGCACCGCTCTTTCCTGGGCTTTCCTTTTTATGTGACCTCTCCTGCTCTCGGGTGTACATGGGTATTGTAGTTGTGGCTCAGATCCTCCTCTAAACTAAATCTCCCAGAATGCTCCTGTGTAAATCGAGTCACTAGTTAAATAAGTCATAGTTTATTCATTTTTACTTCAGTGTCAGTTTAATTTTCAATGCAGGTTTCTTGCAGTATTTATCAGCGCATTACTGCACATTTAATGCAGTATATATCCGTGCGTCACGGCACGTTTAACGCAGTATATATCCGTGCATCATTGTATGTTTAATGCAGCATTTATCCATGTTTTGCTGGATATTTAAAATAGTATGTTTGAGTCGCCTTACTGTACGTTTAACACAGTATACATCTGTGCATTACTGCATGTTTAATGCAGTATATATCAGTGAGTTACTGTACATTTAAAGCAGTATATACCCATGCATTCCTGCAGGTTTAAGTCAGAATATATCCGTACGTTACTGCACATTTAACCACTTGCTTACTGGGCACTTAAACACCCTTCCTGCCCAGACCAATTTTCAGCTTTCGGTGCTCTCACACTTTGAATGACAATTACTCAGTCATGCAACACTGTACCCAAATGATTTTTTTGTCCTTTTTTTCCCACAAATAGAGCTTTCTTTTGGTGGTATTTGATCACCTCTGGGGTTTTTATTTTTTGCGCTATAAATGAAAAAAGACCGAAAATTTAGAAAAAAAACGCATATTTCTTTGTTTCTGTGACAGAATTATTCAAATTATTAATTTTTCTTCATACATTTTGGCCACAATCTATACTGCTACATATCTTTGGTAAAAAATAACCCAAATTAGTGGATATTATTTGGTCTTTGTGAAAGTCAGAGAGTCTACAAGCTATGGTGTGAATCGCACAAAATTGATCACATCTGATGTACTGGTGGCCTATCTCTCTTCTTGTGACCCGAACAAGTCAGGAAAGTACAAATACCCCCCAAATGACCCCTTTTTGGAAAGTAGACATTCCAAGGTATTTAGTAAGAGGCATGGTGAGCTTTTTGATGTTGTCATTTTTTTCCCACAATTCTTTGCAAAATTAAGATTTTTCATTTTTTTTATTTTTTTCCACAAAATTGTCATTGTAATAGGTTATTTCTCTCACATGGCATGTGTATACCACAAATGACACCCCCAAAAAAATTATGCTACTCCTCCTGAGTATTACAATACCACATGTGTGGGACTTTTTTACAGCCTGGCCACATAGAGAGGCCCAACATGCAGGGAGCGCCATCACGTGTTCTAGGAGCATAAATTACACATCTAACTTGTTGACTACCTATTACACTTTTGAAGGCCCTGGAGCACCAAGACAATGACACGTGACACTGATGACAGATGGCACTGATACGTGGCAATGATGACACTTATACGTGGCACTGATGACACGTGGCACTGATGACAGATGGCACTAATATGTGGCACTGATGACAGATGGCACTTATACGTGGCACTGATGACACATGGCACTTATTGGTGGCACTAATACGTGGCACTGAAGACACGTGGCACTAATACGTGGCACTGATGACAGATGGCATTAATACGTGGCACTAATACGTGCCACCGATGACAGATGGCACTAATACGTGGCACCGATGATGCGTGACACTGATGACAAATGGCACTGATAAGTGGCATTGATGACACGTGACACTGACAACAGATGGCACTTGACACTGACAGGTGGCACTGATGACAAATGGCACTGATACGTGGCACTGACAGATGGCACTAATATGTGGCACTGATGACAGATGGCACTATGTGGCACTGATGACACGTGGCACTGATGACAGATGGAACTTATACCTGGCACTGATGACAGATGGCACTGGGGAAAAATGGCACTGACAACAGGTGGCACTGGGGGCAGGTAGTACTGGGGTGGATGGTACTGTGGCGGATGGCACTGGGGTGGATGGCACTGGGGCGGATGGCAACTGGGGTGGATGGCACTGGGGCAGGATGGCACTGGGGTGGATGGCACTGGGGCGGGTGGCACTGGGGGAGGATGGCACTGGGGGAGGATGGCACCTTTTAAACTTTTTTTACACTCACGGCCGCTGCAACCGTTCATCTCTCCCTCCTCACACGCTGTCTGTGTGAGGAGGGAGAGCGGCGCTGAGAGATGATCTGATATGTTTACATATGAGATCATCTCCCATTGGACACGCCGATCGCGCTGTAAACGGCCGCTGTGATTGGCCGTTTACAGCAATCTGTGTTTGCCTGTCTCCGGGGGACACGGCAAACACAGAACCCACTGCGGCGCGCATTGCGGAAGTAAATAACAGGACATCCAGGGACGGCCTCCCGGACGAAAGCGCCTGCTCTACGGCCGTCATTCGGCTATATGGCGGGCGTGAGGAGGTTAACACAGTATATTTAAGTTGCGTTAGTGTATGTTTAATGCAGTATATATTTGTGTGTTACTGCACATTTAACACAGTATTTTTGAGTTACGCTACTGTACTTTTTTTACGCAATATATGTTAGTGCATTACTGTACGTTTAATGCAGTATATATGCATGCCTTATTGCACGTGTAACGCATCATATATCCATATGTTACTGTGCTTTTAATGGTGTATATATCCATGCGTTACTGCATGTGGAACACAGTCTATATACGTGCGTTACTGCATGTTTAACGCAGTATGAATCTGTGCATTACTGCACGTTTAACGCAGTATATTTGAGTTGCGCTACTATATTTTTAATGTAGTATATATCTGTGCATTACTGCATGTTTAACGGAGTGTATATATCAGTGCATTACTGCACATTTAATGCAGTACATATCAGTGCACATTTAACACAGTGTATATCAGTGCAATACTGCAGGTTTAACCACTTACAGACGGACCATTTTGCTGGTCAAAGACCAGACCACTTTTTGCGATTCGGCACTGCGTTGCTTTAACTGACAATTGCGCGGTCATGCGACATGGCTCCCAAACAAAATTGATGTCCTTTTTTTCCCACAAATAGAGCTTTCTTTTGGTGGTATTTGATCACCCCTGCGGTTTTTATTTTTTGCGCTATAAACAAAAATAAAGCGACAATTTTGAAAAAAACACATTATTTTTTACTTTTTGTTATAATAAATATCCCCCAAAAATATATAAAAAAACATTTTTTCCCTCAGTTTAGGCCGATACGTATTCTTCTACATATTTTTGGTAAAAAAAAAACGCAATAATCGATTAGTGATTGGTTTTCGCAAAAGTTATAGCGTTTACAAAATAGGGATAGTTTTATGGCATTTTTATTAATAATTTTTTATAATTTTTTTTTTACTAGTAATGGCGGCGATCAGCGATTTTTTATTGTGATTGCGACATTGTGGCGGACACATCGGACATTTTTGACACATTTTTGGGACCATTGTCATTTATAGAGTAATCACTGCTATATAAAAGCAGTGATTCCTGTGTAAATGACACTGGCAGTGAAGGGGTTAACCAGTGGGTGGCAGTGTAGGGGTTAAGTGTTCCTAGGGGTGTGTTACTAACTGTGGGGGGGTTGGGCTTTCATTTAGTGAACACTGATCTCTGCTCCAATCACATGGTCACTAGTTGCTAGGCAGAATGGAGAAATGCTGTTTACACTGCATTTCCTCCATTCAGCCGTCCCGTGAGACGATCGAGTCCGCGGGACCAGCGACCGGACTCACGGGGGTCCCGACCGGCACCAGAGCGTGCCGCCGACGGCGTGCTCGCGATGGCAGGGCGGGTTTGAAGATTGGACGTACCTGTACGCCAATATGCCTGCCCGTGCCATTCTGCCTACGTACATCAGCGTGCGCTGGTCGGGAACTGGTTAAAAAAATATATATATATATATATATATATATATATATATATATATATATATATATATATATATATATAATTTACACGCGTTATTGTACATTAATGCAGTATATATATCCATGCTTTACTGCAGGTTTAATGCTACTTATATCTGTGCATTACTGTATATTTAACACAGTATATTTGAGCATGTTACTGCACTTTAGCACAGTATATTTGAGTGTGCTACTGTACGTTTAATGCAGTATATTTCAGTGCATTACTGCACATTTACCACAGTATATTGCATCAGTGCAGTTTTACTATATTATAGTGTGTCACTGGAGTGTGTCTGTGTAGTGAATACACAAGGTAAAGTGCAACAACCACCACTTTCTATTGATTAACGTGCATATACATACAACATTCCACATTCTTGGGGGGGTGGAGCTTGCCGCAGACAGTGATGGGCGCTTGAGAGAGAAGTTCCACAGCAATCAGGGATACATCAGCACACAGTGGGCTGCAGAACCTGAATCATATCCCACCGAGCACACCGAAACTGAGACATAACCCCGAGGACCTGGTCAAACATGTCCAGCAAGAAAAAGGAGAACCAGAGGCCGCAGAAACTGATTGCATACTTTCCCCCTGTGCACAGGCAAGATGGCGGAGGCTCATCTGCACTCACCATTACCAGCACATCTGAATTAACACATTTCCACATTCTTATTACATTTTGGTAATAAGCGCCCCCCCCCCCCCCCCCCATCATGTCTGGGAAGCTAACAAGGAGAGGCAAACATTCCCATGGCACTGTGAGGGGGTCAGCAGTGTATGTGTCCACAGGCAAAGGTAGATTTGGTCCATCCTCAGGCAGTGCATAATTTCCTCTGTTTAGTGAGGTTGCTCGTGCCATCCAGCCACAACATGCAGAGGAGGTGGTGGAGTGGCTTACTAAACCATCTTCATCCTCTCTCACCCAAGCAGACACTAGTGCACAGTCCACTGCAGGTGCCAGAGTAGCTTATTCTGCCTCCTTGTCCACAGCTAAGCCTGCCATAGTCCCAACATTAGACATGGAGGAGTCAGCTGAGTTATCTGAACACAGCATCAGCCACTTGGTACTTGACGATGCACTAACATTACTTGATTCAGATCTTGATTTTGAGGTTGAGGAAGTTAGTAACATGAGCCTACAGAAAGGTTAGAACACTGGTAAACAACAAATTGACAGTCATGTTCCCCCAGCCGCAGCATATTGCCAAGTTGTCTCCTGTGATAATGAGGATGGAGGAGATGATTATGATGAGGTCACTGACACGACTTAGGTGCTGGATAGTACAGAGGAGGAAAGTGAGTGTGAGGCACAACCCCAAAATGGCAGTCACCATGGAACAGTAAAGAGCAACCAACCTATTCCACCAGATTGTGGAGCTGTTATCTCCCAGCCCACTTCCCACAGCTCAGTTGTTTGGGTCTTTTATAGCACATGCACAGCTGATCAGACCGTTGCGTTTTGCAAATTTTGCCTCACACAAGTGTGGCAAAAACACCAGCCATTTGGGTACCACATGCTTGACAAGGCACTTAACCTCCCACCACTCAGCCAACATGAAAGGGATGCAATTCTTCTCCTCCTCACCCCACTTCAACTCCTATCCCCGCTATACCTCATGACCTCTCAGCAGCCTCCACTGACAGGGATGATGGTGTAGAGCAGGGTGTCCCAGGTCCTTGCAGCACGTCTGCCAGTAGCACTGTCAGACTAGCACTTACCAGACCGGTGAGTCTGCTTGGGCAGAGGGTGGTCTCCCATACATGTCCGACTTACAACCCCTGATAGAGTAGACAGGTGGCTGAGAGTGCGGAGTGGTAAGAGAGCCTGTGGTGTGGCTCCAGGAGCAGGAACTTGCAGGAAACTCCAGCAGCAGGTACGTAGGCAGGACACAGGCAAAACTGGGTGCAGAACAGGAACTGAAAAGGCAGGTCTGGGTTCAGGCAGGGTTTGGCAACAGGCGGACAGCAGGGGTACAGAAGGAGCAGGCAGGAGCGAGGTCAAACAGGCCGAGGTCAGGTGCAGGCAGAGGTCAGAGGTGTCCAAGGAGAGCCGGGTCGTCAGGAGATCAGGAAGCAGAAATGCAGGATACGGGCTACGGAATAGGAACTGAGGAGCTGTTGATCAGGCAGCACCTGAATGGACTAAGCAGCAGACCTAAATAGGCCGATTGGCGCCAAGCGCCGCGTGCGCGCACCCGGGCGCCAGCACACACACCAGTGTCACCCGAAGCGCACACAGCAGCGCGCACCAGCGCACAACGACTCACACCGGCGCCAGCAGGAGCACGCATGAGCGCACACCGGCATGCACCAGCACCCACAGGAGCGTGCACCACCGCGTGCACAGGAACGCGCACCCCCGCACCCACCGCCGCACATCGGCGCACACCAGCGCGGGCAGCACCGCGACCATCCAGGTAACGTCCCTGACAGTGACCCCTCCTTAAGGGCAGAATCCGGCTGCCCAATTGAGCCGATCTGGAAATCTGGCGGTTCTTGAAGGCCCGCAAAAGTTCCTGAGCATGCAGGTTGCCCTCGGGCTCCCAGGAGTTGTCTTCAGGGCCATACCCTTTCCATTTGATGAGGTACTGGGTTACATTACCCTTCTTCCTACAATCAAGAATTGCTTCGACCTCAAACTCCTCTTCGTTGTCCACTATAACAGGTTCGGGTGGGCCAGAAGTGCGGCCAGCAAAGGGGTTTGGGGTAACGGGTTTCAATAAAGTCACGTGAAAGACCGGGTGCATTAAGTTCATAGGCAACTTCATTTATCTTCCTCTTTACTGTGAAAGGGCCCATGAATTTAGGGCCTCATTTCCTGGAGAGACAGGCCATCTTTAGGTTAGCTGTGGATAACCACACTTGGTCGCCGGGCGCCAGAACAAGTTCTCCCCGTCTCTTCTTGTGAAACGTCCGTTTATAGCATTCCTGGGACTTGGCCATAGTCTCCTTTAGGAGTTTGTTGTTATTGGAGAAGAAATCCAATGTCTCGGAAACTGCAGGAACAGTGCATTCTGGAACTGAACTAGGTAAAAAAGCTGGGTGGAAGCCGTAATTGGCAAAGAACGGTGTTTGGTTGATGGCGGAATGTAAGGAGTTGTTATATGAGAACTCCGCCATAGGTAGTAACGAGACCCAGTCATCTTGCGAGAAAGAAGAAAAACAGCGGATGTACTGCTCCAGGAACTGATTAGTTCTTTCCGTTTGTCCATTTGTCTGGGGGTGATAAGCAGATGAAAATGCCAATTCAATTTCAAGGGACCCGCAGAGCGCCTTCCAAAACCTTGAAGTGAATTGGACACCTCGATCAGACACAATACTCGCCGGGACCCCATGCAGCCTTACAATTTCCTTGACAAAGATCTTGGGGAAGTGAGCCATTTAGGACAGCCTATCTACTACACCTACAACAAAGATGGTAGAGAACCCCTTGGATGGGGGAAGTTCCACGATAAAATCCATGAAAATCATTTTCCACGGTCTCTCAGGGACAGGCAAAGGTTTCAGTAGACCCCAAGCCCGTGTCCGGCTGTTTTTACTTCGGGCACACCAGTGCTACAGGAGTCCACATAGTCCTTGCAATCCTTAAGTAGTTGAGGCCACCAAAAGGTGCGCTGGACCAGCTCGGCAGTCTTCAAGGTACCAAAGTTTCCGGCCATCTTATGGTCATTGCAGAGCTCCAACACGTTCACTTTCAAGGCTTCAGGAACCACAATTTTGCCTTTATGCCAGAACAACCCCTCACTACAGCTGACTTCAGGGACCGGGGGCATTCCCACAGAAGCCTGTCTGATCCGGGAGATAAGGTCCCCTTGGAGGAGCAGGAAGTTCCCAGAAGGGAGGTTTGTATCAGGAGGCCGAGTCTTTTCAGGGTCAGAAAACATGCGTGACAGCGCATCCGGCTTGACATTCTTAGAGCCAGGTCTATAGGTAATGTGGAATTGGAATCCAATCTGGCTTGCTGTGGTCTAAGTCTTTTGGCAGTTTTCAAATATTCCAGGTTTTTATGGTCAGTGTAGACCAGGATAGGATGTGCAGCACCCTCCAATAGATAACGCCATTCCTCAAGAGCCGCCTTAATGGCCAGAAGTACTCGGTCCCAACGTCATAGTTCCTTTCGGATGGCGAGAGTTTACGAGAAAAGAACGCCACCGGAAAAAGAAGGGCCTTGGCACCCTGCCGCTGAGAGAGCACTGCCCCCACGGCGATTTCTGAAGCATCAACCTCAAGGACGAAGGGCAAGGCTGGATCCGGATGTTTCAGAATAGAGGCAGAAGTAAATAGCGTCTTGAGTCTTTCAAAGGCCACCTGAGCCTCAGGGGTCCAAGAGAATCGGGTACCCTGCCTGGTCAGTTCGGTGATGGGAGCAATAATTGCAGAGAAACCCCTGATGAATTTCCGGTAGAAGTTGGAAAAGCCAATGAAGCGCTGTACGCCCTTCTTGTCCACAGGCGCAGGCCAGTCCAGGATGGCAGACACCTTTTGGGGATCCATCTTGATGCCCTCCACTGATATAACCAGGCCCAGGAATTAGATGGACTGGCGTTCAAACTCACACTTTTCGAGTTTTGCATAGAGCCCGTGTAACCTGAGTCGAGTTAAAACGCTACGGATGTGTCTACAGTGGTCCTCCAATGATGAGGAAAAGATTAAGATATCGTCCAGGTATGCAATTACATATAGATCCAGGTAGTCACGAAAAATATAGTTGACAAAATGTTGAAAGGTCGTGGGTGCGTTACACAACCCGAAGGGCATGACAAGGTACTCGAAGTGCACAAAACGAGTACGGAACGCTCTCTTCCATTCGTCTCCTTCTCGGATACGGATTAGATTATAAGCTCTGCGAAGATCCAATTTTGAAAAGATGACTGCAGACCCCAGCCTTTGGAATAACTCGGGTATTAGGGGTAAAGGATAACGGTTTTTAACAGTTATTTTGTTCAATTCCCGATAGTCAATGCAGGGAAGTAGGGAATGGTCCTTTTTTTCAATGAAGAAAATGCCAGCACCGGCAGGGGAAGTAGAAGGACGGATAAACCCCTTTTTCAGGTTCTCATTGATATAATCTTTCAGCGTGCCTGCTCCGTTAGTGGAAAAATTCTTCCAAAAGGAACCAGTGCCTGGTAACAGTTCTATAAGGCAGTCATAAGGCCTGTGGGGGGGAAGAGTCTCTGCCCCTTTCTTGCTGAATACATCCAGAAAGTCTTTATAGGGTTCGGGGATGGACTGATGTAATTCCGGATCGACATCCAAACAGAGAAGCTGAGAGGAATTATTGGTTAGTCGGCCCAAGCAGTGTTGTTGACAGTACTCAGAAAGAAACTTAACTTCTCCTGTGGCAAAGTTTATGCTTGGATTGTGGGCCTGCAACCAGGGTATCCCCAGGATAATGGGAAACAGGGGGGAGGAGATGGCATCCAGACGTAGGTGCTCCTGGTGACAGGTGCCCATAGTAGCCAGCAAAGGGACAGTCTTTTGCGTGACATGACTGGAACTAAGAGCGGATCCATCCGCTAGGTGTACAGCAAGCCCCTGAGCCTTGGGTAGAAGCGAGATGTGGTGGTTGGCAGCGAAAGTCAGATCGTTGAAGCAGCTGCATGCTCCGGAGTCAATGATGGCTGACACTGGAAAATTCCCTCCTGGAAGCTGCAAAGTGAGGAGAAGGGCAAGGTGAGAACTGGGTTTTTGCAGAACAGAGGCACACATGGAGGAAGTGGAAACACACTTACGTGTCTTGTTGGGGCAGGCCCTGACATAGTGCCCAGGTACCCCACAGTAGAGGCAAAGGTTGTGAGCACGTCTGCGCTGCTTTTCTTCAGGGGTCACCGAAGCAAACCGAGCTGCATCAGTTCAGGAGCTTCCAGAGCGGGAGCAAAAAAGGTGGAAGGAAACTGACCAGCAGAACTGGGGACCTTGGGGAGCATCCAGGTGGGACGGAAGTGGCTGGAGGATCTCTCGATGGTGGTGTGCGATAATAGCACAAACCTTCTGTCTGCCCTTAGACAGGGAAAGTTGACACATGTGTCATGCATGGCACATGTCCTCAATTTGGTGGTACAGCGTTTTTTTAAACAGGTACCCAGGGTTGTAAAATGTGCTGAAGCAGGTCAGAAGAGTCTGTAGGAAAAGGAATAATGGGAGGAGGAACTCATAAGAGAACCCTCAATAATTGGACGAACATTGTCCAGTACCTCATCCTGAAAGATAATATGCACAAAAAAAAACTAACTACTTGGAAGGACTATAGCTTTACCAATGGAGTAGAAATGTTTTACAAGTATTTATTTATACAAGTTAAAACTAATAAAGATATGAAAATATATACATATACCACATATACCATAAACATCAAAACAATATGATGCTCTTCTTAGTCTTGATTCTCATCAACCCTACTGCAGTAGGGGATGAGACACTTGCTTTAACTTCAATACAGTTGCGTTTCACAGGGCATAGCCTGCTTCTTCAGGAAATGTGTATAGCAGTCAAACACTAAAATGAATAATATAAATATCAATTCCAATCTCAATCAATCAAAAGGTATACTGGCACAATAATGTGTTGCCATATACCTAAAGGTTATATACAAGAACAAATAAATGGAGTCATAATACATGGACTTCAGAATAGTCTGTAGCCATTTCAGGCAGTCATACACAGCCAGTGCTCATTTGGCTGAAATTCAGCTGGAATTCCAGCTGCTTGTAAACCTGATTTGTGACATGCCAACCAGGCGGAACTTGACTTTGGCAATGCTGTAGCAGCTGCACATGCAGCAGATGGCCGTCAACGAGTACCTGTGTGAGTATGGCACAATGACAGACTTAGGCCGGCACGGCTTTTTTTCTCCACGCCAATGGTTGTTGATAAAGGATGCATGCACTGTACTGTCACCATTTGAGGAGGCCACAAGGATGGTGAGACAATGCATCAGTGACACATCCCCTATTGTGTTTCTGCTGGAGCAGACTCTGCATGACTTTATGGACAGGGCAATCGAGGCAGAGCAGTGGGAGAAAGAGAAGGACTTTATGCAGACACCATTCTTGAATGAATGAATGAATGAAATACTTATATAGCGCGCAATGCGAACTGAATCGCCTCTAGGCGCTGTGGCGAGCTTTGATCATCTGCTAAAAGAGGAAGGTCTTGAGTTTTTTCCTAAAAGCCAGGTGATTTTCTTCCAGGCGGATGTTGATTGGTAGAGCATTCCATAGCAGAGGCCCTTGGACAGTGAATCTCCGATCACCCTTGGATTTATACCGGGCTTTGGGCACGAGGAGGAGGTTTTTGTTGGCTGATCGAAGACTGCGGTTTGGTGTGTAATGATTTATTTTCTCCATTAGGTATTGCGGAGCTTCTCTATGCACGCATTTGTGGGTGAGGCAAAGGGTCTTGAACGTGATCCGATTTTTTACGGTTAGCCAATGTAAGCTCCTCAGTGAAGGAGAAATGGATTCCCAGGGTTTTTTTCCTGTTATCAGCCTTGCCGCCGTGTTTTGGATCAGTTGTAATCGCGCAAGTTGATATTGTGGTAATCCTATGTAAAGCGAGTTTGCGTAGTCCAGTCCTGAATTAATGATTGTTCCAACTACCACTGCTTTGTCATTCTTTGGGATAAAAGGGATGAGTCTGCGAAGCATGCGCAGTAGATGGTGAGATCGACTGACTACAGATCCTATTTGCGCATCCATTGACATTTGTGCGTCTAAAATAACCCCGAGACTCTTCGCTTTGGTCTTTGGGGAGATAGTCTGCCCAAAGATGGTTGGTGGAGACCAGGAGGTTTTGGTTGCGGGCTTATGATTTGGGTGTAAGATAAGAAGCTCTGTCTTTGATTGGTTCAGCTGGAGGGAGTTGGTGGTCATCCAGTCCTCTATTGATTTGAGGCAGTTTTCAAGTTGTTGTTGGTGATCTTTTTTTCCATTGATCCGGAAATAAAGTTGTGTGTCGTCAGCGTAAGAGTGGAAGCAGAGATCTGAGCATCTGATGATTTGAAGGAGTGGGCGAATGTAAATGTTGAAGAGAACGGGTGACAATGGAGAGCCTTGAGGGACTCCGCAGGTGACTGCCTGAGTTTCGGAGAGGAATTTTCCTAGTTTCACTGTCTGTGACCGATTTCCTAGGAAGGACGCGAACCAATGGAGATCTATGTCTTGGACTCCGGCTACTTCTGTGAGGCGGACGAGTAGAGTATTGTGATCTACTGTATCAAACGCTGCACTTAGGTCTAGCAGTACGAGGAGACACGGCTCTCCGTCATCTGCTGCTTCGAGGGCGTCATCCCAAATCTTGAGGAGAGCTGTTTCTGCTCCATGACCCGGGCGGAAGCCTGATTGCAGCGGGTCCAGGAGTTTGTGAGTATCCAGGTGAAGTTGTAGCTGATGTACTACAGCTTTCTCCATGATCTTAGAAATGGTGTTGAGGCTTGTAATCGGCCTACGGTTGTTTGGATCCTGAGGGTCCAGGTTTGGTTTCTTGAGTAGAGGTTTGACAATGCCTTGTTTGAGGATGCTGGGAACAATCCCTTCGTGGAATGATCGGTTTATGAGGTGGGTTATGGTTGGAGCCACGATGTCAGAGCATTCTTTCAGTAGTTTTGTGGGGATGATGTCAATAGGTGAGGTACTGTCACGCAGTTTATTAATGATGTTTTTTGCGGTGTCTACGGTAATTGGGGATAGTGAAAATTTTGGCGGTTGCGGTATGTTGGTGCGGACATCCTCTTTATGTTTTTGCTAGCTGAGGTTGGATGTTTTCTTCTGACAAATTGTTTCCCTGATGGTTTTGACTTTATCGATGAAAAAATCCGACAGTTTGTCACAGTAATCCTGGGATTCGCTTTCTGGGGGTTCTAGGCACACCGGATTCATTGATTGATTAACCAGTTTAAACAGTTCCCGTGGTTGGTTTGCGGCCGTTGAGATTGTATATGAGAAGTGGTCCTTTTTGGCTTTGAAGATTGCTTTCCGATAATTCTCTGTCAGACCTTTGTAGTTAAATAGGTTTTCCTCGGTGGGATTTCTTCTCCATGTTCTTTCCGCTCTTCTGCGTTCTTGCTTTAGTATGGAGAGGGAGCTATTAAACCAACCATTCTTCCTATGCGACAGAACACACAAGAGAGAGGAGGAGGATTCTGGCAGCTTTGAAGGCATTGAAGCAGAGCAAGACATATGTCAACCCTTTACAGATGATTTTCAATCCCCAGAACCCTTGGGAGTAGCATGTGGCTGGGAGGAGGCAGTTCCAGATACTGTAATCCTCAGTGATCCTGAGGAGTCTGCTTTTCATGCCTCTACAAACTTTTGGTGCATGGACTCCTTCATTCTTCAAAGCCTACGAAAGGACCCGAGAATACGTGGCATCAAAGAGAAGAATCACTATTGGTTGGCAACCCTCCTTGACCACCGTTACAAGGGAAAAGTTTTGGAACTCATTCTGTCCCCACAGAGGGAGGAGAAGATGAAACCTTAAAGAGGAGTTTATCTAACGCCTATCCCATCTCTGGTAGATTACGCCCAGCACTGTCAGCTTCTATATCCCATCGGTAGCATCTTCATCATATGGTGGGAGATGATCTAGGGGTAAAAACAGATATGGAGAGTTTTCCAGTTGATGATCGACTGGGTAACTGTGTCATGAGAATAAACCACTGGCCAGAACTTGCCCAGTATGCAATGCCCTGCATCCTGCGTGCTTTGGGATCTGGCATTCAGTGCTGCTGGAGGTTTTATGACAGATAAGAAAGCGTGTCTGTCCACAGACTGTGGAATGGCTGACATTTATCAAAATTAATCAGTCTTGGATTAGCAGCAGCTGTCAAGCCCCGGATGCTGATGTCTCTGATTATGTAGTTTCTGGATTTGGAATCTCCTGAAAAAACTGTCTAGGCTGCTTAGCTTTGTGGGTGTTGAACTGTTGATTTCATCTGTAAGAATTTTTTTTTAGTGTAGGTTTCATGGACAGAAGTAACACCCAAGGAACATTTTTTTTGCACCTGTTTGACAGGTGCATATCATTAAATTTTTTTTACAGCAAGGCCAATTCTTGCTTTTATCAAGAATACCTGTAGAGAATTTTACGGTGTGAAGGCACCACTGACACCCCTAAGCCCAATTTTTCTGCACCTGTTACTTTTATTCAAAGTCTGCGAAAGAGACACCAGAATTTATTTATTCAAAAAATCTCTAATCTTGTTTCAATTGCACTAAATTATAGCCTCATCATACAGTCTGGCTCCCTGAGCCGTTGTTTATAAAATAAAGAATGTTTGAGTGAAAACGGTCATTTTTAAAATAAATGTCATTATTGCTGCAGCATATTCTATACAAGGTACAGAAGTTCCACTTTACAGGCAGACTAAGGGGACCCCCCAGTCACTATATGTAAGAGAATTTTTCATTTTTATTGTTATTTCTCATTTTGATGGTTTCACATCAGCAATCAGTAAATCACTGCTCATTTAAAATTATGCTTTTTTACAAACTTTTTTTAATGATACATGTTCCCCGGGGCAGTACCCAGACCCCCATAACCCTTTTATGCCCAATTACTTGCATATAAGCCTTCAAAATGGGCACTTTTGATTTTTCATGTTCGGGTCCCATAGACTTCAATGGGGTTCATTATTCGGTTCCGAAATTTTGCGATGTTCTAAAGTTCTGTCGTGAACTGAACAGGAGATCATTTGGACTATCTCTACTGGACAGTAAAAAGAGAAGTAGGACAACGATGAGCTCATTTCTAAGCTGCTTTGCTTTACTCTTCTATCAGCATGCGCCTTGCCAGCACATGAACTGAATTAATCCTTGAGCTGATTTTCCCCTCACATTTTAGCTGTACTATACAGGGACTGCAAGTGGCTGATACCAAGTCAAATTCAGATACTTACTCTGCTTACATTTTTGAAAATACAATATATTAATAATCATAGAGGTACATTAATATGTGCTTTTTATGTCTGTTCTGGGTGAGTTAAACTGTTGAGAGATAACAACTTGAACACTATCAGTGCTACTGCTTTACATTTTTAGAATGAATTTCTCCACAGTGACGTTTGATACAGAGGTCAATAAAGGCTTGTTTAAAAACAAATTTAACTGTGTGTTATGTTCAAATGTCTATATCCTGGCAAAATATTCACTTAAACACATATAGCTGTTTTAATTTCCGATTTATAACTGTTATTTTGAAGTAGATAAAAATGTCTAGGGATGTTTGTAACTGTTTGGACATCCCCACCATGCAACACCTACTACTGAGAAACCAGAAGTACATTGGTACTGTTGCTGGCCTGAATTCATCCTATAGGCTAAATAACTTACCTGATTTTAAATATAAAGCATAAATAGGGCAGAAACAAAAATTAACATTTGTAACATTTTTACAACATATTACACATATATTACACGTATATATGACACATATTATGATTGTGTCCATTATCAGCATTTGGTTATGCTGTACCCTTATTCTTGAGTTAACATTTCATTGTCCATTGTAAGGCTTTCATTCCATTTTACAAATTGCTATTTTAACTGAATGACAAACTGCAAACAACTTTAATGTGTAAGTATTTTTTTCTTTCTACTTTATCTCTTGTTAGGTTCACATTGGGTAGATAATGTAACACAAAAGAAAACTGATATGTGAACTTTTGAATACTCAAGGGACCAGTCTTTAAAAAATGCATTTTCATAGCTTTTAAGGCCTGTCAACTTTACTGAATTAGAAATGAACCGGGAAATGTATTCAAATACGGATACAAGAGTATAGTTGAAATGAAACCCTCTAAAAGAGAAGCAAAAAGTATTCAAAATAAACACACACTGGATGTTTTTATCTTATTTGAAGATTCTGTACACAATGAAAAACATTGAAGTTGTACACCTGCTGTAACATAAAGCCTGCCAGAAAAAGCATTTAATCCAACCTCTCAGATAATAAAACTGAATGTCAAACATAGATAAACAAAGCATTTAGGTTTAAAAAAATTATTTTGCAGGCAATAAGTCAGTAACCTCAAAAAGCATTGGCCGAAGCAGGATCTGAAATGCCAAAAATCAATCTGGTTACAAATGTATCATGCAAAACGTTGGAATGCATCATCCAGTGAATTATACATTTTCCAAAGATATTTTAACACAACAGGAGAAATAGAGTCCAAAAAGCTCACTTTATTGTGTGGAGTGTCTATAAACATACTGTACCATAACAACTAAATACTTGGGCATTCTTGGAATTTCAGCAATAGGGGGAGATTGATGTTGAGAAATTTAGATATCGTATGGTTTTGAACTATTTACTTTCTAGTTTTCAGGCAAATGCATGAACTCTTGTTATTAACGGATATAATTTATGAACATTGATTATATGACTGTGTTGTAGAATTCATACATACTATACGTTAGAAATTCTATATGTAGCACAAAAAGTTATCATATTGTTTCAACATATTTTCAAGACAGGTTTTATTTGTTTAGAACAAAGAAGTTTAAATATTGATGCTAATTATTTACAATTTGTTTTGGTGGGTAATGGGTATTTCATATTTTACCTTTCCTTTTTTGCAATAGCTAATACAGTAGAAAGCTGGCTAAAGTGTTCCTAACATTTGATACTGGGTCAAATATTGAGTCTGACAAGTATCTGGTTGATATCAGGATCACATCTATATCTGTTTCCCTAAGACCCCTTTCACACTGAGGTGGTTTTCAGGCACTTAAAGTGGTTGTAAACCCTTACAAACCAATTTGACCTACAGGTAAGCCTAGATTAAGGCTTACCTGTAGGTCCAAGAAATATCTCCTAAACCTATATGGTTTAGGAGATATTTGCCCGAAAACAGGCACCGCTGTCTACGGCGCATGCGCTATAGACAGAGGCACGCTGAGCGCGGCATTCTCAACGATGGAGCTGCCGCGCATGTTGGCTCCCGTGCGCATGCGCGGGAGTGACGTCACCGCGGCTTCACCGAATGACAGTGGCGGAGCTGCGAGACCCCACCAAGAAGATGGATGCGGCGGACTACAGGGGACAGCGGCGACTTCGCTGGCTCCTGTGTCAGGTAAGTGACACATAATGGACTACTATGCGATGCATAGTAGTCCATTATGCTTTGCCTTTGCAGGGAATGAAAGAGGAAGTAAACTCATCAGGGTTTACTTCCTCTTTAAGAGCTAGAAATAGTATCTGAAAAGCACCTCCCATTCATTTCAGTGTGTCTTTTCATACTTGCAGGACGTTATGAAAAGCCCTGCAAGCAGCATCTTTGGGGCGGGTTGGGAGCGCTCCCAAAATGCCATGCCCATTGCAATGAATAGGCAGGGCTTCCAAAGTACCTTAAAAGCATTTTGAAAGCGCTGCAAAATGGGAGTCTTTACCATTTTTTGGGGGTAAAAACCACCCTGCTAGTGAAACTTAAACAGAGCAAAAAAAATAGCATTGCTTTAGCGATAACAGCACATGCACTCAGTGTGACCGGGCTAATCTAAAACATGCATTAGTCGCCCCCATTCCTAAAACCCCCCTTACTAGACTCCACCTATATTAAAAGCCTATGCTCCATCTCCTTGATCCCATTTTTATCCAAGCTCCTTGAACATTTGGTCTACAACCGACTGTGTGACTACCTTGCCAAGAATAACTTTCTTTCTTTCTTTCTGGATTCCACCCGCAACACTCCACAGAAACTGCTCTACTAAAATTCACAAACGATCTGCTAACTATCTACTCTCTCCCTTTCGCTGGTTCTCATCCTATTTATCCAACCTTTAGTATCACTTACAACTCTACTGCCTCCTCTCCCTTTCTCTGTCGGGGTCCACCAAGGTTCTGTTCTTGAACCTCTCCTATTCTCCATCTACACCTACTCCCTGGGTCAGGTAATAGCCTCCCATGGCTTCCAATACCATCTCTATGCTGAAGACACCCAAATCGATCTCTTTACACTAAAGCTCACTCCTTCAGTCTCCTCACGTATCACTAACTTACTAACAGACATATCAGCCTCGATGTCTCACCACTTCCTCAAACTGAAACTATCCAAAACTGAGCTCATGATTTTTCCTCCCCCATGTACCTCTGCCCCTGATCTCTTTGTGAAAATCAATAAAACTACTATCAGCTCGTCCCCGCATGCCAAGGTTCTAGCTGTAACCCTGGGCTCGGATCTATCCTTTCATCCCCACATCCAAACATTTTCTAAATCTTGCTGTCTCAACCTCAACATCTCCAAATTATGCCCCTTCCTAACCAATGACACCACAAAACTAGTTCACTCCTTGGTCATCTCCCACCTTGACTACTGCCACTCCCTCCTCACAGGATTACCTTTACACAGGCTATCCCCCCTTCAGTCCATCATAAATACTACTGCTAGGCTCATCCACCTTACCAACCGCTCAGTGTCTGCTACCCCTCACTGTCAATTACTCCATTGGCTTCCACTCACCCAACAAAATGAAGTTCAAAATTCTAATAACAATTTACAAAGCCATCCCCAACTCGGCCTCCCAGCTACATCCCTAACCTAGTCTCAAAACACCAAGCTACTCCTTCCCTTCATTCCTCCCAAGACCTTCTGCTCTCTAGTTCCCTCGTCACCTCCTCCCATGCTCACCTCCAGGACTTTTGCTGAGCCTCTCCAATCTTCTGGAACTCCCTACCCCAATCTCTCCCACTATCTCCTACTCTGCCTGCTATTAGACAATCCCTGAAAATTATTCTCTTCAGAGAAGCCTATCCAGCCCCCAACTAAAAACTGTACTTGTACTTTCTCCATCAGATCCTCCCCCACAGCTATTACCTTTTGTATCACTTGACCCTCCCACCTAGATTGTAAGCTTTAATAAGCATTGTATTGTAACTGCACTGTCTGCCCTCATGTTGTAAAGTGCTGTTGGCACTATATAAATCCTGTATAATAATAATAACTGTTATTCTGATATTTTTCGTTATATGTGTCTCTGACCCTTTACTAGTATTTGTTGTCTGTGACTATGTTTCATTCTGTGTAGCCACCCTACTCTAGTTTCTACTTTTTCTCATCTGAGGAGTGCCTGGCAGTTTAAAAAGAATAATTCTTTCCTCTGAACTTCAGTGCTTCACTGTGCATTTTTTTTTTTTGCTTTCCAGTCCTTATTGATGTGTTTCTTGAATCAGCGCATGAGCTCTTTGATCTTGTTCCTTGTCTTGGAGTGAGCCTTCTGATACAGCATTGTCTTTGTCTTTGCCTTATCTGTGTGTTTCTTCTGGCCTTGAACTTGTTTGTCCATAACCTTGTCTTCACTCTTCAGCATGCTCAGTTGATTCTGTCTAGGCTTGATCTTCCTGGTTAATATACATTTTTTTGGTATGGCAGTCTTCAGTTTCAATTTGTCTTCCAGTCAACACACCCCTTGGTTAAAGAGCAAGTGCCGACAACAGCCTTATACTGATAATAAGTATTGTATTCCACAGAGTACAGACTGACAGAGGTGGAAGAGATGGCCTAGACTGAAAACCCATTAATTGATTAGTGTCTGGGTAACAGTTATGTCTTTTTCACGCACATGCCTGTGCTGTAATCTTTTCCTAGTCTGGTTTTAAACAGCTCCTCCTACTTCCTGCACTGGCTTCCATCCTTAGGCTGTTAGATTGCTATAGGTAATTAATCATTCTGGAGAATAAAAGAGGGTAAGAATCCTAACATATTTAAGGGCTATGAATTTGTTCACAACATATATTTTATAAACATAGTTGTGAGCTTTAAATATTGAGCCAAAAAACATTCTAAACATAATCTAATACATAGCAAAAGGTTCCCTTGCTTTTATTAGTCTATTATTATTATTATTATTATTATTCAGGAATTGAGCACATATAGTACAAGACAGTACAATTAAAAATAAATTCAAGGCAATTGGGTTAGGGGGCCCTGCCCATGAGACCTCATGATCTAAAGGGAATGGGAAGTCATACAAAAGGTAGTAACTGTGTTGGAATGAGTTGTTTAAGAAAGTAAGATTCAATTGCTAGCTAGATGCTACTCAGGCTTCCCTGAAGATATGAGTTTTCAGAGATCGACTAAAAGCATACAGAGTAAGAAAGAGCTATACAGTTTGGGATAGGAAGTTCCATAGAAGACTCTGAAGACGTTCTGGATGCAAGCCTGGGAGTAGCTGACAAGGGAGCTAAAGAGCAGGAGGTCTTGGAAGGAGCGAAGTTGTAAACGGCTTTGTAAATTGCTGTTAATATTTTGAATTTTATTAATTAGGTGATTGAAAACCAGTAATGAAATTGGCAGGGGTTATGAACACTGAGAAGTTGCTACGGTGGATGAATCTGGAAACAGCATTTAGGGTATACTGAAAGAAGGACAGCCTGTGTAGAGGAATGCCAATGAGGAGAAAACTGTAGTAGTGGAGTCAAAAAATAACAACAGAGTGGATTAGCAGCTTTGTGGTTTTGTTGTTTAAGAAAGGGCATATTTTGGAAATACACAAAGGTAAAGGTTTCAGCATTTGCACAGTGATAAGATATAAGGCTGAAAGGAAAGGTTTGAGCCCAGGATTATGCCTAGCACCTTGGTATAATAGAAAGGAAGAATAATTGTGCTATTAAACTTAATGGAAAATTTTAAAAAGACTAGCGATGTCCTGAGCAATGAATGAGTTAGTGGATGCTGGCAGTGGAGGACAGAGTAGAGAAATAATGGGGGGGAAGTGTTGATGAGGAAAAGAGAAATTATTACTGAGAATGATAAAATAGGTCTGCTTGGCAGCACAGACGGAGATGCTATATTTTAGGATTGCAGCTGGGACTGCAGGAAAACTGGGATAACATTTCTGAAACAGCAGAATACTGGAATGGTAATGCAGTTTCTGGAACAGTAGCACAGTCTCTCTTCCCTGTGGTCAATGAAGCCAGCAGCTCTTAGCAAAACAGCAGCCTGTTTCCTGCATGCAGCTCAGCAGTCTAGTGGTTCTTCAGGCAGCAGCTCCTGGGCACCACACTCTGCCTAAGGATCCTAACAATACTTTTCTCTGTCAGGAGATGAGCAGTGCTACTAGTCCCAGCCGCAGGAGCCAATCTGATTCCCTATTCCTCCTTTCTGGCATAGTCAAGGCTGTAAAGGTAGCTAATTGATGTCCTACTGCCTACCCTTCCTCTATAAGCTGTCCATCAAGCAGCTGTCCATCAAGCATGGCTGGGGAGATGAATGGCAGTGAAGCGATAGCAGGCTTGAAGGGGCTGTTGACCTGGTGGGGCTACACTTGTACTAGTTTTTTGCTTTTTAGAGCAAACAACACAAAAAGTCTTTAAAATTGAGCTGGGTAATAAGAAAACAGGTATAATTTCATGCCTATTAGATGGCAAAGGTGCTAATAGTATGTGATATTTATATACAATATTGTATAAAAAAAGTATAACGCATTAAGATACTGTGCTTATGAATAGTCATCTCAGTCACTTTTTTTTTCTAAAGTAGAAACTTCCATTTCTACTTTAAGAACTACGATACATTTTTTCATGATTAGTAAATAACACTGTCATCGTTAAACAAATATTATATTTCTAAAACAACACAAAATGGAATAAAAATTTTGATTTGAAATACCTTAAGAGGAATAATCAACTTTTCAAGTGTAGAAATTAAATATATCCTTGTTCTTGCCCTATTACAATTGAGCATTAACTATTTATACATAGCCAGGTGTTCAGTACTGGTAAGGGATGCAATTTATTAGTCACGATAAAAAATTATATTATTTATTATAAGAAGGGGTCAAACACAGTGTGATCTTTCAATTAGAAATGGTGAAGTCATACTCTCCTTCTTTTCACCTTTGTCCCCACTGAATCTGCGAGTAATTTTATTTACAGCACTGTTTGTCTCCTAATAAAGACATTAAAGCTCCAGAATTCATTAACTATTCACCCATCATCTACTCATTATTTTTAAGTATACAAATTATAGTAAGTTAATTGAGTGCTCATGGTGGAGATAGCTGGCACAACTTACTGTTTTTTCAACTTCCATTTAGTATATGTGCAAATCTTGTTACAAAGTGGTCAGCAAAGAAATGATTTATACCTCACCCAAATTTTTATTTTTAAAAGCTATGGTTACCCTTAGAAAATGAGTACTCTGCATCTGTTCCTGGAAAGACTTAATGGGAAACTGGGTGACTAGAAAAGACATCTGCTTTGCTTAGAAGCCAGGTGGAAATTTGTAATTTCTGTACTTAGCTGAAAACAGGTAGCTAAGACTTAAAGAAGCAGCCATTTTCTTGTGAAATAAACCATTTCTCAAATACATTTATTCCTAGATATTTGACAATTGGTTGGTAAATGAAAAAAAAGGACACAAAAAAGCAAAACCTGGTAGATATTAAAATGATTACTAGAACATTTGCAACTCTATTAGTACTTATAGATCATGACCTTTTTTGTTTGTAGCAGCTAGGAATTCAGCTGTCACCAACTCCTGAGTATCAGGATGCCATGAACTGTCAGAAGGACCACCTGTGTTTTTTAACAAAAAGATATCCCCAGAAACATAGTGCTTAGGTAAAAATACTTTAAGAATTTGTGGCATGACTTATTTTGTGATTGAAATGGTCACTTAATGGTCTAATGGCAGGCCTCTTGTATAAAAAGAAATATGTTAGATCAACAAAGTCTTTGTCTTTCAAACTTGGGTTTTGTCATGTTCTGGGCTGGACACTTGCACTACTTACATAGCTTTGTTTATTTTGTGTTCCATTTGTTAATGATAGAAATACAAGATTTTGGCTTTACCCTGACTTTCAATTAAAGATTTCCATTGTCCAAAATTCATTTTTACTTTTAAAAAGCCAACTCCTTCACTATTTGTGCCTGCCTCTGTTTTTAAAGACTTTGTTGATTTAGTAGGACCAACACACATCAAGCAGAAGGTTTGGAGTGGTTGGAGGAGAAAATGCACATACAAACATCTAGATCTAATCAGGGCTTGATAATAAGTAACATTTATACACGGGGAGCTGTCATCACTGTCCAAAAATAACATTTATATTTATTTTTAATTAACATTTATTTTAAATATCTGTTTTGAAATACTTTGGTCAGTTTAAAAAAAAAAAAACACTCATAAAATTTTATTACAAAGGTTTTCCCTCTTGTATTGTGCTTATTGCTGTATCCACTATTGTATCTTAAAGTAGTTGTAAACCTCTGACACAAAATAGGAATAAAACATGTTGTCCTATAGTTTGTACTACCCAAACCAACCCAGAGCACAAAGTGTCATTTATCTCTGTTGCCTTGTTCTTCTGCTATCAGCATGAGTCACTTCTGCCAGGTTTTCCTGACACCAAGAGATAAAAAGGTGATGGGGAAAGAGCTCCAGCACACAGCCTGTGATTGACAGCCTCAGCTCTTTTCCTGGGTGCTGTGTGAAGGGGTTTGGGTTCCTTCCCTTCAATCAGCTCTCAGAGCCCCTCTCACTGAGATCTGCAACATGTAACTTCAGCTCTCCACCCTCTGCTTTCTGAAAGCTCAGACAAATTCTGCACTTTGAATGGCTGTAGAGATGAGAAGGCTGCAGATAAACAGGCACAACTTTTGTAGGTGGATTTTTTTTATCTCTGTGTATCACCTGAGGCCAGTTCATCTCACTGGGGGTTTACAACCACTTTAAGCTTGACTGTGGTCTTTATTTTTTAGTTTCATGTCACTTCTACTGTTTAATGCTCTTATGTTATGATAATCATTGAACCACAAGGCACCTTTCCCTCTATTTTGACTTTCACTAGAACAAAAAAAATACGTATGTGAACATTCTGTTATTTTTTTTTTTTTACAGCCCTACATGCGCCTAAGTTTAAGGCATATTAGTCTAGGGTTAGTTAAAGCAAAATTCCACCCAAAAGTGGAACTTCCACTCATTTGTCTCCTCCCCCATCCAGTGCCACATTTAGCACCTTTCAGGGGGAGGGGGGAGCGGATACCTGTCTTTGACAGGTATCCTGTCTCACCTTCTGGGAGTCCGGGCCATGGAAAATTATGTCACAGCTTGGCTCTCTCTTCCTCCCTCCTCCTTCCCCATCGCCGAGCTAGTAGGAGAGCGCAGAGGTGCCTCACGCATGCACAATAGGGACTCGGTGTGAAGCCGTAATGCTACACTGCCAGGTTCTCTTACCAGCACTGGCAGTGGCAGCACCCAATATCAGCTGCGGTGCCGACATTGCTAGACTCCAGGACAGGTAGGTGTCCTATTATTAAAAGTCAGCAGTATGTGTAGCTGCTGGCTTTTAATTTTTGCAGGGGTGGGCGGACCTTCTCTTAAAGTGCTAAAGTTAATTTAGCTTATGTTTATCTAAATAAACTTATATATATAACTGTGTGGTTTCTAATAGCTGTACCTGCAGTGCAGAATATCATTGGGTGTGGATGTGTATTACTGAATATGATGTGCACATGCTCTTTGTTGCAATATTCTGACATGGGGGTGGGAGGGGGGGCTACTGTGTATGCAAGCAGTACATGTGTTGGCCAGTAAAGTGACCTGTAAAAATTTGCTTATTTTTTAGTGGAGTGTATCCAGCTCCTCTTCAGTGTCTTTGATATCCTTACTACCCCAGAACCAGCTTTGTCAACCCTAAATCTTGCAATTGACAATTTCCCCACTGCTTTCCCCAAAAATAATCTCTTGTATCTTGTTGGCGGCCAAACCATCACGAGACACTGAGAAGGGGTTCTAGCACCTAATCTGAGAGGTTGTAACTATTGTTCAATCTCACTTTACCTTTAAAAGACTAATAGCTCTTAGAAGAGGCGCATTGAATATTTTTGAGAAAACTTGGCAACCTTGGATATACTGGTACAGTGAATAATTTACTGACTTAAGAACTTTGTATTGAGAAATGATGTATGTGAATACCCCACTGCCCTGCAAGGCAAACGTGTTTACTTCCTTTATTCTGCTCCTCCTGTAGTTGCAGGTTTATTTTTTGTACACTTTAAAACTTTAATAAACATTGTCCAAAAAAGAAATAAAAAAACTTCAGCTTGTTCAATTAAGCTTTGACAATAAAATCTGGAAGCTGATCGGACATTCCGATGGGAAATGTTGGATGTCAGGCTGTTGGCGGAAAATCTGACCGTGTGTATGCTCCATCAGACAATTGTTGTTGGACTTTCCATCAACAAATTTTGGCTAGCATGTTTTCAAAGTTTCTGCCAACAAATGTGTGTTGTCGGATTTTCTGATCTTCTGTACACAAGTCCGTCGGACAAAAGTCCAAAGTACAAACACGAATGCTCGGAAGCAGAAGCGATCGGTCATGTAAACTAGCGTTCACAATGGAGATTTAACATTTGTGACGTGGCAAATTATGAAATCCCCAAATGCAGCGCACATTCTCTTCTTTTGTAATGGGATAATAATGAAGCTGCTTTGCTGGGGATACTGATGGAGTTATTGCAAACAAATTTTCAATTTCATTTTTTTCTAGTGATATCAAGAATAATATTATGTGTTTTTTTTGTTTTGTTTTTTGTGCAAGTTACCACAGCACAATTATCCTGTAGTTTATAGAATCAAAGATACAACTATGTTGGTGTCCCTTGTCAATTTTACATTGTATTTTTTTTTAAATGTAACTACCTACTCCCAAACTGTAATTTGAAGTAAAACACATAGTGAAGTATTATTCTACACAATTTTTCTATTGTGCATTAAAAAAAAATAGACATGCTATCTGCCAATAGAACTTAACCAAAAATTCTATGCATCCAAAAATATAGAAAATATACCAAATCAAATCATTATTCAACCAAAAAAATAACATCAAAGCAATAACTCCAAGGCCAATAATAAATAACACGTTATCTCCACCAATTCTGCAACATATCTGGTTGACGAACGGCCGTTCAGAAACGAACTAAAAAGCGCAAACTGAAAAGCGTTAAATGAAAAATACGAAAAGAAAAGAGCGAATCAACACTCATCAAACTTCTACTAACACAAAATTAGCAGAAGGAGTCCAAAGAGTGGTACCAAAGAGCCGAAAAACCACATAGTACGTTATGTTAAGTTATGTTTGTAAATGTTGGCCAACATTTGTGTGACCGTGTGTATGTAAGACAAGTTCGAGCCAACACCCTTCAAACAAAATTCCCTGGTTTTGTTGGCCAACAATCTGATCGTGTGCATGAGGCATAAGACTAGATGCATTTAAGTTATACCAAATGTCTAAAAGAGACATGTATACTGTGTATTTACTGTATATCTCTTTGTTTACTAGTATGTGGTTTCATTTTTTTCACTGTATCAAAATGTCAATTCCTTTTGATAAAACATATACAGCATTTGTGAAAGCAAGGCCAGCTTTTTGCTTTAATGCTTTATAATTCACTTTATATTATCAGCCATTGTATGGCTGATGCATTATCAACATGAAAGCAAAGATTTTTTTGCGACTGTTCACCCACTATAAAAAAAAAAAACTGAATTTCATACTGGATTATTTTACTTCCCTCAAAAGACAAAAAGGTCAATGTTTTCTATTTAAGTGCAATATAATTTATGAATTACACTTTATAACAATGACACTGTGAAGAAAATGAAATGTGAAAAAGCAATGAAAATAAATTGGGTCAACAGATGTCCTTCCATGATTAGGGACAAGATAAACCCTTCCTAAAAAGTCCAGCTGTGATTTCCCAGTAGTATCCCTAAAGTAATTTAATTTACCATGCTATAGTATTTAAGTAATTTGACCTTGTGTATATATTAATCAACATATATGGATAGGTACAGAGTACAAATATACATTAAATATGTATAAGTATTTTCTAAATATATCTGCAATTTTCTTTTTTTTTACTAAATATGATTTGTGTCTATACTTTTCTCCCTTGACAGCTGAATAGAGCAGTATGTTTGTGTATGACACTCAGTATACTGTAAGTAAATACAGATGTTCTGCTCTCGGAAAAATTACAAATATGAATTCAAGCCTGTTATTTTGTCTTTTTTGCCAATTTTTGTTTTTGTCTAACTATCCGCATGTCTGTTTATGTGTCATTTCTAACTGCCCTTACTGTGAACTACATTTCCAGCCAGGATAATAAACTCTTCAAGTAACATCATTACTACCAGTTATCAGGTACTTTCATTGGCAACCTCATTCATTGTTAAGAGATGAAACAATTAGAACATATTTTATCTGTAAACAGAATACAGTAGGTTTTGGGACACTCGCTTAAACACCAATTTGAATTACTGTACACATTACACAGTAATAAGAAAGAGTTCTATTTCCCATACTTGTTTTAAGAATCAAAACAGACATGCACACAACAAATGCAACATAATAGAATATTGTAAGCAGTCTGACTCTTATGCTGCATACACACGATTGGAATTTTCATCGGAAAAAGCTCTGATGGTTTTTCCAACAGAATTCCGATGAAGCTGTCTTGCCTACACATGGTCACACCAAATTCCGATCGTTTAGAATGCGGTGACGTACAACATGTACGACGGGACTAGAAAAGGGAAGTTCAATAGTCAGTAGCCAATAGCTTCCGTCTCGTAGTTGAATCTGAATGCATGATTTTTGGCATGTCAGAATTGCATACAAATGATCGGAATTTCCAATAGAAAATTTTTCCGTCAGGAAAATTGAGAACATGCTATCAATTTTCCGTCGACTGAAAATCCGTCGACTGAAAATCATTAGTAAAACACCTCATCTAGATTCGTACCTTGAGTGTATATTGTAGTACGGTGGACAAGGATACAGCACTAGCAAAGGAAGGATTTATGAAAACAAAAGTAGTTTGTAACAATGATGATGGTCACTGTATCTCTTTTAGAAGTAATTGAAAGGTTTAGCAAAGGTCTCATTATATCTGAAACTACCATTTACTTTTGAAACTCTAGTCGGCAATAAACGTCATTATGTAACTGACAATATTTTTTACAAGTGTATAAAATTCTGAAGCAGCCTTATGCCGCGTACACACGATCAAACAATCCAGTGGAAAAGTCTGGCAAAGTCAAGTCCGCCAAACAATCCCCCCGTGTGTAGCCTCCGGCATACTTTTTTGACCCGAAAGTACGGCGGACTTAGAATGCCGTGTTGCACTCCAATCTTCCCGCCGGACTCGCATTTCGGGGGACAATCCGGCCGTGTGTATGCCAGTCCTACTTTTGAAATGAGCGGACTTTTCCCGCCCGGAGAAAAGTCTGCTCATTTCGAGCGGGTCTCCAGGTAGGCGGGGCCCGCGAAGGAGACGTCGCTGGCCCCGCCGCCTGGTATGGACTTAAAGGGGAAACCCAACGCCGAAAAAAATCGGCGTGGGGGTCCCCCCCAAGTCCACAACAGACCCTTGTCCGAGCACGCTACCCGGCTGGCCAGGAAAGGGGGGGCGAGCGAGCGCCCCCCCTCCTGAGCCGTACCAGGCCGCGTGCCATCAACATGGGGGGTGCCTTCGGGAAGGGGGGGCCGCACGGCCCCCCACCCCAAAGCACCTTGTCCCCATGTTGATGAGGACAAGGGCCTCTTCCCGACAACCCTGGCCGTTGGTTGTCGGGGTCTGCGGGCGGGGGGCTTATCGGAATCCGGGAGCCCCCTTTTATAAGGGGGCCCCCGGATACCGGCCCCCACCCTATGTGAATGAGTATGGGGTACAATGTACCCCTACCCATTCACCTGTAAAATAAAAGTACAAAAAAAACGGCGGCGACAGAAGACCGGGCCACCGCCTGTAAAAGAGCTAGAAGAAGGCGCGGTGGCCCGGCAGAAGAACCAAAGAGGGGGACAAGACCCCCGAAGTCGGAAGAAGAGGCCGGCGGCGAGGAAGAAAGCCGGACTCCTCCGCTAGCAAAAGAGCTACAAGAAGATAGCGGAGGAGTCCGGCGAGAAGACCCCCGAAGACGGAAGACCCCCGGAGCTGTGCAATAAAGTATTTTATCTCGTGTGTTGTGTTTTTTTTGTACTTTTATTTTACAGGTGAATGGGTAGGGGTACATTGTACCCCATACTCATTCACATAGGGTGGGGGGCCGGTATCCGGGGGCCCCCTTATTAAAGGGGGCTCCGGGATTCCGATAAGCCCCCCGCCCGCAGACCCCAACAACCAACGGCCAGGGTTGTCGGGAAGAGGCCCTTGTCCTCATCAACATGGGGACAAGGTGCTTTGGGGTGGGGGGGGGCGCGCGGCCCCCCTTCTCCAAGGCACCCCCCATGTTGAGGGCATGCGGCCTGGTACGGCTCAGGAGGGGGGGGCAATCGCTCACCCCCCTTTCCTGGCCGGCTGGGTAGCATGCTCGGACAAGGGTCTGTTGTGGACTTGGGGGGGACCCCCACGCCGATTTTTTTCAGCGTTGGGTTTCCCCTTTAAGTCGGCGGCGGGGTCAGCGACGTCTCCTTCGCAGGCCCCGCCTACCTGGAGACGCGCTCGAAATGAGCGGACTTTCCTCCGCGTGTGTGGGCGAGTCCGTTCATATCAAAAGTAGGACGGATAGTACGGCGGACTTAGTATGCCGTATTAGTCCGCTGAAAAAGTGTCGTGTGTGGGCAAGTAGCCCGTTCGGAAAGTCCGATGGACAGTCTGGCGGGAAGTCCGCCAGACTAAGTACGTCGGACATACCGCTACGTGTGTACGCGGCTTTAGCAGTTCTACCCTCTAAACTCATAGTCAATATTACTTACCTGGTTGACGAATGAGATTGAAATGATGAGGGGGGGGGAACACTTGTACCTATAATTTGCAAGTCTATGGAGTGGTGATGGGGAACATGCTGACATGGGTGCCATCCACCCTGGATGGGCAATGCAGGCCTGGAGAGATGGCTTGGAGAAGGAGTCCTGACCAAGAAGTGTTCTAAAGCCCCATACACACAATTAGACCTTCCGATGGGAAATGTTCGCTGTCAGGCTGTTGGCAGAAAATCCAACCATGTGTATGCTCCATCATGTCTTCAAATTTTCCGCCAACAAATGTGTGTTGTCAGATTTTCCGATCATGTGTACACAAGTCCATTGGACAACAGTCCAAAATACAAACATGCATCCTTTGAAGCAGAAGCAGTCAGTCTCGTAAACTAGCATTTGAAATGGAAAATTAACATTTGTGACGTGGCAAATTATGAAATCTCCAAATGTAGCACACAATTCTCTTCTTCTTTAATGTGATAATAATGAAACTGCTTTGCTAGTGATACTGATGGAGTTATTGCAAACAAATTTTCAAAGGCTTTTTTTTTTTGTGATATCAAGAATAATATTATTTTTATATTTAATATTATTTGTGCAAGTTACCACAACACCATTATCCTGTAGTAGAAAAGATGTAGCTGGATAGCCGCACTCCAAATTATTCAACTTTATTTCAAAAATGTAATTAAAATCATAGCATCTAGGCTTGTAAACAGACTAACTGCATTATCCTGTAGTTTATAAGATAAAAGATACAACTATGTTGGTGCCCCTTGTCAATTTTACATTGTATTTTTATAATGTAACTGCCTACTCCCAAACTGTCATTTGAAGTAAAACACATAGCCAAGTATTATTCTACACACATTTTTAATTGTGCATTAAAAAAAATAATAATAATTAGACATGCTATCTGCCAATAGAACTTAACCAAAAAGTGCATTCTATACATGCAAAAAATATAGAATATATACCAAATCAAATCATTATTCAACCAAAAAAATAATGTCAAAGCATTAACTCCAAGGCCAATAATAAAAATAAATACCTCCTTATCAGGTCTGGATGACGAACAGTCTTTTTAGAAAAGAACTGAAAAGCATGAAATGAAAAGTGCAAACTGAAAAGCGCTAAATGAAAAGCACAAAAAGAAAAGAGTGAATCAACTGAAAAACCATGCAGTATATGTAGTATGCCACTACGTTGTTGGCCAACATTTGTGAGACGGTGTGTATGCAAGACAAGTGTGAGCCAACACCCTTCAGACAAAATTCCATGTTTTTTTGGCCAATAATCTGATCTTGTGTACGGGGTTTTAGGCTTAGTTCATATATGTCCAGCCACGGTTTCAGAGTCCGGTGTGGTTTTGTTCACCAGTTCAGGTGTGATTCAGGTGTAAATTTTTAATAGAAATCACACCTGAACCAGACTGAAAAACACGCAGGACTCTTTTTAAAAATGTACTGCGACTGGCAATTGTGAGCTATTTCAAACTCAAAATTTTTAAGTTCAACCTTTAAAAAATCACTACAAGTTTAGTGCACCTATTGCTATAATCACACAATCAGTTCCATAATAGAAGCATCATACACCCATCAACCTTTTATACATGCAGAACTCTAAGCCCACGTACACACGGTCGGAGATTTCGGCAACCAAATCCGTCGGATTTTGTCCGTCAGATTTAGTCTGACGGATTGTGTCCGAAACTGTTGCATACACACGGTCGGACTAAGTTGTCGAAAAATCCGATCTTTCAGAATGTGATGACGTAATTTCGTTACGATGGGACTACATTCAGGCTAGTAGCCAATAGCTTTGATGTAGGAATTTGATCTGAGCATGCGTGGCACTTGGTCCGATCAAAATTCTCTACACATGATCGGATTACGTCCGACCGGCCCAGTTGGTTGGGAAAAATTTCCAACATGTTGGAAAATTGGGTCCGACGGAGATTCGGACTGAATCAGTCCGATGCATACCACACACAGTCGGATTATCTGACGACACGGTCCGATAAGACACATTCCGACGGATTCTCCGACCGTGTGTACGCGGCATTAAAGTGATTGTAAAACTTTCTTTTTTAAATTAATAAAGTGGCAATAGGCCTGAAATGACCAGAGCCCTCAACTTTTGACAAATTAACTAGTGCACAAAAATGTATTAATATAGTTTGTGGCCTTTCTTAAATGTTTTATAAAAACTAAGGCCAGCTAGCTGGGAAGAGCCAATAAGGGGGGGTTTTGTTATATACCACCCTCTCATTAAAAAGCCAGTTGTCAGTAACTGTGGGAATAGTTTACGGAGAGCTGAGTCTGTGTAGGCAGAGTTGGCTGCTATATGATGCTGAACGTTTCTATATTATGCTAAATTGCTGTAGATTGCAGTGTGGTGGGCTTCATATTCTTGTGTACCTCCTGTGTTCACAGTTATAAATCCAACAGTCCTTTTAAAGACTACCTATTTGTGTGTTTTGTTGTTGTTGCTGTTCTTGTTATTTTATTCATTTTCTTCAGAGTTGCAGGAGATTCCCTATCTCCCCACAATTCCTCCAACATGTAGGTGCTACAGATGAGTCGTAGGTGTGCGTTTGGGTTGGGGTGATGTACCATCTAAGTGTAGCACTTACCCCCGAAGGAGCTGCTGAATTTTTCTAGGCTTACCAATTACCTCCACCAGCCCATACTCATTGTCCTTGTTTACCAGACTGCATTCTAAGGCCCCTCACAGGTGCCAGCCCCACCTATGATGAGGCAGAACCTTAATACAGCCCAGCCAAACTGATGCCAAAACACAATTTAGCACAATTAACTCCAAAACTCAACTACAGTTTTGGGCAAAAAATAAATTTACAAACATAGCGCGTCCTCGTTAGGAGTACCGGCGCTACATAAGGTTTACCTTAAATATCAGTTCCCTAAGATTGGAAGCCCTAGTTGCTTTATAGCCAGATGTCAGTGCTATGGACCATTGGGAGGGGCTGAAGGACCTACCAATATCTCTTTCCCATTTTAGCATTGGGGGTAGATTGGTGAAGGTGTTTTTGGTGTCTAGAAGATTGTAAAATATTGATAAACCTTTGGTATTTCCATATGTTTTCATGGACATAAATTTGTAGGTGTGGATTACGTACAGATATTTTGGTATACTTAAAATAGTCAGTAGAAGGGATGGAGAATTCTTCTCATAGCACGATAAATGATTTAAGCAAATCTTTAAGGTGTAAGTCTGATAGGTATGTGATACCCTGATTTTGCCAATTTCGTATAGGAAGATCAGGTATTAAGTGAGGTAGTACAGATATGGGCACCTGGATTTGGAAGGGTTTTTCACCTTTGTAGGCCTCAGTAATGCAGTAATTAAATGCTGAAACTGATGCATATCCGACAATATCGGCCCCCCAGCCCCCCCCATTTTACTTACCTGAGCCCATTCCCCTGCTGCACTCACCCCCAATGTCCTCTTCGCCACTCAGCTTGGCCATTGATTGGCTAGAGTGGATGGATTGAAAGCAGTGCAGCCATTGGCTCGTGATGCTGTCAATCACATCCAATGATGCGGTGCACCAGGGGGGCGCCGCCGAGTCATTTAGTCAGCGGTGTCCCGGCTGTAGCCACAGGCTGTATCACGGAAGCGCGACTGCAAGAACTAACCACCATGTGAGAGAGCTTGCATGAAGGTGGTTAGTTCTTGTGGGGAGGAGCTGAGACAGCCACCGAGGGACCCCAGAAGACCAGGTTCGGGGCAACTCTGTGCAAAACTGCACAGTGGAGGTAAGTATAACATGTTTGTTATTTAAAAAAAAAAAATGTCTTTACAACCCCTTTAAGATGGGGTTTGCTTAGTAGCCAGACCCAAAGGTCATGGCCTGGGATTTGGGATGATTTCATATCTCTCCAAAGGACAGATTGCATTGCTTGTAACCCAAAATTTGAGTTGTGATAGGATGGATGCATAATAGTAATCTTTGAAGTTAATATATCCTGCACCTCCTACTAATCTGTGTTTTATTAGGTTGGCCCTGGTGCTTCTGACTTGAGCCTTGTGCCATACAAATTTGCCTAGAATGCTTTGTAGCGATGCAAAGTAGGATATAGGTACTGGGATGGGAAGGGACCTAAAAATGTAAAGGGGTTGTGGTAATTTAAGCATCTTGAAGGCAGTCAGCCTGCCTGACCATGCGTGGTGAGATTTGGATATTTGTATGAGATCCTTAGTGAAGTTATCGATAAATGGGATATAGTTAGCTTGAAATAAGGAGGATACTTGTTGTGTTAGTTTGATTCCTAGATAAGCTATTGAGTGTTCGGCCCATATGTATGGATGTTGCCTACTTAGAGAAGACTGCTGTGTTCTGGCTGACTAAAATGAGTATTATGTCATCAGCAAACAAGTTTATTTTATGTTCTTGCAGTCCGATTGTTAGACCTTTGATTTCTTGTGTTGATCTAACTTTTTCAGCTAATGGTTCCATCATTAAGTTGAGAGGGAGCTCCCTTGTCTTGTTCTGTTTGTGATAGTGGATAACATAGAGGAACACAGAGTATAACGTTAATATTGCAGATAGAATATGGCCTTGAAAAGTGGACCCTATCGAATACCTTCTTCACGTCCAAAGATAGGAGCAGAGAAGGCACTCCACAGGATCCAACATGGTGGACAATATTTATCATCCTCCTAGTGGCATCTGAGGTTTGCCGCCCTTTTGTAAAACCTGACTGATCCGGGTGAACTAGATTTGGGAGAAGATCAAATAATCTACTGGCTATTACCTTCGCATACAATTTGGTGTCATGGTTAAGAAGAGAAATTGGACGAAAATTTTGGGGGGTAGTGGGCTCCTTCCCTGGCTTTGGCAAGGTGATGATCAATGCTTTCAACATTTCCTGAGGGAATGAGGCAGAGGAGGCAGCTTCATTGAACATAGGAGTAATGTGTTCAATAAGTAGGGTTTTGAACTGTTTGTAATAATTCCCTACAAAACTGCCTGGTCCGGCAGTTTTGTTTGATAAGGAATCAACGGCTTTTCCTATTTATGAAGATGTGAATGGGGCATTTAGGGTAATCAGTTGGACATCAGATAATTTGGGGAATTGGGCGGAGTCTAGGAATTCCTGGATAGTGGAATTAACAGGTTGGGCTGTAAGTTTGTCATCCTTCAGGTTATATAGGTTACTGTAGAATATACTGAATGCGTTTGAAATAGCTTGTGGGTCAGTTAGCTTTTACTTAGTAATGGGGTGATATAGGAAAGGAATATGAGTTTTGGAGTGATGTTCTTTAATATGATGGGCTAGTAGTTTCCCTGGTTTGTTACCACAAACATATGTTTGCATTTTTAGATGCTTTTGGATTTTCTCAAACTTATCTAAAAGGAGTGAATGAAGTTCAAGTCATAGTTTGATAATTTTGGATTTGAGTTCTATTGTGGGACTTTATTTATTGAGGGAATCTGTAGTTGGCTGAATGTTGGCTAATACCTTGTCAATGCGCTGCCTCCTCTGCCTTTTATCCTGTGCTCCCAACTGTATAAAGAGGCCCCGCACAAAAGCTTTGTGCGCAGCCCATACTGTACAGTATGAGAGTTCTTTACTGATCCTGCATTATTTGCAAAAAAGTCTTCTATAGTCTTATGTAATGAGGCTAAATAAGATTTGGTTTGTAGAATGCAGGTGTTCATTCTCCAAAGATAGGCTGGAGATGACGAAGGGTTGTCTACAATGGTGATGCATATTAGGGAGTAATCTGACCAGGAGGTAGGTAGGATGGATGATGATGAGACTTTTTGTAAGGTCCACTGGTCCACCAAGAAGAGGTCGATGTGGGAGTATGAGTAATGACAGAGGGAGAAAAACATATAATAATCGCTCTTCCACGTGTTGACATCTCCAGACATCGAACAATCTTAAGTTAGACATCATTGGGTTTAAGGCAGGTTTTCCACGTTTAGGGAGAGATGTGGAATCCACGTGGGGGTCGGGTGTGATATTGAAATCACTGCACCACAAAATTGCACCTTGTTGAACAGTGATTACTTTTTTGTGTACCTTAAGGATGAATCTCAATTCATATATGTTGGGAGCATAAACAGATACAATGGTGTATTGGGAGTTGTTGATAGTTCCTACTACTATAACGTAGCGCCCTTCTGGATCCTTAACCCCCTGGCGGTATTCCCGAGTGTGGCTCGGGGTGAGATATTTGTACCATTAGCAGTAACCCCGAGCCACACTCGGGATTGCATCGCTGGATCCAGAAAGACATTACTTACCTTATCTCCGGGATCCCGCAATGTATTCCTGCTGTGTACGGAGGCCGGATCTTCAGGATCTTCCGAACGATTCACTGTGTGCCCTGGCTTCTGTTACCTGCGGGCGCAGCGATGCAGGTAGGTGGAATCAGCGCTAAATTCAAAAAGTATAAAGCCCAAACAAACTGATACACGGTAATCCTATTGGATTACATTACTAAAATAAAATAAAATTGACCTTAGCTTGCCCCCATTGCTTTATCCAGTGCCCTTGCCTGCAGTTTTACTGTACTTTGTGTCTGGAAACTGCAGAGCGACCATGGCATCAAAAAAGCGTGCCTCTTCCTCAATAGTGGCTTATGCCCTATTTGAAAACAGCGACAGCGATACAGAATCGCTTGCAGAAGTGAGTGATAGCAATTCATGGGGAAGTTTGTCATCAGGCACGGAAAGCGATTTTAGCGATGATCCTGCGACTTTGCCCAGTGATGTGCGGACTTGGTGCTCGATTGATTGCGGTACAGAGCACATAGCGCCCCCAAGAATTCCATTTACTGGAACACCTGGTATCAAAGTGGATGTGGATGACAACCCATTGGCATACCTCCAACTCTTTTTGACCAATGAGGTTATAGAAAAAATTGTTATGGAGACAAATCGGTACCACGACCAACAAGCTGCTACGCATCAGAGGTTTGCAAGGAGCAGAAAGTGGGAACCAGTAACCAAGGAGGACACCTGGAAATTTCTGGGCCTCATAATTCTTCAGGGAGTGGTTGGGAAACCCCTGCAGAAGTGGTACTGGACAACCAACAAATTGCTAGCAACTCCTTTTTTTGGCACCATCACGTCGGAGTAAACATTTTCAATTATTATGAAGTATTTGCACTTTGAGAATAATGAAGAATTTGACGAGACTCATCCAGCACCAAAACTATGGAATGGAAACCGCTTCCGTTCTTACTCTGATTGAACCACTGCTGAATCAGGGCTACTGTGTAACCACAGATAATTTTTACAGTTCTCCAGAACTCTATGAGTTCCTTTTACAGCATAAGACAGATGCATACGGGACCGTTAGAGCTAACTGGTGTGACTTGCCACCAACCTTTGGCAATAAAAAGCTCAAGGCAGGAGAAATAGTTGCCTGGCAGAAAGGCAAAATGATGGCACTGAGATGGCGCGACAAAAAAGATGTGTGCCTAATGAGTACCATTCACAACACCTCTACTGTCATGGTACAAACAAAAGGTGGAAAAGACATAATGAAACCCCAAGTCGTGATGGACTACAACCATACTATGGGAGGTGTTGGCCGAGCTGACCGACCATGACTTTTTACCCAGCCATGAGGAAGCAACAGAAAAAATATTACAAAAAAATCTTCAGGCACCTTCTAGAGCAGTGCCTGTGAAATGCTTTCATTCTTCTAAAAAAAAAAAAAAAAAAAAGAGTGACAAGCCTGTTGTTCATTCGGACTTTGTTTGATAAGTTGCCAAACTTATATTCCTCAAGCACCAAACACCAACGTCTGTAAACAGATCTGACCGTCGTGCTGCTGGCGTTGTGAACCCAGAACGCCTGACTGGTCGGCACTTTATGGACCACATTCCACCAACTGAAAAGAAGGCAGAACCCCCAAGGATGTGTGTCGTTTGCTGCTCTAAGCGTGACGACACTGGAAGGAAATTAGAAAAAAAAAAACAGGTTCTACTGTCCTGACTGTGATGTTGGACTTTGTACTGTACCATGTTTTAAAATTTTCCATACCAGAGACGTTTACTGAAGCAATATGACTACCAATATTACACCCTTGTTTGGCAAAAAAAAAAATGTCAGTGATTTTGATTATATTATTTACTAAAATGTATTGAATAAAAAGTATTATTATTATTATATTATTATGTGTTATTAATTACAGTTATTTATTATTATTATTATTATAATTTATGATTTTGTGTTTCAAACTTTATCCTACCCAGGATGTCTACTAGACTTTGCTTTGAACAGATTTCAGTGAGTTATTCCTAAGAATTTAAGGCCTACAATATAAAATGCCAAATTTCCATGCAAAATCATGGTACCGCTTTCAGCACCTAAAATCCGAAATAATCATACCGCCAGGGAGGTTAATGCAGGAATGTAGTTGGAAGGAGATAGAGTTTTTAAAGGCTATCAAGTTACGTTTTTTTTATGTGGGGCATTGGCCATAAAGATGTCAGGGAATTTCCTGTTATTACATGAAGGAGGATTAGACTCGCAGAAATGGGTTTTGCAGAAAGAGGCATCCAAGCTCATCTTAGCTTTTGCAGCTCTGCTTGTGATCGAAGTGCCCGGGAGATAGCTAGGGTTCCACCCCTGTGAGCTGAGGTTTGTCCTGGGACATGCTCGGTATGCAGGGAGAGAGGAGCCACTGGCACTGCATTCATTGTACTGGCCACTGCACCATTTTGGCTGTGCCTTGCGTCAGCTTTCAGGGGAGCAGTTCTTCCTTCCTTTTCACCGACATTGCCTCTTGGGTGCCATGGTGGTGGAGGGAGACAACGGGGAGCCAGTAGACACTCGTAATAGTGGGCCATTGTGAGGAGCTCTGTCTTTATGCAACAATCTTGCTCACAGGCTAGTCACACCCCTGCACACCTTTCGGTGTGAGGGGCACAGTGGCTGAAGAGGGAGTGCCCAGTATGGACATTCCAGCCTAAGTGTTAGGCACCCATAGAATCGTGTACCTGTCGCTGACACTCTTAATAAATCCCTTTCAGTATCCCATCAGCATTCACAATTTTTCCTGGAGCAAAAGCTCTTAATTTCTGAAGATGGCTTCTCTGTACTTTCTTTATAAATTAGAAAAAAAAAAAAAAAAAAAAAAAAAAAAAAAAAAAAACTTACTGTTATGAAACACTGACAACCAAAACATGCATCTGAATGATTTTTCCCAGAATATTATTAAAGCCTGCTTTTAAAATGACTTTTGCCAATCGAATCCCTAAGTAACAATTAACATGCCAGTCTTGCTTAAAATTAACAACAATGAACCCTGCTTGCTGTAAGCCAAAAAACATTTCCTGCAGTTAAAAAGAGGGCAAGTTGAGACACTATCATAAATATTCTTCTTTCTTTCATTGTGGGAAGCTGGTGCTTATGCAGCTGTTAAAATATGTTGTCAGATTCTAACCATAATTAGTTTTATTAGAAATTAATAGAACTTCTATGTTAGAAGATTCTACAGTCAGCAAACTTTGCAGATTAATGTATTATATATCTTGCCAATGTCTAACATTTGTGTTAGAAACATACACAATTGGAATGTCTAAACCTTTAATTAAGCCAAAGAATGTTCCTAAAAAGGTGAGTCTACACATGCAAGAGAGAAAGTTTATGTTTAGTCTGTGTATTCAGAAAAAGCACTGAAACCATACAAATGGCAATTTTTCCTCACCAGAATTTAAATGTAGCACTGTATTTGCACAGGAAATAATTGTTACTTATTTTCAGTTAATTTAAACCCCTTTACATGCACTCTCTCACCTGTTGCAGTAGCTCTGAGCTGAGTGATTCTGCAACAGGCGAGATCGTGGACCACACATGTGCGGGGCATTGTTTGACTTCGGTCAAAGCTGCACAAGTTTGTTTTTTGTGCAAGGCATTGTTTGACTTTGGTCAAAGCTGCACAAGTTTGTTTTTTCTACAGGTATCCCTTACATGCCTAGGCAGTTTTTTGGTAAACATGAACTAACCCTTTAATTTAAACTTTACCAAACCACTGCAGAGAAATCATCTTCCTATTTTTACAGTGTGACGTAACTACTTCAATACAGGGCACTTATACACCTTCCTGCCCAGACCAATTTTCAGCTTTCAGCGCTATCACATTTTGAATGACAATTGCGCAGTCATGCTACGTTGTACCCAAACTAAATTTTTATCATATTTTTTCTACAAATAGAGGGCTTTCACACTGCGCTGCCCATAGCGTCGGCAGTAAAGCGCCACTATTTTTAGTGGCGTTTTACTGTTGGATTTGTGACACATTAAAATTGAATTCGGTTAAAACCATCTGCAATATGCCGCAATAGCCTGCAAAATGCCCTTGGTGTGAAAGGGGTCATAGAGCTTTATTTTGGTGGTATTTGATCACCACTGAGGTTTTTATTTTTTGTGCTATAAAAAAAAAAACTAACATTTTGAAAAAAAAAGTTTTGCCTTAGTTTCTGTTACAAAACTTTGTAAATAAGTAAGTTTCTCCTTCACTGATGGGTACTGATGAGGCTGCACTGACTGGCACTGATGAGGCAGTAATGATTGGCACTGATGAGGTGGCACTTATATGCAGCACTGATGGATATTAATTGTCGGAACTGATAAGCTGCATTGATGGGCAATGATAGGTGGCACTGATATGCAGCACTGATTGGCACTCATAGATGGCACTGGGCACTGATAGGCAGCACTGATAGATGGCACTGATAGGTGGCACAGGTGGGCACTTACAGTCAGCACTGATAGGCACTCATGGGTGGCACTAATAGGCACTCATGGGCAGCACTGATAGATGGCACTGTTTGGCAGCACTGATCAGGGGGAACTGGCAGGCATCACTTATGGACACAGTGTAATCCCTATTGGCTACTAGCTGGCATTCCTGGTTGTCCTGGGTGGGCATCCCTGGTGGTCTCGGGTAGGCATCTGGGGGGGGCAGACTGCACTGATAATCAATCAGTGCAGACCCTCCTGTCAGGAAAGCAGCCAATCAGCTCTCGTCTACTAGTGCCTGTCAGCGTGTGTGGACGAAAAAATTATATATGGCTCTTCCTGCTTACATCAATCAGAGGCTCTTTACCTCGATTGGAGATGCGATTTGTCAAACTGACACACTTAATGCGTGGACTTTTAGAACTTCATGAGTCCCTTCAACTAGTACAATATAAAACCCCTTACACCCTCCGACTAGTACAATATAAAACCCCTTACACCCTATGTCACAGATCAGCTGCGGAGCTGATCTGTGTCTTACATTTACTGCTGTAGGTTGGCTGGCACCTGTTGGTCCACTAGCTTGTGTTCAGCTCTGGCTGTACTCAGCAGCTATGGCTTCACTTGTTGCTTAATATATCATTCCTTCCTGCTACATCATTCCCAGCCCCTCATGTGCCTCGCTATTTAAATTCCACTCAGAGCAGTTTCTGGTTGCTTGAGCAACACTTGTTCCTGAACACCCTTCCTGTAACCTGCTAACCCTGAACTCAGCTCACTGTACAGCTCTCTTTTTGCTTCATCCATCCCTCCATGTCTGACATTGTTTTCTGGTGCTCTCCTCGTGAGGGTGAACCTGGGGGTTGTGACCTGGGGTCAGCACGCAGCTAAGCCCAAACCCTCATGAGGGGGTCCCTGGCAGAATACCGCCTGGCCCTTATATTCCACGCCCTGGGGGATCCAGTGTCACTTGCCTGCCTGTGGGCTCATATCAGTAGCACTGTGACACTCTAAGCACATGCATCATAATCTATGAAAAATACTAATGTAATTAAAGTAAAACGTATCCAATACAAGTTTATTTTCAAACACTTTATTGAGTGTGAAAATGTATCATGCAATCTCATGCTACTAATATTAGTAAACAGACTGAAAAGTAGAAAAGTATATCACATTTACTTGTTGTAAGCTTTTTTTTTTTTTTTTTTTTTTTTTTTTTTTTACAGCAATCCTGGTATTTCAGGAATGTAAAAATAAATTCTGCGAATCACTAATTAAAACGTACCAGAGATCTACATTGAGCCAAAAACAACAGTGCAACCTAGCATGAGCCTTGATATTATTTGATGTGTCAATATCAGTGTAAAAAGAAAACAATTTCAAGAACAAATACCAAAAATCTATAATGGAACTATACCTTAGAGATGACCCAAGACTGGGCTGGATGGAGCTAACTTCCTCAAACATGTACCTCTAATTGCAATGATGTAATAAAAGTGCAATATCAATCTTTAAATTCAGATTAATTTAAAGAGAAACTGCAGTCTGCTCACATAATTTGTAATAAAAACATATTTGCCATTCTGAAGCTTCCCTCCAACCACTTTGCATATTATTTTATATATACACTGTGATTCTGTACTTGACAAAGATGCTGCAGAAATCTCCTTCCACTAAGTCTGGCTGTATCCATTTTAACTGTGAAGCTGCAGCTGCTGCCACTTCCTGGATTTACCAACACACCCCTCCAGCTCTGCAGCATTTATTGGCCCTCTTATGACTCATTCCCACTCCCTTTCTGGCAAACTCTCACAAGGAAGTAGGCTGCATAAGGTATTTACTGCCAGAAAAAAAAAAATACTATCTAAAGTTAAATCAGCAAGAGCAGAAGATTTAATAGATGGAAAGTTGAAAAAATGACTGAAGGTCCATTTTAAAATCGTCCTGCTTTTAATTTGTGCACATTTTTCAACAACAGAATTCAAATCTACATTGAAGCAGGGTCGGATCCAGAGTCTAGTCTAGATAGGGGCAAAGCCAAAAAATAAGGCTATTTTCACACTGGGGCATGCGGGCGTTGACGGAAAAGCGACTTTTGTTTGCATTGATACATGTCCCCTGGGGCAGGACCCAGGTCCCCAAACACTTTTTATGACAATAACTTGCATATTAGCCTTTAAAATTAGCACTTTTGATTTTGAATATTCGAGTCCCATAGACTTTAATAGGGTTCTAAAGTTCACACAAAGTTTATGTCAGGTTCTGGTGCAAACCGAACCAGGGGTGTTCGGCTCATCCTTAGTGTCCAGCCATAGTTGCAGCATTGTCGTATCCTTACCCATAGCAATGCTCCAGTTTAAGGCCATCTGCTTGCAACTTGTCACAAATTTGTTTTGTAATTACATCCGCTGATTTCTATTATAACTGAATAAAGTCAATGAAAGACTATCACATGGACTTCTGTATCTGCAATGTGCACATATCGAATCACTTGGGACATTTGGTCAGTGTGAGAAATATCCGAGAGCGCTGTCAAATATCAGAGCAAAATATTTGGCCTTTGTGATTTTTTCAAAGATAGCTGTTCTAATGTGATCGCCGAGCAGGCTAATGAACTCATTCTGGCTCTGTGGAGAGAGATAGGACATAACATAGCCATCTGTCTGATGAACTTTGTGAAAATGTTTGTTTGGCAACTGGGTCATATTTGGCAAGTAACTTGAAGGTTTCTAAGAAGTTTCCACAGTTACCATCTCTGTTTAGATCTTCGGAGTGACCACGTAAGGGTAAGGTTTGCCTGGCTAGATATAGCACACAATCCAGTATTCTGACTAAGATTGCCTTCAATTTGTCAAATGACTGCCGTTTTGCAAGCTGCAGCATCAATAGCCTGTTTTTGCAGCAGCATTTCAAATTCTTTCCACATTGTAAATGCACTGAAGTGATATGAACTGCGTTCATGCTCTAGTAATCTGGGGTTTAGCTTTCTCCATGCATTAAAGTCACTTGGCTTTCCAAAATAACTTTTCCCTTTAGCCTTCTGAAAAAGTATGCAAGGAAAGCAATATGCAGCATTGTTTACTGTAGAAAACACCAACCATGTCCTTAACACAGTCTCACCATTCTCCAAATGTAGAACCAGTCCCTGGAAAATGACCTGCCATGACTGTCTCTTGGAAACAATGCATCCTTATTCTGCAGTTCCACTGTTCCTCGCTTGACAAGTTCAGTTTTCAACGTTTCATTCATAGTTTTAGGCCAATAGCCAATATCAATTAAATCATTTTGGTCAATATTTTCTGGCAGAATATTTGACATCATCAGGAAAGGCTGTCTCTGCTCTTAAAGCAAGAACAGGAATATTCACAGAAACTGTATCAGGGACATGAGTTTCCTGTGGTGCTGCTAATGAGCATGCTGTCATTTTAGCAGTGCTCACATAAGAAACCTGTTAAGGCTTCCAGCTAGCTTAGCTTGTTGCTCTTTCTCTATTTTCCTCCATTTACTGCCTTATGCGCCTAATCCTTTTTTGTTTGGCATGGCATATATTGAGTAGTATTCGGTGAAAATAAAAAAATAAAATAAAAGTTTAATCACTTTCTTGTCTTGCTACACTTCTACCACCCCTTCATTATATAACTATTCATTTTTACTTTCATCGTAATGTTTATTCACCTTTATGCCCATTGCCTTGCTCCTTAAAAAAAGTACCGCTTCAACCTGTGTAGAGCACTGAGACAACTCACATAAAATACTTCACAGGTAGTACTTAACTCCCATGCATCTACACACTATAGACCCCACATTATCAGCATTATATTGGAGGGAATGCCATCACAATGACAACCTGTTACATATAATATGGCACTACAAAGCCTTACAAACCTTCTGGAAGGATGTATTCTCTCTACTGTGAAGAAACCTTTCCGTATTTGGAGATGAAATCTCTTTTCCTCTAGACCTAAAGAGTGCCCCCTTGTCCTCTTGTTGACTGTAAAGTGAATAACTCAACACCAGTAGAAGTCAGTTTTGGACGAAACGCGTCAGTCTTGGTATTCTATTCCCCATTTTGCTTTTAGTTACATGTGATCACTTTTTTATACTTTTTTGTATGCTGGTTTTTATCAATTAAAATCGTTTATAAGGTTTGACCTCATATTATATGGTTTTGGTAAATCTGAAGGAAAAAATCAGCAGAAAATATGATAGTGTGTATGGAGCTTTAGTCTATCCCAAATCTGTCCTCATCGATAGTGTTCATATCTAGTTACAACTGATACAAATGGGGGGGGGGGGGGGGGGGAAACAAACATGGGACCTTATATGACGTAAATATCCACTAATAAATAGGGAACATATATATCTTTTGTGTAAACCATAACTGTATCCATTGGTAAGTATAATACATATGTATCATTGGTATAACCATAAATAACAAAAAGTATATAAGAACAAATGTTTATTATTAATTGTTTATTTACATTCCAGCCAAAAAAGTACCAGTTACTTACCGGTAACTGTCTTTCTGGGAAATCTTCCAGGACGGCACACCTGAGAGATGAGAGGCTCCTCCCTACAGGAAACACAATCAATCGACAGCTGTTTTAAGTCCCCACCATTCCCCTTGATCCTCAGTTTGTAGAGAAGTAACTCCTGAACCAGGTTCACAAGGGAGATCATTCCTCATAGGTACTCACCTTCTAGTGTTCTAGAATTTTCCCTCCTCCAACGGGCGGGAAGTAGGCCTGCCGTCCTGGAAGATTTCCCAGAAAGACAGTTACCGGTAAGTAACTGGTACTTTTCTCAAGTCATCTTCCAGGACGGCACACCTGAGAGGATAAACAAGTACCTCAGGCCTACCTTAGGGTGGGGCCACTGCAAGACCCTCTTGGCGAACCTTGGCTCTGCAGTGAGCTTTACCTCCACTCCATACGCTCATATGCTTGATGAAGGCATCTTAGCTGGATCATGCGGCTGATCTGCAGGTCTGCTCCACAGATGTTCCTGTCTTTTCCACTTCGGATGCAGTATCTAGGTGAAATGGGCTCTTAAAAATGGAATCAGAAAACATGTTAAACTTGTAGGTTAGCAATGTTGCCTATCTCACACATCTAACAACCATGGCCTATTGTGCCTGTAGGTGCTACTTAGAACCACTAAAAAGATAAATAAGAGACCTGTGTAAGACAAGGACACTACATTAATCAATAAGAGGGCCTGTCTTAACACTATCCTGTTGAGGGAAATAAAACTGCTTCCTTTTTATCTTTATGTCAGCAAAAGACTAAAGGGAAGCCTACTTAAGGGAAATAGATTAACAGAAGCTTGAACCCTGGGTTTAAGGCATGCCCAATCTATGTCCTTACTTACGCCTGAGAGCCTTCTTCAGGAGATTAAAGTCCCTAGCAGGAGTAGACTACCCATATTGCTACGTCTAGTTTTGCTAAAAGGGCAAAATGAAGGCCATGCACCGAGCCGAAACCTATTCGATCGGGTATACATCTTTATACTCCATCCTCAGGCCCTAATACTCCTCTGAACAGAACTCTCCAAGTTCTTACTAAACAGGGCGATTCATTATCCCCTTCCTCCAGTGTCCCATAACCCTACAGGGCTTCAACCCTAGGAAATGGTTCTGGTATCCCTGAATGCAAGTGGTCAAGGTTTTCTGACATGTGGCATCTGCAGCCCGAACTCCTGGCCCCTCCATGGAAAAGAAGGCTGAAATACAAAAAGGTGATACATGCATTATTAATATCACAAATAAAATGATCATAGATTGTGGGCACGGCACAATAGAGTTAGACAGAAAGGACACAAGCATAGACAACAATGTTGTGTGCCTGAGTGTGACTAGCTAAACCAATATATCAAATATGGGAAGAGACCCAAATCTGAACCTCAATGTAGACAAACAGTCCTCATAGTCTGGTTTTCTGCTGCCAAGACGTAAAAACATTAAGACTCAAGCAAACCCTAAATGCTGCGTATTTCCTTAGTGCAGCTAGCTAGGTCATAGGCCTTTACGGTTGTGCTTTACCTATGTACAGCAAAACAAGGCTATAAATATAAAGACAGAAAGACCCAAACTTCTATGTTGTGTATTTCTGACAAACCACCACAGTTATAAGATTAATATGAACACCAACTCCCGTGTTGTGCATTTCTGCTATGCCACAGGGAAAAATATGGAACACAAGACAATCCTTTCTGTCATGCACTTCTGTAGTGTAGTTCAGATAGAACCAACACTGAGAAAGGACACAAGCAACCTGCAACATTGTGTTTTTCTGAAACAGAAAGCACCAACAAGCTTCAATCTTGAGTATTTCTGCTGTGCAACAACATAAAAGCAGACACTGAGGAAAAAAGACAGACAGCCTTTACAGCTGAGATCTTTCTGGTCTGCTGCAAAATAAAACAACGCCATGATGAGTATTCCTGCTGTGTAGCAAAACCTCAATCAGAAGGGACAGATAAGTTTAGGTTCCCACACCCGTGCGACCCAACCTGCGACTTGGGACTGCAAGACGCATGAGAAGTCATATACTATGGCTTCCAATGGGTACCATTTGTGTCTGTGCGACACCAGCAGTCCCTGATTCCTGGATCCACAGACCTCAAGATTACACAGGTCGCAGGGAAAAAAAAAAAATAGCAATTTTCAGGTCGAACAAGTAAGGGGTCCCCAATGCTGTGACTCCCTGGAGGATTGCAGCCAACAAACCCCTGCTGTGTATCCCTAAGATGCAGAGAGGTAGATCCATGAGAAACACTGCTCACTGCTGTGCCTGATATACAAACGATAAGGCAGTAAATATAGGACATACAGGACACAAACATTCAATCTTTGTGTATGTCTGATGTGTAGTAATATACCACTACTGAGCAGAGAGGCCACCATCCTCAATGTGTCTCTTAGCTGAGCAGCAAAAACAAAATCAGAAAAAGACAAGCAACCTTCACTGCTGTGTCCTTTCTGATATGCAGCCAATAAGGCAGTATATGCAAGACATAAAAGGACAGACAACCTTCAATCTTGTATATGTCTGATGTGCAACAATATAACAATTCTGAATAGAGATAGCACATCCATATTGAAGCGATTTGGCCTTGCGACTCAACATGTCAAATCGCATGGCTAAAATCAGCACAACACCACTTTGTGGTGCTACATGGATTACCAAAGGCAGTATATGTACTACACCTGGCAGGGGTTCAATTTGTATTTCTGCTATGTAGCCCAACAAATTCGAACCATCAATTTTCACTGCTGCCTTTCTGATAAGGCAGTAATACAGGACACAAAACCTCACAGACCTTAATGCTGTATAAATCTGATGTGCAACAATAAAACACTATGAATAGAGATAGCACATCCATATTGAAATGATTTGTCATGCGACTCAACATGTCAAATCGCATGTTTAAACTCGGCAGCCATTGCCGTTAATAGCACTGTCTGAATCAGCACAGCGCCACGCAAATCAGGACCATCAGACTTCACTGCTGCCTTTCTGATAAGTAACCAACAAGGCAGTAAAACAGGACACAAAGCCCCACAGACAGACCTCAATCTTGTGTATGTCTGATGTGCAGCAATATAACCATTATGAGCAGAGATGTCACCAGACTCAATGATGTGCATTTCTGCTGTGCAACACAAAACCAGAAAGTACAGACCACCTTCACTGTTTTTTTCTGATCTGTAGCCAAACAAAGCAGTACCTTTAGTATATAAAAGGACAGCAAACAAGCTTCAGTGCAGTGCATTTCTGATGTACAGCAATATAGCCCTTATTAAGCAGAGATGTCACAAATCTCAATGTGTATTTCTGCTGTGCCACAAAAACATCCCCGCAAGCACAAACCTTCACTACTGAGGTCTACTGGTGTGCAGCCAATGAGGAGTCATGGTCTATCCCTTTATGAAATAACCAACAGGCAATTTATTTCATAGGCATAGCCTGGGCTGTAGATACTAAACCTCACCACCAGTGAAGGAACAGATCCTAAAATGGTTGGACACCCTACTATTAGTAGTAGTTGTTGTCCTACCTTACCTCCATAGACTGAGCAAACGCTAGCCAGCACATATCCAGGTGGTGCTGATTAGCAACTAAAGTCTCAATGAGCCCAGCCCTAGAGACCAATTTAAGACCTCTCTAGAAGAGGTGGTTACCAGTTTAGCCTGGGAGGTAAATAGCTATTTGCAGGCTTCAAGCAATCAATTATGTAGCTCTTGCATAGGTTTGCACAGAAAATCCTCAATTAAAAGGATGTAGGGAGCGATCTATGGTGAATCGCCTTTAGATCTGCCACTGAGTGGCTTGTAGCCCAAACCAATCAAAAAAGTTTTTTCTTACCTCCTACACTATAATATAAACACAGTGTAAAGGTGGAGTGGGAGGTTGGAGCTTATGAAAGTTAACTATAGCAGGCAACCCCCCAAAAGGAGGATCTGTGACAAGGGAACCCCTACTGTGCCACACAGAAGCTTGGTCTCTGCCCATCCTTGAAAGTTAGGTCAGCTTTTAAACATTGTGAAGCAACTTCAGATTCCTAGCAGCTGGGCTAATAGGGCCGGTAACCTAGTGCACCTGCTGACCAGGGGAGCTTCTGAATCCACCAACCACTGCCCAATTAATAACCTGTTCAGTGGTATACCTGGCCTGTAAGTAACTTTGTATGCACCAGGTCCCCTCTGTACGTTATATTCATCCCTACTAAATGTACCACAACTGGGCATGTAGGGAGAGGCTGGCAACCTACTGCTGCGATAACCACAGTGTCTCTGCTGTAAGAGGGAGCTGTGGCTGCTGGTTTTAGCAGTGGCGTCTGCGCTATTTGTATCCTGACCCCAGGTTCTGCACTGCACCAGTCAGTATATACACAGGGAAGGGGGAGCAATGGCCTACCTACCTACCTCTTTCTCATCTGAGGTGGTTTAGGCACACTCGTTCCTCTGCACCACCTGTCCACTATACAGCTTCTCTGATGTAAGCGGGGCTGCAGCTGGTGTTTTTAGCAGAAGCTTAAGGGCTATTTGAATCCAGACCCCAGGTGAGATCTCAAATGCCCAGAAACCCTCTGGCTGGAATTGGGGATTTTGCAGCTAAATTCCCACGGCAAAAGGAAAGTAAAGTACTCACCGTTGTCGTCTTCCTCTTTTTGCCACAGCCAGCGGGCTTGCTTTTCCATCCTTATGGTCCACACGCAAGGAGGATAGCCGCCAAAGTGCTCCCCCCCCCCCCCCCCCAACTGCTGTCCCCATAGGGAGATGCCAGGTTAGGCTGTGTCCTGCACTGTACCAGTCAGTCTATATACATGGGGGGGCGGGGGGCAATGCCTTCCATTCCTCATTTCCATCTTCATATCTGAGGTGGTTAAGGCAGACATCCACCGTAGTAAACTGGTGCCTCCTCGCTCTAGAGAAAGGAGGATGTGGGCGCCTGCTCCTACTGACTCTCAGCCTTCCCTCCTGGGTAAGAATGCCGCCGCCATTTTCCCGAAGTTTGAAAATGACGCGGGTGCTTGTTGCCACGCCCTCTCCGGCAGCCCACGCGAGCTACCGGGGACCCAGGAGTCGGGGACAAGATCCCCCTGGAAAGAACCGATGGCCAGCACCCCCGTCTGAACAGCCACCTGTACAGGTAAGGAGGGGGAGACAGGATAATGGCCCCTGAAGTTCTGGGTACACCACTGTACCCAGGGTCCTTCAGCTCTCAGGGGGGCTCTTCCAATTTCTGCTGCCCGCCCTGAGGAAAAGATAGGGGAACCCCCCAGGAAGGACAAGAATATCCTACCAGACCCAGAGGCTTCCCAGGCTTGTGGTCCGGCTCCCAGGGGGAGACCACCAGCCCCAGGCTTCGGGTCATTTGGAAAAAAACAAACAGTTTCGCTGTGTAGGGAGAAACACAATCAAAAACTGAGGATCAAGGGGAAGGGTGGGGACTTAAAACAGCTGTCGATTGATTGTGTTTCCTGTAGGGAGGAGCCTCTCATCTCTCAGGTGTGCCGTCCTGGAAGATGACTTGAGAAAAATGGTACAGAATTAAAAACATGCGTCAGATAATTTCACACAGCAGCATCGCACGGAAATCATAGCATTCATATAAATGTGTACCAGTAAAAACTATATAGACACAAAATACCAAAATAGGGATAACTGTTAAACATAGAGGCGATTCAGTTCGCATTGTGCGCTATATAAGTATTTCATTCATTCATATTAAAATTGATGACCAATAATGGTTGGTAATTGGATAATTCCATAATAAAAACAGTCAGGATTGCATCCCAATGTTCTGCGCATTACGTGAAAAAATTCACTTCCCCAGGAGGATACTGAGGCTCTGCCTGCACAGTACAGATAGGGTTATTTATGGCAAACACAACTGTCCAGCTCCCTTACTAGCAAAGAGAACTATACAGGATATTTCCTTGCTAGAGTGTCGAGAATGGAGCATATAGGAAAAAAGTAAGCTGCAAGTTTTAATTTTTTTTAAGTTATTCTATGTGATTGGGAACATGTAACAAAGGCAAGGTAGGTTTTATCCCAATTTGGTCACAAAAGGGGAAAAACACATTAGGACTGACCCTAAAAAGAATCTATACCAGTTTAAAAAGTTAGTTTTTGGCACGGTTGTACTTTTACACACTTTATCGGAGAAAAAGACCATAGTAATAATGTACAATACAGTGGCCTAAAACAACCATATTATTTAATTACCTTTTAACTTTTATCAATTTAGAGCAAGAGTAAGAAGATAATTGCTGATTGTTTTATCTAGACTGCTGTTTGTACATTGCTTTTCCTCATTACAGGTGTCAGTTTGTTTTGTTGCGGTCATCATGTATGATTCCTTATAGCTATATAGTCTAGAAATAGATTCTATTTATGTTACTTTATTATGCATGATGTAATTTGAAATGAGAGATGCGAAACACTAGTTAACAATTTGTTACATGAATATTCAGATTTTGCAAAATTAGTTAAAAGAATAATCACAGTTAACAATATTATATATTTCTTGCTCATAGAAAAAGTTCGTTTCGGCTTCCATCATGCACAATAGATGATGAAAACCTTAATCATTTAGGATTTATTCCCTCTGGTCAGACCTTGAACAGAGGGACAATGCAGTCAAGGAAAGCGAGGAAAGGCTTAACAACAAACTGCAGCAATTAACAAAAAGTGAATGGATTCAGGTAACCTCCAACAATAAGGTCTTTTGTAATTGGAATATTTCCATTCTAATATAAAGACCAATGAAGTGTGCATTACTTAATGGGCAGAGACATAAATCATTACAGTGCCAGGATAAGATGACTTCTGTTACAGTAAATAAATAGAACATTTTAAAGGGAGCAGGATGAGTCTATAGCTGACTTCTGTGTTATAATGACTTTCAAGATTAGAAAGATTGCCTTTGAAATGTGACTCCATGCTGTAAACTTCAAATGCTTGCATTAATATTCACCAACCTTTAACAGGAAACATTCCCTAGGAAAACAAATCTTTTCATTTAGTTGTACACATATTGGTGTATTTTAAGTGTCATTTATTATTTTGACATAAAGTGGAATTAAATGTAAAAGTTTAAATATGGCTGACAGGTAGGATTTTCATGACAGATGACATCCTGCCTGTCAGCATTTGTGTACACTAAGCTGTGTATGACCAACTCAGTGTACATTTATGGCATGGCTATATCTCAAGATGATGTGACATGACACTAATCGAGAGGCCAAAGAGTGAGGACCTGGAAGAAAGACCAGGAGAAGATAGAAACCCCCATAATGATCAAGGGGGCCTGACACCCCAGAACTGGAGAAGATCACTTCCCAGGTACAGTAAGTCTGACATAAAATGCTAATATGCTGTGCATACTAAAAGCTCCTGGGGGCCCTATTTCAGAGCTTTAATTCTGCTTTAAATTGTTTGTTGCCTTATTTTTCACCTTAAAGTGGTTGTACACCCAGTACAACCACTTTTACCTACAGGTAAGCCTATATTAAGGCTTACTTGTAGGTGCTGGAAATATCTCCTAAACCTCCATGGATTAGGAGATATTTACAATAAAGCCATGCACCTATGTCTACGGCACATGCGCCTATGTCTACAGAGCATGTATACTTTGGAAAGAGCAGATCAGGCCATTTCTAAAGAGGTAATGCCATGACTGGTGGTGCGAGAGTGACGCCAAGCTACTCCAGCCAGTCACAGTTCGCGGCCCCGGAAGGAAGAGGGGTAAAGATGGACGCTCGTTGCTAGTGGGGACAGCGGTGACATTGCAAGCTTCGGTTTCAGTTAAGTGATACATAATGGGCTACTATGTGATGCATAGTAGCCCATTATGCTTTACCTTTGCTGGGAAATAAAGAGAAAGTAAAACCCATCAGGGTTTATACTCCTCTTTAATACATTCTATTCATTAAGGTAAAAAGTGCAGCTCCACCCCCCCAGCACCCAATTATTATTACCTGAGCCCCAGAAAGAGCATGAGAGCAGCTGGCTCTTACGGGTCTCTCTCCTCATTGGCTCACACAGCAGCAGGAGCCATTGTCTCCCACTGCTGTCAATCACAGCAAGAAAGCCAATATAGAGAGTGGAGGTGGGGCAAACCATGCTCTGTGTCTAAATAGACATACAGAGCGCGGCTCAGGAGAGAGTCTGCTCAAGTGCTCCCATAGTAAGAGGCTTGCTATTGTGGGCACTCAGCAGGGGGGAGGAGTCAGGACTGCCAGCGAGGGCCCAAAACAAAGAGGATCAGGGCTTCTCTGTGCAAAACCAATGCAAAGTGCAGGTAAATATAACACGTTTGTTATTTTTTACTTTTTATCTTACTTTCAGAATCACTTCAATTTTAAACATGGCTTCCAGATTCCAATGGGCTCTCCGCCTGCAGGCCCCCATACCCGCCAGACCTTTTTTTGTTGTGGACTCCTCTGTAAGGGCTTACCTAGATTGGAGTCCATGTTGCAGAGATGTATGCTCACCCTTGCAAATAAACACAGCCCACAGTAACAAACAGATAAGCTACCTGGGCTGTGAATCTGTGCACGGGGGCTTGACAGGAATTTGCCAAAGGATTGTCCAGGTAAAGCCGTAGTCAGGGATTCCAGAAGACAGAATAAACGATATACAAGCCAGGGTCGGTAGCCAGGGTCGGTAGCCAGGGTCGGTAGCCAGGGTCGGTAGCCAGGGTCGGTAGCCGGGGTCGGTAGCCGGGGTCGGTAGCCGGGGTCGGTAGCCGGGGTCGGTAGCCGGGGTCAGTCTTGGAACACAGGAACACCAGAACACAGGAACCTTTGGCAACAAGAGACAATGAACTGACAAAGCCCTCAGAGTGAGGCAGTGTTTTATACCCTAGCTGATTAGGTAACCTGCCACAGCTGATCCAAGAGTGACAGGTACAAACATAATTGCCCACAGTTCTTATGCAAAACTAGACATGGCTGGAAAGCAGGCAGAATAGAACTGAGGTGTGGCTCAGAGGTAAGGTAACGGGAACAACTACTGGCAGTCATGAGTTCAATACCACCCAGAGCCACTTGAGGCGTGACTACACCTGGCTGTCCAAAATACACGGTAGGGACCGTGACATCCTCTTTAAATTCCATACAAAATCTAAGAGTCCATTATGAATTTAGTTGGGGGACCCCCATTGCTGAAGGGGCCAGGGAAGGATTAGTCATTGGTTTATAGATTACCGGTGACTGCTGGATCCCTAACATCCAAGATCCCAGAACAAGAAGCTGTCACATTCAGCAGAGGTATTACTACTACTGTTAAATGTTTTACTTACCTATGCAGCTGGAAGTTCATCTTGTTACCATTGCTATGCAACAGGGCCATTTTTTCTTGTTTTGTTCCTTCACCTTAGAAATGTTGCAATTTCATATGTGACTGTATTACAAAAGGCTTAATGATAGCACATGTTACATAACGGGTACAGTTCAACCATTGGGGCCACAGTAAGATGATACTAAAGGAACCAAAAAGCCTACCTTTAAACCTTCTGTTACAAGAAAGCAAAGCTGTATCTCACAACAATTACTCAAAGATTAACATAACTTAAAGTGGTTGTAAAGCCACTATATTGTGATGATGCAAGCCCCTCTGTTAAATAGGGACTGCATGTATTTTTTCAAAAATATGCTGAATTCTACCTGATGTCAGTGTGCCTCCCATTGTTCATGTGACTCCTTGCCGCCCTCTTCTCCTGGGCTGACAGCTCCAGTGGGCGGGGCCGAGAACTCCCGCTGATGTCAGTCGGGAGGAGGGGAGGAGTGGAGGTGAGCGGCCAGCAGTCATGTGAGCGGTGGGAGGTAGAAATTTGCATTTTTTTAAAAAAAACACATGCAGTGGGACACATGTCCTTATTTACCAGAGGGGATTGTATCATCATAATATAGTTTTATAAGCAGCAGGAGGGGAGGGGGCTTACTGGATGACAGCTCTACTGGCCAGCTCAGTCGATTGATTAAAAAAAGAGCTGGATGAACTAAAAATGAATTGTTATTTGTTTTATAATAAAATACTTTTTTGCCCTTTTCGATCGTTTTTGCATCTCAATTCTTCGGATCTCCTCCAGCTCTCTTTGTTCATGTGTTCATTCCACTGTTGGAACCTCCTGATATTGACAATGGTGGATCATGCAATGTCAGTCCGTATAGGCTGTCTATACAGTTGTCTCTCAGGGGCACATGTTACAGAGTCAAAAATTCTTATAATAGAAAACCCCACAATGTGGACCCTCTTGCCAGAATCACTAGGACTTATTTTAGCATACTTAAATATTGAAAACAACTTTTAAAATTAAACTTATGAGACTTGCTGATTGGGTTTGGATGTACTTTAATGAATTAAATGTGGATTATTTTCTATCTGGTAGATGATTAAATGGGCAACTAGTCAGCAAAGCATACTATAGTTTCCTAAGAACGAGATATTTTATGTTCTATAGCTCGGGGTATAAATGGAGAATAGAGCCTGCGTGTGTTTGGCGTACCAAAGAGACCAGTGATTACGTGGGACAGAGGGGAAGAAAAGGACACATAACAGATTATCTGTTTCATGTTCACAATCATGCCTTGTTTAAAAGAAAATTATACCCTCTAGCAAGACACATGACCCAGAATGCATTAATGTTTGTTGGCAGAGTATAAGTAGAAATGAGCCAAAAATCAAGATTGTTTTCCTAAAAGGTCATTTTATTGTAATTGTTTTATACTAAGCATCTTATATGAAGACCTTTTGCCCCATTGCTGATGCATCTTGTGTTAAGTCTCTGAAGGCGAGTTTGGGTATAGTTGATCATTAAATGATGATTTAATGAAAATTACTTACAATCAATAATACCAATATTTCATGTAGTACTATATAAATTGCCAGTATAGCTATTTTTCATTATAAGTACTGAAACGTGTAGTTCAATTACTCTGCTTCATAGGCTTACCTGTCTAAAGATTTATGTATTGTTATGTATTGTGTGTTTGTGAATTGTTTTTCATTTAATAGTTCTGGACATTATATAGCTGTACAAGTGAGTAGGGTGAAAACAAGTCACATATCTACAAAGAAACTCATGAAGTGGTAGATGAGATAACACAAGTTATTAAGGATAGGACATAAAACTGATACATTTTAGGGCTTAAAGGTAAGGATGGCTTCAAACTGACCCGCTACGCTTTGGCTGCAGTGCCCTGTAGCCATGTTTTTTGTGTGGGTTAGTTATGCTTTCCCTTAGACTTCTATTATGTCTGTGTAGCAGAATCTCTAACCTCTTCCAGTGTAATGAGAACCTTTGAGGCCACAGGCCGCTGACATCCTTCAATATATAATGGGTTGTTAGGCATAGTGGGTGCAAAGGTGGTAAAATTCATTGGGCACCAGACACTTGTTGGATGAAAAAGAGGTTTTATTTCTTTTAACAGTCCTTATATATTTTGCAAGGGAAAGAGGGTTGGGGCCAGGACACCCTTTAGCTGTTGCAATTTCAATAGGCAGACTCCGAGGCTTCAATAGGAAGTGAGCCGTATAGGAAAAGGCGCAAGCAAGGTGCCTGCACGAGCAAGGTTGCTGTTCCCTATGGCTACAGTACTTAGTTTAGTTTCTAATTCAAATGTAACAGTTCTTACAGCTTTACTACAAGTAGAAGTTGTAGTTCTTCAGCCCATCAAGCTCCTGATCTCTCACTGGACCCTCAGATTCAGCAAACTGAATCCCGTGAGCTCTTCAAGGCTTTTGCAGTGGTATCTCCCTCAAGAGTCACCCACGCTTCCCTGCTGGTTCCCTAGCTTGGCACTTCGGATACCTTCAAGCTTCACCCCTGCTGAATGGCTCGGTCCCTACACAAGGAGGCTCTGCACCATACGAGTTCGCTGAGAATACCGCTTCGGTACTTGCTTCAGTTACTCACTGTGGTCCCTGGTAAAGGTGGTTGGTTCTTTAGTGGTGACAGCTTCCCTTCTACCACTGACCATGACAGGTTCTCCGGTCATCAGAACCATCACTTTTAATTGGACTGCAAGCCGGAGTCCCAATCCTGTGCTGCCCTCTTACTCCGTGATAGGCCCTCACACAGCCTGGCAGCCAGATTCTCCCAGGATAGGCCCAATCTCCAGCCTAGCAGCCTGGGGCAGACGATACACATCCACTTAGACAGCAGTCGGGGTGGCACAGAACATAGATCAACTGACTCCACCCAAATATATAGGCTCTACCAGCAGGCCAAGTGATTCAAGAAAATCCCTGCCCATCGTCTGAGATACCCTATCTACCCATAACCTGACCTTGAATTTTCTTTGTCATATCTAGTACCACCAAGTACCTAGTGGAGAAATCAATGGATCTCTAACAATTTAACTATGGTAGCTACCTCTGACAAGGAATTTGGTGAGGAGCTCCCTGACTAAACCCCAGAGTGCAACATCCTCCCCCTGCCCAAGAAACTGCATCTTGGAGTTTGCAAAACAATTTAAGCTCCCAAGCCTGAGAGCGGATGTCCTGGCAAAACTGGGATAGGTAGTGAAAACAGGAAAGGATTAACAGTATAACAAGATAACAAATGTATGTGGCGTACCACATGAATAAACATTATTATCGAACATGAAATAGTTAGTCACATATGACATTTAGATATCAAAAATGATTATTTACACTTTAAAGGTAGTAAGGCAAAAGAATTGTTCCCTGACTATCGATCTAATGTATACAGTTGTAACAATATACAAATGGTTAGTGTTTATTATCCGGCTAGATCCCTATCTCTCCTTGACCAAGAAAGATGCCCTGACTCATCAACACCTGAAAGAGAGAAAACAAACAATGCAAAAGCATTCTATCCCATAAGAGCATTGTGCAATATGTACACAGTGATTTAACCACTTTCAGACTGGACCATTTTGCTGGCTTAAGACAGACCACTTTTTGCAATTCGGCACTGCGTCGCTTTAACTGACCATTGGTTGTGCAACGTGGCTCCCATACAAAATTGACGTCCTTTTTTTCCCACAAACAGAGCTTTCTTTTGGTGGTATTTGATCACCCCTGCGGCTTTTATTTTTTGCGCTATAAACAAAAATAGAGCTACTATAGATACTTTTTGCTATAATAAATATCCCCCAAAAATATATAAAAAACTTTCTTTTTACTCAGTTTAGCTACGCATTCTTGTACATATTTTTGGTAAAAAAAAAATCGCAATAAGCGATTATTAAATTTATAGCGTTTACAAAATAGGGGATAGTTTTATGGCATTTTTATTAATAATTTTTTTTTTTTTACTAGTAATGGCAGCGATCAGCGTTTTTTATTGTGACTGCGACATTATGGCGGACACATCGGACATTTTTGACACATTTTTGGGACCACTGTCATTTAACCTTAATTTTTAATTTAAATTTTTATTTTTATTCCTATGGTTTAAAATTGTTATTTTTTCTACTATTTTGCAATAAGATCCTGTTTATTTATTTATAGTCATCCTGGGACTGTAATCTCTTTTTCCCCTTTTCTGTATACTATCCCCTCTAGGGGTTATGCAATTTGTTTAAAAAAAAAAAATTCTGGTGTGTTAACCAATAAAGCTTGTGGTTTAAAATTAACCTTGAGACCTGGAATTACTACACTATGAGCCCCCTTTTTTCTTTCTGAGGACATTTTGATCTACCACCATCAGCTCAAAAAAACCCTCTCTACACATCAAGAAAGGAGTAAAGAGTGGAAAACTGCCTCCTTTGGATTTTCCCTTCCGTGGACCAGTCCCTGCTGTCTGAGACTTACATGCTTGACTGCCCTTCGTGGGTACTAAGTTCCGGTGAGTGGGGAGCTGAGGGGGTGAGCACGGAAGTCACCTGAATTATATATATTTGAGCACCAGTCACTTTAACCTGCACCTACTTGAAGATTTTTGAGCATACATAAATTTTTCTTCTTTGCTTGGACTGCATCCTCCAGGACATTATTATTTGTTTTATTTGTTTCATGTATGAATTCACCTATGGACGTTATGCATTAAGTCTGTTCTTATTTTTATCCTTAACTTAATTTAATCTGGTTTCCTTTGTCACAATTATATCAGTTTTCTATGCGATTAATTATTGTATAACATTTGCACTTTTTTGCACACTTTTGCATCTTTGCACATTTGTGATTTTCAGCATTTTGCGTATTGTAGCACTTTTCATATATTTTTAGCATTTATGTGTTTGCACAGTCACAATTTATCTTTATTTTTATTTTCATTTTATTAATTTTAATTTAGGTCTATATATATTTCTGATGTGACTAGCCTGCTCAGTGGGCATTTGGCTACATGAGTTGGACCTAGTGGTTTATGCATGCACTCATGGGATTGGTCTGATATATATAGTCTGCATCATCTTTAGTATACTAGAGGTAGTAACCTAATAACTAGCATTGAATATATATTTTTTGCCATCTGGGTAAAATTATATGGTTTGTTAGCCAATTTCCTTTGTCTACTCCACTCTCCTGCATTCAACTAGCGGATGTTGGAGGGTCTTATCATCAACAATTATTGGGATTTTCTAGTCCGTGGTGCTGTATGTGTATCTATATATTTATGTATGTACACATATATGCACACATCTCTCTTTAGCCACTAGAGGTAGCGCCTGGGCCCTTTTTAATACATAAGTATTTTCTGATATCTGATACAAATTAAGGTGTTTACACTGCCTTTATTTAAAATACATATAAGGATACATCAATAATTATAGGGCTGCTTTATTGTGCTTTTCCCAGGCTTTCTTTTCTTTATTTTCACCTGCTAATCCTGACAGTAACATATATTTTTGCTGCTCACTTAGTATTCTGGATCTAAAGGATTGTCACCCTAAGAAGGATGTGGATTACAGACCACCTCCCTCCCCCATCATCTCCAAAAAGAGAAGGTGGCATGGCCTGGGGGAGTCTAGGATGTGACTGCCATTCACTATCACACAGTAGGCTTTGACTTGACGTGTGGCTCTCAGGACACTTATCACTCTATACAATTGAGAGAAGGTGTTCTTTAGTTCACAGGCCTCATTTAAACTTGCATAAAATTGTGTGTGGTGCTTAGTAGTGCTAGTACTACTTAGCATGTGGGGTACTACTGAGCAGAGGGGGGGGGGGGGGGGGGGTTGAGGGTATTAGTTAAGCACTATTGAGTGGAGGGGGGTTGGGGGATATGAGTAATGTACTACTGAGTGGAGGGGGGTTGGGGTGTATGAGGAATGTAGTACCGAGCGAAGAGGGGTTGGGAGGTATGGGAAATGTACTAATGAGCGGGGATCGGGAGAGGAGGGGTAGGAATTTACTACTGAGCAAGGAGCTGGGGGATGGTACTGTACTACTAAGCAGGGATAACGGGAGGAGGGGCTGGAATGTACTACTAATCAGGTAGCTTGGGGTGGGGTGGTATTGTACGTCAAATAGAAACCCTGTGAGGCATGAGCAGAAAGCTGCAGGCAGTGCCTGCAGGAGCCTGACATTGTACTCATGATCTGCTGATTGGGGGTTTAATTCTCCCTATGCCGCGTACACACGATCGGACTATTACGGTGGACAACCCGCCGGACTTTGCAGCGGAGGTCCGCTGGACTTTCAGAACGAGCAGACCTGCCCACACACGACCAGACTTGTCGGGAGTCCACTGGACTTTTGACATGAACAAACTTGCCTACATACGGAGTAAAGTCCATTCATTTTGAACGTGGCTCCAGGTAGATGGAAATAGCAAAAGAAGTCAATATCGCCACCTCCATCGGTGAGATTGACACCTCGCTAGCCCTGTCACCTGGTATGGATTTAAAGGGGAAGCCCTATGCCAAAAAAAGGCACGGGGGTCCCCCCAAAGTCCATATCAGACCCTTATCCAAGCATGCAGCTCGGCCGGTCAGGAAAGGGGGTGGGGACGAGTGAGTCCAGCGAGAAGACCCCATCAAGATGGAAGAAGACCCCCGGAGCTGTCTAATAAAGTATTTTAAAAACCTGTTTTGTGTTTTTTTATTTACACTTTTTTTCCCCAGGTGAATGGGTAGGGGTACATTGTACCCCATACTCATTCACACAGGGTGGGGGGCTGAAATCTGGGGGCCCCTTATTAAAGGGGGCTGCCGGATTCTGATAAGCCCCCCGCCCGCAGACCCCGACAACCAACAGCCAAGGTTGTCGGGAAGGGGCCATTGTCCTCATCAACATGGGGACAAGGTGCTTTGCGGTGGGGGGGCGCAGGGCCCCCTTCCCCAAAGCACCCCCCATGTTGAGGGCACATGGCTTGGTACGGCTCAGGAGGGGGGGCGCTCACTCGTCCCCATCCCCTTTCCTGACTGGCCAGGCTGCGTGCTCGGGTAAGAGTCTGCTATGGACTTTGGGGGACCCCCACACCGTTTTTTCGGCATGGGGTTCCCCTTTAAATCCATACCAGGTGACAGGGGCTTGCGAGGTGTCAAGCTCGCCGATGGAGGCGGCGACATTCACTTCCTTCGCTAGTCCCGTCTACCTGGAGTCACATTCAAAATGAATGGACTTTTCTCCGTGTGTGGGCAAGTCCGTTAATTTCAAAAGTCCAGCGGACTAGCACACAGATGGGCGGATTATGCGCCAGACGACAATTTTGAGTCAAAACTTCTTTCTAATGCCGCGTACACACGTAGCGGACTTAGTCTGGCGGACTTCCCGAATGGGCTACTTGCCCACACACGGCACTTTTTCAGCGGACTAATATGGCATATTAAGTCCGCCGGACTATCCGCCGTACTTTTGAAATGAACGGGCTCGCCCACACACGCGGACGAAAGTCCACTCATTTTGAGCGCGTCTCCAGGTAGCCAGGGCCACCTGGTATGGACTTAAAGGGGAACCCCAACGCCGAAAAAGTCGTGGGGGTCCCCCCCAGGTCCACATCAGACCCTTGTCTGAGCATGGCCAGGAAAGGGGGGAGCGAGCGAGCCCCCCCTCCTGAGCCATACCAGGCCGCGTGCCCTCAACAAGACCAACAGAAGTCGGAAGAAGAGGGCGGCGGTGGCGGCGAAGAAGAAAGCCGGGCTCCTTCGCTAGCAAAAGAGCTAGCAGAAGATAGCAGAGCAGTCCGGCGAGAAGACCCCCGGAGCTTTGCAATAAACTATTTAACCCTTGTGTGTTGTGTTTTTTTTTTACTTTTTTTTACAGGTGAATGGGTAGGGGTACATTGTACCCCATACTCATTCACATAGGGCGGGGGGGCCGGTATCCGGGGGCCCCCTTATTAAAGGGGGCTCCCGGATTCCGATAAGCCCCCCGCCTGCAGACCCTGACAACCAACGGCCAGGGTTGTCGGGAAGAGGCCCTTGTCCTCATCAACATGGGGATAAGGTGCTTTGGGGTGGGGGGGGCGTGCGCCCCCCCATGTTGAGGGCGAGCGCCCCCCCTCCTGAGCTGTACCAGGCCGCGTGCCCTCAACATGGGGGGGTGCCTTGGGGGGTGCCTTTTGACGCGCTCAAAATGAGCTGACTTTTCTCCGGGCGGGAAAAGTCCATTCATTTCAAAAGTATGGCCGACTGGCACACACACGGCCGGATTGTCCGCCGAAATGCGGGTCCGACTGAAAGATTGGAGCGCAAAACTACTTTCTAATTCCACCGTACTTTTGGGTCTAAAAAGTCCGCCGGACTTTTCCACCGGATTGTTTGATCATGTGTATACGGCATAAGTCTGCCGGACTTTTGGGAAGAAAAAGTCCGCCGGAGGTCACACATGGGCTGATTGTCCGGCAGACTCTGGTCCGCTGGATAATCCGATCGTGTGTATGCGGCATTAGACAAAAAAATAATAAATACACATGTTTTTACCAGCAAAAAAATGTGCATTTACTATTTTTTTAAAGGTGAACTTATCCTTTAAGTAAAATGTATTGGATCCAATTTTATCAAATTTTCCATTATGTCCACTAGCTGAAGATTAGTGAATTACGCATACAATAAAATGCCTTTAAGGATTTGCTGCTACATTTTCATAGACTATGCAATGCACAAAAGATTTAATTAAAGATAGCTTTGTCCTTATAGATTTAAATAACCTGCTAATATGTAAAGTGGTTTGGTGTCTCTGCACATCTACTGTATTCTGTAAAAAAATTACCTTTTCTATTATTTGCTTGCAATGTTAAGCAATGTCATTTTTATAAAACTTGAAAAAGTATGGCAAATGACAACATTCATATCAATATAAACAAAAAACTGATATGACAATTAGTTTAACAAGGTGGTTTAGCAGTTAGTACTGATGTCTTCTGATGTCTTCTGCTCCTGGAATCTTTCATAACTACACAGATTGCCACAAAATACAGCAGAGTTCAGAATCAGATGTTACAGTAACTGGCTTTAGTGCACATTCACTTCTTTTTAGTAGGAATCGGGATACTGGGATATAATGTTTTGTGGGCATGGAGTGATGAGGATTGATACAACCATGCTTTGGAACTATGCATTGTCCCTGGAATTGATACCTCCTCCTGAGACCAGGAATGTTGACTAGGTTAGGATCCTTTTTATTTTTCAAGAAAGCCTTCATATATTTGCAGTGTTTTGATTGGCCAACAAAAAGCAAATAAGTGTGGCTAAAAACAGTGAAAACTACAAAGCAATCAGCAAATGTTGAGACAATGAATGCTTTGTTAAGGACTATGTAACCCAACATAGCATACACAGTATAGGGAAGGAAACAGGTCTATGCACTATACTACACAGCATATAGTATGTGGTAGGAAATATGCAAAGCAAAATATAGTGTACAGAGTGCAGCGGTCAAAAGTATGTAACATAGGATGCCTTTACATTTCAGGTCAGTGGTACAAAAAAGAATGTTGGCTTTATAGGGGGATGCCTCTACCAGCTTTGCACATCTAGACAGTGACATTTTTGCCCATTCTTCTTTGCAAAATATCTCAAGCTTTGTCAGATTGGATGGAGAGCATCTGCTAACAGTTATTTTCAAGTCTTGCCACAGATTCTCAATTGGATTTAGGTCTGGACTTTGACTGGGCCATTCTAACACATGGATATGCTTTGATCTAAACCATTCCATTGTAGCTCTGGCTGTATGTTTCTGGTCGTTGTCTTGCCGGAAGGTAAACCTCCGCTCCTAGTCTCAAGTCTTTTGCAGACTGCCGTGTAGACACGAGCGGACTTGTCGACATCAAAGGTCTAAAGGAACGATTCCGGCGGACCATTCGATTGTGTGTGGGCTGCAGTGGACTATTGATTTGCAAAAATCCGACAGACTTTAGAAATGGAACATGTTTCAAATTTTTTCGCCGGATCTCCACCGGACCCAGTACCGAAGCGCTCAGTCTGGTAAAACTACAGTTCATATTGGAAGTAGCACATTCGTCATGCTGCAAATTCTGTGCTTGTTTAAATGCAGCGCATCTTCTTTATAATGCTAGAAGAACGAAGTTGCTTTGCTGCTCATATTCACTCACGCAGAGTTTTCACAAACCCTTTTCTGGATTATTTCTCCTGATCTCATGAATGATATTGTTTTTATTTTAAAGCCCCATCTCAGTAATAATATATTTTAAACTATTTTTTTTGTAGTCCTCTTTTATTATTTTTTATTTCATCCAGATTTTTAGTATGATTATTTCCAAATTATTTTCTATTGATCTCCATATTTTATTTTTCTGTCAAGTTAACACAATAAACATTTTCTTTTTATATTTTTTTTTTGCTTCATTACCACAATAACCTTTTTATTTTTTGTGTGTCATTACCACAATAACCTTTTTATTTTTTGTGTGTCATTACCACAATAACCTTTTTTTTTGTGTGTCATTACCACAATAACCTTTTTATTTTTTGTGTGTCATTACCACAATAACCTTTTTATTTTTTGTGTGTCATTACCACAATAACCTTTTTTTTATTATTTTGGTGCCAAGTTACCACAATAACATTATATATTTTTATTTTTGGAACCTCAAGGAGGTTGGTGTCCCTTGTTCATTTCACATTGTCTTTTAGGAATGTATTTGACTAAAAACACATAGGCAAGTATATTTTCAAAATAAAATATCCATTTATTCTGGTTAACAAAATAAAGATGAAGGCAACGCTGGAGAAATTTGAGCAATTTGTGTAGCCTTTTGGCCCCAGGGCACACATCAAGTCTGTGTAAAAGAAAATTGGGATATTGAGAAGTACATATAATGGGGAGCACAATCTGGTCCATGAATCCCAGAGATCAAGAGCAGCAGCAGATGGTATATATGTCCCCAGGCTGTGGTACAACAGGCTCCGTCTTCGATCAGACCAGACTGAAGCCGGGTCATCACTTTCTTCTCTTCACTCCACCCTTCCCTGCAGACTTCCTTGCAGCCTGCCTGTGAGGCTGTGTCTTTGGTGGTGTACTTGTGGCAGGAGGAGGAGGAGGAACAGGAGGAACTTGATCCAAGATTTGGCTTGTGGCAGTTAACTTGCCACTCAGCCCCTTCTGAAAGGCAGAGAAAATGAGTCGCTCACATTGGAGGCGTTGGCCCCTCTCTAATTGCTGCAACCGGCTGGCTATATAGCAGCCATAGGCCTCTTCAGCTTGGGGGGGGGGGGCTCCTTAGGACATTTGTAGCCTCTCTAATGAGGCGCAGTGATTCCTCCTGTGTGACCGTCCCCTTCTTGGGCCTTTTTGCCTGAAGAAGGAGGGGAGGCACCTGCGACTGGGTGAGGCTCCTACTGGGCCCGGCCACCTCCTGGCTGACAGTGGGCCCAGCCTCCTCCTGCCTGCCACTTTCCACAACTTCCTCCTGGCTGATCTCATCCTGTGTATAAAAAAAGGACATAGTTTTAGTTTTTTGTTCATCAATCATAAACAATTTTCAGCTCATGACTTTAAAATTCTGTTAATACATATAAAAGAGTATCATTCTGACCCCAGTATTTATTGTTTCTGCTGGTGACAAACAGTTTTGGCCACTACTGTAAATTAATATGTATACTTCATTTTTTTGGTAACATCAATAATATTGTTAAATTATAACATCTAGTTAACATCATTAATATTAGGACAATAAATATGTATTGTAACAATATACCTGGCTCAAGCTGGGTGCATCCGCTTCTTCCATGATGGAAGGCCCAGGTTGCTCATCAGTCTCTGCTGGGGTGGAGGGAAGGGTGGAGGGAAGGGTTGAAAGTGATTCCCTGGCCTCAGTCTGGTCGCCAAGAAAACGCAGTTTGTCAAAGTACCACAGCCTGGGTACATATACAGCATCTGCTGATGCGCCTGATCTCATAGAATTCGTGATTTTATTCTGCTCCTTACATATTTCTCAATATGCCAATTTTCTTTTCCACAAAGTCCAAGTTTGCCTCTGGGATCCAAGTCTGCACAAATGCCAGAAGTCTCTCCAGTGTTGCCTTCCTTACTTGTTTATTATAGTAAGCATTGTGCTTTACTTCCCACAGATTTTTCATCTCCTTGTACTTCTCTATAAATTGGGTCAAGAATTCTGGATCTTTAAATTTCTTATTATTCATTTTTCTGAAAGACAATACACAAGACCAAAACAATAATGTTAGCCCAGACTCTCCTAATCTTAGCCCAATATAGACCTCAATCTACAAGCAGTATATGCCACTGTTTTGGGGATATTTTTTTAACTTACCTTCATTTTCCGCGCTTGCAACTTCTGATCCTACTTCCTCCACGCACGTACGACATGTGCATGTTATATACAGTGCGCACGCATAAAACCCCGCCTGTGTTGCCCCCGCCCATGACGTTCTTTTTCTAAAATGTTTCCCCACCCCTTTTCTCTACGCACAGGACGTATGTATGTATGTATGTACGACAGTAGCATATTGGCTATATATATATATATATATATATATACAGTGCGCATGCGTGAACCCCACCTGTGTCGCCCGCCCATGACGTTCTTTCGTAAACTTTTTCCCGCCCTTTCGCTGTGCACAGAACGTATGTAAGTACGTACGACAGTTGCATGTTAGCTTTATTTTCACTGCACGTGCGTGAACTCAACCTGCGTTGCCCACCCATGACGTTCTTTTCCACTAATATTTCCCGCCCCTTTTTCTCTACGGTGCGCAGTAGGAGAAACATGGCGGATACACAGCAGGTGGACATTATTAATGACTCCAGCAGTCAGGAATCCCCGGAGCCACAAACTTCCCAATTCAGGAAGAGGAGATTTAAGGCCTCCAATATGGCCTTTGAAGAGATGGTGGAGATGGTGGCAATCTTGAGGAGTAAGGATTATGATGGGAAGCATGGACCATACACCCATCCGAACTTGCGCAAGGCCAGAATCATGGCCAAAGTTGTAAAGACCCTGCAAAATCTTTTTGGGGTACGACGGTCAAAAGACCAATTGAGTAAACGGTGGTCCGATCTTAAATTGAGGGAGCCGGATCAGTACAGAAGAATAAAGAAAGTTCTTCAAAAAAGTAAGTACTTGTTGTGTGTTCCTATTATGATTATTGCATACTGATCCATGTGCTTTTCTTTACCTTTGTACAATTTAAAATTGCTGCTTTCATGTTGGTGGATACAGTAATCGTATCGTTCATAACAAACCCTCATTCGTTTTTCATGGGAAACATCGTTTATGATACAGGGTTTAAACATCAATTTTGTTCTTGGTAATTTGTCTTAAGAAAAAAAAGATTAGGGCATTGTTGTTTAGATGTTTGAAACTACAATGACTAGAAAACAACATTCAGTGGAATTTAAGGAGAGGACACTTGGCAGCTGGTTAACACATCTGCACTCATGAGCAAATGTGTGGGACACCAGAGAACATTTATTAGGGTAAACCACACAGGGGTTCCATGGTATACTTGGGGGGGGGGGGGGGGGCATCTGTGAAACTTGGCCAAAAAAGGTAAGTATTGTAGTTGTTTGCAAAGTGAATTTTAATCATGTCTTCAACTTTTGCATCTCTTCTTAAACAGACAATTGTACAACGCTTCTAAGCAATGTTTCATCTTCCTAGTTCTGGCCTCAAATATCTGTGTGCTAAGTATACCTTTAGTTTTGTTTAATTGTCATAGGGGAGAAAAGACTCAGACAGCAGGATCCCAGGGACCGCTGACCTTGCCAGCATGAATGTGAGGTTAGCCCCATCCCCCCCGTGGATTTGCATGTGGAGGAAGGAGAGGTGGAGGAAGGAGAGGAGATCGGCACCCCACCAGGTGAGTGTCTGAAACCACAGCTTCAGGTAATCGATGTATGCCTGCATATTTCTAAAGACATGTTTTTACATCTATTGTAGGTTATGTTCTGGTTGGGGAAAGGGACCCATTTCCAAGCATCAGTGCCCCCCCCCCCCTGAGGATGTGGAGGAAGGAGAGGTGGAGGAAGCAGGGGGGATGGGCACCCCTCCAGGTGAGTGTCTGACACCCCAGCTTCATTTAATCCATGTATGACTGCATATCTTTTAAGACATTTTTTATCATCTATTGTAGGTGATGTTCTGGTTGTGGAAAGGGCCCCATTTTCCAGTGACAGCGCACAAAGGCTGATTGACCAGAAAATGGGCTGGAATGGCGAAATTGATGCCATGCGAACTAGCCTGGATCTCATGAGGAATCGGCAAAATCGATATTTTGGGGAGAATATAATCCCTTTCTCCAGAATATCGATCATGTTCTTCATTTCCGTTATAGTTTTTATTAACATTGGAACTTACAAAGTTCAAGATTGTGGCTGATTGTTTTTCGATTTTAACAATAATTTTTTAAAAATACAAAAAAAGGTTTGAAAAACCCTAAAAAAATATATAAAAAAGTAAAAAAAAAAAATATATATATATATATATAAAATAAAAATAAAAACATTTCTATTAAAATGTTTGAAAAAGAAAAAAATTACATTTTTTATCAAAAAAATATATTTTCTAAAAAAATATTAAAAGGTACATGTGAATGTGGCCATATTAAATTTTTAAAATCAACAATGTGTGGCGTCTTCTTTCAATGCTCAATACCAGTTTGGTAAAAGTAATTTGGTGTTTCCAGTGACAATGGGCCTTATTTAATTAATGAAAATACACTTGGAACTACAAGTGTACTAGGAGAACATAGGAGACAGCCCAAACGAAAAGCAAGCAATAAAAACATTTCCTGATTTTATCTTCTTTATTTATTTTTCTTTTGTAAAATTAAACATTGTGTGGCATCACAATGGCCCCCCTACCCTTAAAATAAGTCACATATTTTTCACGAACCTCACGGGCACTTTGGGAGGCCAAGCCAGTATGGCCAGTATCCAGGCCTGTCATATTATTTTCAGGAACAAGTCCGGCCTCAGGCCCAAATGAAGAAATATAATTTGAAGAGTTCTTATTTAAATAATTGTGCAAGATGCAACATGTAAGGACAAGATGATTAAGTTTGTATTCCGCCATGTTACATAGTTACATAGTTACATAGTTAGTCAGGTTGAAAAAAGACACAAGTCCATCCAGTTCAACCTTAAAAACAAATAAATAAAATAAAAAATAATCGTACAATCCAAGTACCCAATTTTATGCCCACAATTGATCCAGAGGAAGGCGAAAAAAAACCCCAGCAGAGCATGCTCCAATTTGCTACAGCAGGGGAAAAGAATTCCTTCCTGATCCCCCAAGAGGCGATCGGATTTTCCCTGGATCAACTTTACCTATGTTAGTACCCAGTTATATTATGTACATTCAGGAAAGTATCCAGGCCTTTCTTAAAGCAATCTACTGAGCTGGCCAGAACCACCTCTGGCGGGAGTCTATTCCACATTTTCACAGCTCTAACTGTGAAGAAACCTTTCCGTACTTGAAGATGAAATCTCTTTTCCTCTAGACGTAAAGAGTGCCCCCTTGTCCTCTGGGTTGACCGTACAGAGAACAACTCAACACCAAGTTCACTATATGGACCCCTAATATATTTGAACATGTTGATCATATCCCCCCTTATTCTCCTCTTCTCAAGAGTGAATAAATTCAGTTCCTCTAATCTTTCCTCATAGCTGAGTTCCTTCATGCCTCTTATCAGTTTGGTTGCCCTTCTCTGCACTTTCTCCAGTTTCCCGATATCCTTTTTGAGAACTGGTGCCCAAAACTGAACTGCATATTCCAGGTGAGGTCTTACTAATGATTTGAACAGGGGCAAAATGATATCTCTCTCTCTGGAGTCCATACCTCTCTTAATACAAGAAAGGACTTTGCTCGCTTTGAAAACAGCAGCTTGGCATTGCATGCTATTATTGAGCTTATGATCTACCAAAACCCCCAGATCCTTCTCCACTATGGATACCCCCAGTTGTACTCCCCCTAACATGTATGATGCATGCATATTCTTAGCCCCCAAGTGCATAACTTTACATTTATCAACATTAAACCTCATCTGCCACATAGTCACCCAAATAGACAGTGTATTGAGGTCGGCTTGTAAATTGGAGACATCCTGTAAGGACGTTATTCCACTGCATATCTTGGTGTCATCTGCAAAGACAGAAATGTTACTTTTGATCCCAGACCCAATATCATTTATAAAGATGTTAAAAAGTAAGGGTCCCAGCACTGAACCTTGGGGTACACCACTGATAACCTTAGACCATTCAGAGTAAGAATCATTAATCACTACTCTCTGAATTCTGTCTTTTAGCCAATTTTCTATCCATTTACAAGCTGATATTTCCAAACCTGTAGACTTAACCTTACACATGAGCCGTGTGTGGGGAACTGTATCGAAAGCTTTTGCAAAATCCAAGTATACCACGTCCACCGCCACCCCTCTGTCCATGTGTATGGGAGTAAGAAAAACGTGGAACTGGCTGGCCATTATTCCGAAGGCATTTTCCACAACTCTTCTCTCTCTGGCCAGCTGGTAGTTAAAAACCCTCCTCTCTGGGGTGAGGGTTCTTTGGGGGAATGGCCTCATCACGTGCTCGCCCAGACTGAAGGCTTCATCAGCTATGAAGATGAAGGGGAGTCCTTCCACATTATCTGTATCAGGTGGCAATCCCAGGCCACCTGTCTGGAGACGCAGGTAGAACTTCATCTGGGCGAAGACTCCTCCACCCGACATCGGGCCATTCTTCCCCACATCCACATACAGAAATTCATATTGTGCCGACACCACTGCCATTAACACAATACTATGAAACCCCTTATAGTTGTAATAGTATGACCCCGCATGGGGTGGTGGCACGATGTGAACGTGCTTCCCATCTATCGCCCCTCCGCAGTTAGGAAAGTCCCAACAGGTGGCAAAATGGGATGCCACAGTCTGCCATTCCTGTGGCGTTGAAGGAAACTGGGGAGTCAAAGCAGAAAAAAACTAAATAAGTACTTTTGTACATTAAACATTGCAAGTACATTACAACAAAAACATTCTTTAACAACATCAGTCTAACCTTTTTAATAAAAGCTTATTTAACCACTTGGCAATTGCTGTCAGCAAATATATGTTGGCAGAATGGCTCGGCTGGGCAAATTAATGTCCCCATACATTACTTTGAAATGCACGTGCGCCTGCCGCAAGCTCCATGACAGTGCTGTGGAAGACGCAGACTCGATTGCCACTGGGATACACACGATTGTTGTCACGGAGCTAAAGAACGGGGAGATGCCAATGTAAACAGCATCTCCCCCTTCTGTCTAGTGACAGGACACTGATCGTCTGCTCCCTGTCATCGGGAGCAGTGATCAGGGTCATGTCACTGCCAGCCCATCCCCCAGACAGTTATAAACACTCCCCCAGAACACACTTGACCATTCCTCCGCCCCCTTGTGGTTAACACCTTCACTGCATGTTATATTTTTACAGTAATCAATACAATTTTCTAGCATTGATCGCTGTATTAATGCCAATGGTCCCAAAAATGTTTCGAAATTGCCCGATGTGTCTGCCATAATGTGGCAGTCACGATAAAATGCGGTGATCACCGCCATTACTAGTTCAAAAAATGTGAATAATAAAAATGCCATCAAGCTATACCATATTTTGTATATGCTATATGCTTTTGCACAAACCAATCAATAAACGCATTTTATCACCAAATTTGTTGAAGAATACGTATCAGCATAAAATGATGTAAAAAATATTATGGTTAATATATTTTGGGGGTAAGTTTCTTATAGCGAAAAGTGAAAAATAATGCATATTTTTAAAAATGGTGTTTGGTTTTGTTGGTGGTTAATCGCCAAAAATAAAACAAACTGAGGTGATCAAATACCAACAAAATAAAGCTTTATTTGTGTTAATAAAATGAAGTAAATTTACTAGAGGAGCCATGTTACAAGGATGCACAATTGTCAATTCAAGCAACGCACTGCCAAATCACCAAAAGTGCTGATGGTCAGGAAGGGGATAAATCATTCTAGGGCTGAAGTGGTTTAAAACTACAATATATAATTCAACATTAATTTAAGGACACACAGACCATTTGGAATAATATTAAGGGGGGGGGGGATTCAGTTAAGGACACACAGACCATTTGGAATAATATTAAGTGGGTTTTTAGGATCAAGCAATATAATGGAGCTGATAAAAGACATTTTAAGTGACTAGACTAGGTGGATATGGGCCCACCATAGCAAGCTGGTGAGGTTAGTGAAGGAAAATATGCATGAAAGACAAAAAAGGAGCATTAAAAGATTACAGCATGCATGAGGACAAAGGGGACATTCACAGCATATTGCAATCATGGTAATTAGAGATTGAGGAAATCTTACCTTAATATAGTCCTCCTGCAGGACCTGAATGATGGCAGAACAGGTCTCTGGGATAATGATCCCCAGAGCCTGGGAGGAGATGCCTGTTGAGAACTTGAGGTCCTGAAGGCTTCTCCCTGTTACCAAGTAGCTTGGCGATGAGCCTCTGCTCCAGAGTGATGGCTTGCCGCATGCAGGTATCCTGCCTGCTGATATAAGGGGTCAGCAAAGCCAGCAGACGGTGAAAAACAGGGTCCGTCATCCGGAGATAATTCCTGAAATCATCAGGATTATTCTCGCGGATCTCACGAAGGAAAGGCATGTGCGAGAACTGGTCACGCTGGAGTAACCAATTCTTCGACAATGAACACCTCCCCACCCTGTTCACGGACTGGTCTTGGGTTGAAGAATGAACTGCAACACCAAGTCCAAGCAAAGCACGAACTCGACGACGAGAACGTACACGCAACATGGCTTCAAAACGGTTGGCTTGTCAGAACGAACTTAACAGAAGGCACCGAGCGCAACAGATCGCACTGCAAAATACAGAGACGAACTGACTACACGCACTGAAAAACAGATACAAACCTCACAAGCACAAACTGAAAAGCAGGTAAACGATCTGAAAAATATGAGTCTGAAAAGCACGAATCGTCTCTCACCAAACTTCTGCTAACACAAGGTAAACACGAAATTAGCACAAGGAGCCCAAAGGGTGGCGCACTTGGTATTGAAATTCCGTTTTATAGTCTCGTCGGACCCGGTGTACATCACCGCGTACCAGACGGGTGGACTTTGTTGTGAACGTGTGTAGGCAAGTCCGTTTCGGAGAAACTCCGTCGGAGCTCCGGCGGAAACTACTTCGGAGTTTAGTCCGCTCGTGTGTACGCGGCATAACAGGTTTTCTTCTAAGATTGCCCTGTATTTGGCTTCATCCATCTTCCCATCAACTCTGACCAGCAACCCTGTCCCTGCTGAAGAAAAGCATCCCCACAACATGATGCTGCCACCACCATGTTTCACGGTGGGGATGGTGTGTTCAGGGTGATGTGCAGTATTTGTTTTCGGCCACATATAGCGTTTTGCTTTTAGGCCAAAAAGTTCAATTTTGGTCTCATCTGACCAGAGCACCTTCTTCCACATGTTTTCTGTGTCCCCCACATGGCTTCTCACACACTGCAAACAGGACTTATTATGGCTTTCTTTCAACAATGGCTTTCTTCTTGCCACTCTTACATAAAGGCCAGATTTGTAACATGCACGACTAATAGTTGCCCTGTGGACAGATTCTCCCACCTGAGCTGTGGATCTCTACAACTTCTCCAGAGTTACCATGGGCCTCTTGGCTGCTTCTCTGATTAATGCTCTCATTGTCCAGGCTGTCAGTTTAGGTGGACAGCCATATCTTGATAGGTTTGCAGTTGTGCCATACGCTTTGCATTTTCGAGTGATGGATTGAACAGTGCTCCATGAGATGATCAAAGCTTGGGATTTTTTTATAACCTAACCGTGCTTTAACCACTTTCACACCGGACCATTTTGCTGGCTTAAGACCAGACCACTTTTTGTGATTCAGCACTGCGTTGCTTTAACTGACAATTGCGCAGTCATGCGACGTGGCTCCCAAACAAAATTGATGTCCTTTTTTTCCCACAAATAGAGCTTTCTTTTGGTGGTATTTGATCACCCCTGCGGTTTTTATTTTTTGCACTATAAAGAAAAAAAGAGCTATAATAAATATCCTCCAAAAATATATAAAAAAAAACAATTTTTTTCCTCAGTTTAGGCCGATACGTATTCTTCTACATATATTTGGTAAAAAAAAATGCAATAAGTGATCATTGATTGGTTTGCGCAAAATTTATTGCGTTTACAAAATAGGGGTCGGTTTTATGGCATTTTTATAAAAAATTTTTTTACTAGTAATGGCGGCAATTTTATTGTGACTGCGACATTATGGCGGACACATCGGACATTTTTGACACATTTTTGGGACCATTGTCATTTATACAGCAATCAGTGCTATACAAATGCACTGATTCCTGTGTAAATGACACTGGCAGTGAAGGGGTTAACCAGGGGGTAGCAGTGTAGGAGTTAAGTGTGTCCTAGGGGCGTGTTACTAATGGTGGGGGGCTGGGCTATGTCTTAGTGAACACTGATCTCTGCTCCAATCACAGGGAGCAGAGATCAGTGTCACTTGTTGCTAGGCAGAACAGGGAGATGCTGTTTACATCAGCATCTCCCTGTTCAGCCTCTCCATGAGATGATCGCGGGTATCCCCGCGGCGATCGAGTCCGCGGGTCCCGCGACCAGACTCACGGGAGTCCCGACCGGCCGGCAGCGCACATGCAATGGCAGGATGGCAATTTCAACTGGACGTACCTGTACGCCAGTTTGCCTGCCCGTGCCATTCTGCCAATGTACATCATCGTGCGCCGGTCGGGAATTGGTTAAACTTCTCCACAACTTTATCCCTGACCTGTCTGGTGTGTTCCTTGGCTTTCACGATGCTGATTGTTAACTAAGGCCCCTTTCAGACCTACGGATCCATTTTTACTCCTCTGCTTGCTCAGTGAGGATCGCTCCATTGATCCCCGCTGAGCCGGCGGATGACAAGTCCGTCTCTGCACTTTGTGCAGGGACGGACCTGTCAGAGCTCCGCTCTCCCCTATGGGGGGGATCAGATGATTATGGACCACCTGTCCGTTTTCATCCAATCCAATCCGCCAGACGGATGAAAAATAGGGTTTGCACCCATCGTTTTTGCGGATCGGATAGGGCGGATTGGATGTCACCACTGACATTCGACGCTCCATAGACCTGCCTAAAAAACTGACAGGTGGATCTGAAGGGTCCGCACATGTGAAAGGGGCCTAAGGTTTTCTAACAAACCTTTGAGGGATTCACAGAACAGCTGTATTTATACTGAGATTAAATTACACTCAGGTGGACTTGTGGACTCTATTTACTAATTAGGTGACTTCTGAAGAAAATTGGTTTTATTAGATTTTAGTTAGGAGTATCAGAGTAAAGGGGGCTGCATACAAATGCCCTTCACACTTTTCACATATTTATTTGTAAAAAAAATAGAAAACAATTTATAATTTTTTCCTCCACCTCACAATTATGTGCCACTTTGTGTTGGTCTATCCCATAAAATCCCAATAAAATACATTTATATTTTTGGTTGTAACATGACAAAATGTTCAAGGAAGGGGAATATATATGTTCTGTTCAGGGAACATTGTACCATTTGGTATCAGTATTACTGATATATTGATGACCTTTTTGCTTTATAAAGGAAAAAGATTGCAATTTCCTTTCACAGTTTGACCCAACCCTGCCAGGAATCAGCAGCTAGAAGACCAGATATATGTAGCTACACAAGAACACTGGGACCAGACCATGTATGTATGTATATATTTAAAGTGAGATTTATTTACAATGGAACAAAAGACAAAAGACAATCACACAATAGTAAACAGTAAACATGAACAAACCCCAGTGACAAAATATTTAATGAATCTAACAGAGACCTAACAACCAACTATATACAAAATATTATACAAAATGAGGCAAACAGTGGTAACTGGGAATATCAGGGATGTAAGGAAGGGGGCAATCAAGCCCGGGTATAGGAACAAGGAGCAGGAGTAAAAGGCAAGGTACAAGATGCAAGCTTAGCTCAGGAGCAGGGTAAACAGGCATAAGGATCTGGTAGCAAGTATGGCAATCAAAACACTGATGCACATTGCAATAGCAAAGGTAGGGCTTAACTACCCTCCCTGCAGCTGGGGCCAGATTGAACTAATTGCAGGAAACTGCTGGCTGCTGGGAAATACCAGCTGGTGGTCACTGGAGCTACAGCTTTTAGCTTAGAGACCCACAGCGCCACTAGCAGATGAACCAGGTCCTGACAAACCCTTAATTCACTGGTACTTGGTCTAAAATAAAATCTTGCATAATGTATACTAGAGAATCATTTCCCTTTTTGGATAGATAGGTTTAAATTACTGTTAGTAGGATAAAAGCAGATCTATATTTTAATTTTACAGATCACAAGCAGCGATCTTTTTGCAGGTGGTTATGAGCTGCTATAGTATGATTACTTTTCCAGGATTTCTATTTATGTTTCCATTCATGATGGTATATTGTATTGTATTATAGATGTTAACATAGTTACTTCGGTTACTTTTCACATGAGATACTTCTGATCTTTTTATAAATAAAAAATACTTTGCACTATTACTACATTGGTACAGTTTGGGCGGTCTTTTCCTTCAGCCAGACTTCTGAATTGGTGAATTGGTGTTCTTGAAAGCCTGCTTCCGAGCTCTGAGTACCAGCAGGGCGTTCTTAAAGCCTTCAACTTGGAGCAGCGCTACAAGCCTTTTGTGACTACTTTGCACTATTAGTTGTATGTTTATGGCTTAAGAAAGGATTTTTAGATCTAAAACTGTTACAAGCTTCTGCACAAATTTGCATATTGAACAAAAATAAATACATGAGGTGCTGTAGTTATGTCTAAAGTGTTGTTTTATACATGGCAATATTTGTTTTGAAGGTCGAAAATTAGGTCTATGATTAAGAATTGGCATGATTTCTCATTCATTTTGCAACAGAAAATGTAATAAATATTACAATTATAAACAAAAGTAAGTGTTCTGCTCTTCATTGAGATAGTTGCATTATTATTGTTTCCTGTTTATTATTCCAGAAGTATTTCTTTCTTTTGATGCTCATCCAGTAGTTGGATGCTTTGGAATTTCCTTATTGCTGTGTAAGTACAATGCTGTCATTTGTTCATTAAACTGTATTACGGTTTCTGTGTGTTCCCAGACTGACCGATTAGGACATTTTTGTCACTAACAGTGCCAAAAAAAAAAAGAGTAAAAAAATAAATTATATACATGTGTGTGTATAAACTGTATGTTATGCAATGGACAGCTCTGGAATCTACTACATAATATATAAACACTTCCTAAAACCTAAAAACATACCTGCAATGAGTTATAACTTGTACAAATTTGGTGTGATTCAAGATACGACAGGAATAAAAAAAAAAACAGTACTGCTAATTGAATGAAGTGCTTCTGAAGGTGTATCAATTTAGTTTAAATATTGGACTGAACCTTAAATGATACAAAAAAATGACAACTTCGTTAATTACGTTGGCCTCCTTTAGTGTTTATAGTATTCATACTAATGTTTATCCTCCACAATTCCTGGTCATGGCTATATACAGTAATGTATATTAAATAAAAATTTTACAATGCTCTTTTCAGCGTGCAAGCAGAAGAGTAGTGCAGATGTACTTACAATGTGAAGTAGCATGCAATTGGTCAGAAAAAAAACATTACCTTTATGCTTCTAGGTAGGGATGAGCTTCGTGTTCAAGTCGAACATACGTTCGACTCGAACATTGGCTGTTCGGCGAATTCCGAACGTTATGGGCCGTTCGCGCCAAATTCGTGTGGCGCTCACGGCCCACAATGCACTGCGTCATCGCAGTGCATTGCTGGTTTATGATTGGCCAAGCATGGACTGTGGCCAGGCATGCTTGGCCAATCACAGCAGTGAGGAGAGCCATGATTGGCCACAGGCAGGATGCTCAGGCTGTGTAGTACACGCTCCACACTATATAAGGCCGCCAGCGCGGCGGCCTTGTGTAGTGTGTTGGCGTCTGAAGCAGTTAGTGGGTGTTCTTTGTACACACCGATCATTATAGGGACGATTTTTGATCTTGCTCTTCTGTAGTGGTTGTTGTCTGTGTGCTCTGACCGCAGTATATATGGCTATATTCACCTCACCTATATAGCTAGTGATCTATCTTTTATAATAGAGCTTGCAGTCAGTAGTGTTAGGAGCTTGTGCGTGCTGTCTGCATGCTCTGTACCCTGTACACACCGCTATATCCACCTACATAGCTCTTCTCTATTTGAGCCCACTTGCCATCTGCAGGAGTTATTGGAAGTTGTGTGTGCGTACAGCACAGCACAGTATACATCTGTATATACCCCTTTATCTCTGGTGTTCTATAAAAAAAGGCATCTGCAGGAGTTAGTGGGTGTTTTGTGCCTCCAGCACAATATACACCTGTATCTACCCTTTATTGCTGTTCTCTAATAGAGACATCTGCAGGGCTTAGTGGGTGTTGTGTGACTCCATTACAGTATACCCCTTTATCTCTGGTGTTCTATAATAAAGGCATCTGCAGGGCTTAGTGGGTGTTGTGTGACTCCATTACAGTATACCCCTTTATCTCTGGTGTTCTATAATAAAGCCATCTGCAGAAGTTAGTGGGTGTTGTGTGCCTCCAGCACAATATACACTACCCAACTGCTGTTTTACCCAACTCCCTTCAGGCCATTACCATGTCTGGAAGGCCAGCAAGGAGAGGCAGACAGGCGCGAGCCGATAAAAGAGGGCAAGCCGGCTCTGTGTCTAGAGACAACAGTGCTGGTCGTGGACGCGGTGCATTGTCATCAGCACGTGGCCATGGGACACGCTTGTCCTTCTTTTCGGCAGCTGGACATGTTGAACTGCAACATGCCAATGACTTGGTAGAGTGGATGACCAAGCCCTCTTCATCCTCCTCATCCTCTCTCACCAAGTCTCAGGGTACTAGCAAAGCAGCTGCCAACGCATCGTCTTCCCTCGTCTCAATGTCATCATCAGTGACTCCTTCCCTAGACCCACCACGTCCTCCTGAGGAGTCTCCTGAACTCTTTGAGCACAGTGTTTGGTACATGCTCCAGGAGGATGCCCAGTGTTTTGTAGCCTCTGATGATGACACTCAGCTAGAGGAAGGCAGTAGCGTGAATGCAGAGAGAGGGGATGCTCAAGAAGGACAGCAATCTGGCAGTCATGTTCCACAAGCTGCAGCATATTGCCAGGTTTGCTACAGCGATGAAGAGGGAGGGGATGATGAGGGCACTGACTCCACGTGGGTGCCTGGTGGGAGAGAGGAGGAGGAGGAAGAGGAGGCACATGTCCAACGAGGCAGGATGCCCTACGGGGGTCAGCTTAGGGGCAGCACACCGACTGAATCATACCGCAGAGCTCCGCCTGTGCAGGGCGCTGCCTCTGCGCATTATTCTAAAAGATCTTTGGTGTGGGCCTTTTTTGAGACGAGTGCATCAGATCGCACCGCTGCTATTTGCAACATATGTCTCAAGCGTATCTCGCGTGGCCAAAACATCAGCCGCTTGGGCACCACATGCTTGACCAGACATATGTTGACCTGCCATGCAGCACGTTGGCAAGCGTACCTCAAAGACCCACACCAAAGAACAAAGCGGACCTCTCCTTGCTCCTCATCAGCTGGCATCTCCAACCCCACTAGACCTTCAGTCCTCTCTGAAACCTGCTCTGAGAAGAATGAAGGTGTAGAATTAGGTGTGTCACAGCCAAGTGCTTCCGGGAACTCTGCTAGCGGTACACCCACGTCCGATTATAGCAGGCAAATGTCCCTGCCCCAGCTGCTGGACCGGCGAAAGAAGTTCACTCCCAGCCATCCACATGCCCAGCGGTTGAATGCTAGCTTGGCTAAATTGCTAGCACTTCAACTGCTGCCTTTTCAGTTGGTAGACTCGGCCCCCTTCCGTGAGTTTGTACAATGTGCGGTTCCTCAGTGGCAGGTCCCCAAACGCCACTTTTTCTCACGGAAGGCGATTCCGGCTCTCTACCGGCATGTGGAAGGCAATGTCCTTGCCTCGCTGGACAGGGCAGTCAGCGGTAAGGTGCATATTACCGCTGACTCATGGTCCAGCAGGCATGGACAGGGACGTTACCTGTCTTTCACGGCCCATTGGGTCACTCTTCTGGCAGCTGGGAAGGATGCAGGATAAGGTGCAGTAGTGTTGGAGGTTGTTCCGCCACCACGCCTCCAAAATGCTACTATTGGTTGTGACACACCTCTCTCCTCCACCCCCTCCTCTTCTTCTTCCTCCATGGCCTCTTCCAGTGCTCTGTCCTCAGAACCAGCGGTGCTCCGTAGGCGTTCCAGGGGCTACGCAAGTATGCAGGCAAAACGATGCCATGCCGTGCTTGCGCTGGTTTGTTTGGGGGACAGGAGCCACACTGGGGCGGATGTTTTGTCAGCTCTGCAGGGGCAGGCCGAGAGGTGGTTGACGCCACGCCAGCTTAAGCCAGGAATGGTGGTTTGCGACAATGGCACCAACCTCCTCTCCGCCCTCCGACAGGGACAACTGACCCATGTGCCCTGTGTAGCTCACGTCCTTAACCTGGTGGTGCAGCGGTTCTTGGGCAGGTACCCCGGCTTACAGGATGTCCTGAAGCAGGCCAGGAAAGTCTGTGTGCATTTCCGCCAATCATTTAATACCTGTGCTCGGCTGCCTGAGCTCCAAAAGGAGTTGAACCTGCCCAAGAACCGCCTTATATGTGACATGCCCACCAGGTGGAACTCAATGTTGGCCATGCTGCAGCGGCTGCACATGCAGCAGAGGGCCATCAATGAGTACCTGTGCGACTACGGCACCAGGACAGGGTCAGGGGAGCTCGGTTTTTTCTCACCACGCCAGTGGGGCAAGATCAGGGATGCATGCACTGTCCTGTCACCGTTTGAGGAGGCCACAAGGATGGTGAGCAGTGACAGTGCATGCATCAGTGACACTGTACCTCTTGTCCACCTCTTGGAGCATACGCTGCGTGGAATAATGGAAAGGGCACTTGAGGCAGAACAGAGGCAGGAAGAGGAGGACTTCCTTGCCTCTCAAGGCCCCCTTTATCCAGACAGTGTTCCTGCTGTGCCACCCATCACACAGGAAGAGGATGAGGAGGAGGAAGAGGAGGAGGAGGATGATTGTGTCAGTATGGAGGTGGAGGCTGGCACTCAGCATCAGCATCAGCAGCAGTCTTGTAGGGATGATTTACAGTCCCAAGAAACACGTGGACTTGTACGTGGCTGGGAGGAGGTAGCTGCGGATCATGTTGTCCTTATTGACCCAGAGGACTCCGGACCGAATGCCTCAGCTAACCTACGCTGCATGGCCTCCCTGATCCTGCAAAGCCTGCGGAAGGATCCTCGTATTCTTCGGATCAAGGAGAGGGACCATTACTGGCTGGACACTCTCCTTGATCCACGGTACAAGGGTAAGGTTGCCGACCTTATCTTGCCATCGCAGAGGGAGCAGAGGATGAGACATCTCCGGGAGGCCTTGCAGAAAGGTCTGTGCAACGCGTTCCCAGAGACTGGGAGGTTACAAACTCCTGGTCCTGGACAACGTGTTGCTGAGGCATCGGTCAGAAGGAGCGGTGGAGAAGGTGGCCGTCTGACTGATGCTTTCAGACAATTTTTTAGTCCGCAGCCCCAAGGTATGATCGGTTCCAGCAACCATCGCCAGCGTCTGATTTACATGGTGCAGGAATACCTAGGGGCAAGGTCAGACTTGGACACCTTTCCCACCGAAAATCCTCTGGCTTACTGGGTCTTGAGGATGGATCACTGGCCAGAGCTTGCACAGTATGCAATTGAGCTACTGGCCTGTCCTGCATCCAGCGTTCTTTCTGAACGCACCTTCAGTGCTGCTGGTGGCTTTGTTACCGATCACAGGATGCACCTGTCCACCGAATCAGTTGATCGACTGACCTTCATCAAGATGAATCAGTCTTGGATCAGCCACAGCTACCAAGCACCTGAAGCTGATGTAACCGAATAATTTTTTTTGAACTATCACATCCCTTCAAGACTGCCTATGCTGATGCTGAGTGACTGTCCTGTTATGTTGATTGTCTATCCTCTTCCTCTTCCGCTGACATGTTGGAAGAACATTTCTGGCTCTGGGTGATGCCATCAGCCCAATTTTTCTGCCCCTGTTTAACAGGGGCGTTTAATTACAATTTTTGATGCAATGCTTTGCAGCAGGGCTCATTCCTGCAATAAAACTAGAGTATATGGAAGAGGTTGCAGTGTGGTGGCACCAGCACCAGTGTCTAAGGCCCAATTTTTCTGCCCCTGTTCAACAGGGGCGTTTAATTACAATTTTTGACGCAATGCTTTGCAGCAGGGCTAATTCTTGCAATAAAACTAGAGTATAGGGGAGAGGTTGCAGTGTGGTGGCACCAGCACCAGTGCCTAAGGCCCAATTTTTCTGCCCCTGTTTAACAGGGACTAGTAATTACAATTCTTGATATAATATTTCACAGGAGGGCCCCTTCCTGTGCCCACCCAGAGTAACTGTGAAGACTTATAGTGTTGTGGCACCAGCACCACAACCACCAAAGGTCAATTTTTCTACCACTATTCAACAATGGCATGTAATTACAATTCTTGATATAATCGTTCACAGCAGGGCGCTCCATCGCCCACCAAGAGTCACTTTGAGGGCTCACAATGTTGTGGCAAAACCAACACCTTGTTCCGCCATTTCTGCAGAGCATATAGGGTAGGCCCCTACTTTCAAACATCCAATTTACAAACATCTCCTACTTGCAAACGGAAGGAGACAACAGCAAGTGAGATGAAAAAAGATGGACGACAAAACAAATTATACAGGGGTGATAAGCCTTCCCTATGTTTTCCAAAAAGCTTAAAAATAGTTTTTTTGACTGGAGCTACACTTTAAAAATGTACCAGTTGAAAATTACAAACAGATTCAACTTAACACAACAAACCTACACAGTCCCTGTCTTGTTTGCACCGCCTGTATACTGTTGTTCTGAGTATATAGGGCCTGGGGGCCACACGCATTTCCTTTTTTTAATATGGGTACTGGGTTCCCCTTAATATGCGTACAAGACCCAAAGGGGCTGGTAATGGGCAGGGAGGGCTACCCATGCCATTTTTCTCAATGATTTTCAACCATATTGCAGGAACCAGATATAACATTAAAACCGCAAGCAGTTTTAAATGGTGTTATTTCCGTTTAATGTCATTTTGTGCAGGGACTGTTCTAAACACGGGAAACACGTGGCACTTCACAGGCATACTACAGACACCCCCCAGGCACCATATTTAAAGGAATATTTCACTTTTTTTTTTCACTTTAATCGTCATTAAAATCAGTGCTCCCGCCAAAACGGCCATTTTTAAAAACATTTTAGGCATTGACCCATGTCCCCTGGGGCAGTATCCAGGTCCCCAAACCCTTTTTAGGACAGTATCTTGCATATTAGCCGTTAAAATGAGCACTTTTAATTTCGAACGTTCGAGTCCCATAGACTTCAATGGGGTTCTAACGTTCGTACGAATTTGGGGTCCGTTCGAAAGTTCTGGTGCGACCCGAACCGGGGGGTGTTCGGCTCATCCCTACTTCTAGGATAATGATTTTTTTGACCCTTGTGTACTTAGGGTGAGAGTTGGGTTTTCTGCTACTGTAGATTTACAGTAAATCGCCAACTTGGATGGCCTGACTATTTTGCATTTTACATACCACAAATAAAGATAAATCAACAATTAAGTGCGTAGATTTTTTTCCTGGTCAGCTAATCATAAGAGCCAGTAATTTTAAGGAATGATAAACCCATTTCTAAAGCCCCATACACACTATCAGATTTTCTGCTGATTTTTGTCTTCAGATTTACCAAAACCATGTAGTGCAAGGGCCTGCCTGATTGCATACACATTGAAACTCCTAAGGTTCAACCTCATATTATATGGTTTTGGAAAATCTGAAGGAAAAAAAATCAGCAGAAAATCTGACAGTGTGTATGGGGCTTTACTGTAATATACAGTATCCGACTAGAGTGAGTACATCCCTCACATTTTTCTAAATATTTTATTATCGTTTCATGTGACAACACTGAAAAAATGACACTTTGCTGCAATGTAAAGTAGTGAGTGTACAGCTTGTATAACAGTGTCAATTTGCTGTCCACTCAAAATAACTCAACACACAGCCATTAATGTCTAAACCGCTGGCAACAAAAGTGAGTACACTCCTAAGTGAAAATGTCCAAATTGGGCCCAATTGTCCATTTTCCCTCCCGGGGTCATGTGACTCATTAGTGTTACAAGGCCTCAGGTGTGAATGGGGAGCGGGTGTGTTGAATTTGGTGTTATCATTCTCACTCTTTCATACTAGTCACTGGAAGTTCAACACGACAACCCATGGCAAAGAACTCTCTGAGGATCTGAAAAAAAGAATGTTTGCTCTACATAAAGATGGCCTAGGCTATAAGAAGTTTGCCAAGACCCTAAAACTGAGCTGTAGCACGGTGGCCAAGACCATACAGCAGTTTAACAGGACAGATTCCACTCAGAACAGGCCTTGCCTTGGTCCACCAAAGAAATTGAGTGCACGTTTTCAGCATCATATGCAGAGGTTGTCTTCAGGAAATAGACGTATGAGTGCTACCAGGTTGAAGAGGTGGGGAGTCAGCCTGTCACTGCTCAGACCATATGCCACACACTGCATCAAATTGGTCTGCATGGCTGTCATCCCAGAAGGAAGCCTCTTCTAAAGATGATGCACAAGAAAGCCCACAAACACCTTACTGTAGACAAGCAGACTAAGGACATGGATTACTGGAACCATGTCCTGTGGTCTGATCAGACCAAGATAAACTGGCAAACAGGTGAGGAGTACAAAGACAAGTGTGTCTACAGTCAAGCATGGTGGTGGGAGTGTCATGGTCTGGGGCTGCATCAGTGCTGCCAGCACTGGGGAGCTACAGTTCATTGAGGGAACCATGAATGCCAACATGTACTGTGACATACTGAAGCACAGCATGATCCCCTCCCTTCAGAGACTGGGCCGCAGGGTAGTATTGCAACATGATAATGACCCCAAATACGACCACTGCCTTGCTAATGAAGTTGAGGGTAAAAGGTGATGGACTGGCCAAGCATGTCTCCAGACCTAAACACTATAGCGCATATGTGCATCCTCAAACATAAGGTGAAGGAGTAGGGATGAGCCGAACACCCCCCGGTTCGGTTCGCATCAGAACTTTCGAACGGACCCCAAATTCGTATGAATGTTAGAACCCCTTTGAAGTCTATGGGACTCGAACATTCAAAATAAAAAGTGCTAATTTTAATGGCTAATATGCAAGATACTGTCCAAAAAAGGGTTTGGGGACCTGGCTCCTGCCCCAGGGGACATGGGTCAATGCCTAAAATGTTTTTAAAAATAGCCGTTTTGGCGGGAGCACTGATTTTAATGACGATTAAAGTGAAAAAAAAAGTGAAATATTCCTTTAAATATCGTGCCTGGGGGGTGTCTATATTTTTAAAGTGTAGCTCCAGTCAAAAAATCTATTTTTAAGCTTTTTGGAAAACATAGGGAAGGGTTATAACCCCTGTATAATTTGTTTTGCCGTTCGTCTTTTTTCATCTCACTTCCTGTTGTCTCCTTCCGTTTGCAAGTAGAGCCCCATACACACTATCAGATTGTCTGCTGAGTTTTTCCTTCAGATTTACTAAAACCATGTAGTATAAGGGCCTGCCTGATTGCATACACATTGAAACTCCTAAGGTTTGACCTCATATTATATGGTTTTGGTAAATCTGAAGGAAAAACTCAGCAGACAATCTGATAGTGTGTATGGGGCTTAAGAGATGTTTGTAAGTTGGATGTTTGAAAGTAGGGGCCTGCCCTATATGCTCTGCAGAAATGGCGGAACAAGGTGTTGGTTTTGCCACAACATTGTAAGCCCTCAAAGTGACTCTTGGTGGGCGCTGGAGCGCCCTGCTGTGAACGATTATATCAAGAATTGTAATTACATCCCATTGTTTAACAATGGTAAAAAAATTGACCTTTGGTGGTTGTGGTGCTGGTGCCACAACACTATAAGTCCTCACAGTTACTCTGGGTGGGCACAGGAACGGGCCCTCCTGTGAACTATTATCTCAAGAATTGTAATTACATGCCCCTGTTTAACAGGGGCTGAAAAATTGGGCCTTAGGCACTGGTGCTGGTGCCACGACACTGCAACCTCTCCCATATACTCTAGTTGTAGTGCAGGAATGAGCCCTGCTGGAAAGCATTGCATCAAAAATTGTAATTAAACGACCCTGTTAAACAGGGGCAGAAAAATTGGGACTTAGGCACTGGTGCTGGTGCTACGACACTGCAACCTCTCCTATATACTCTAGTTGTAGTGCAGGAATGAGCCCTGCTGCAAAGCATTGCACCAAAAATTGTAATTAAACGCCCCTGTTAAACAGGGGCAGAAAAATTGGGCCTTAGGCACTGGTGCTGGTGCCACGGCACTGCAACCTCTCCCATATACTCTAGTTGTGGTGCAGGAATGAGCCCTGCTGCAAAGCATTGCATCAAAAATTGTAATTAAACGCCCCTGTTAAACAGGGGCAGAAAAATTGGGCTGGTGGCATCTCCCAGAACCAAAAATGTTCTTCCAACATATCAGCGGAGGAGGAAGAGGATAGACAATAAACATAACAGGACAGTCACTCAGCATCAGCATAGGCAGTCCTGAAGTAATGTGATATTTCAAAAAAAATTATTCGGACAGGCGCACCCTGTGATCGGTAACAAAGCCACCAGCAGCACTGAAGGTGCGTTCCGAAAGAACGCTGGATGCAGGACAGGCCAGTAGCTCAATTGCATACTGTGCAATAGGGATGAGCCGAACACCCCCCGGTTCAGTTAGCACCAGAACTTTCGAACGGACCCCAAATTCGTACGAACTTTAGAACCCCATTGAAGTCTATGGGACTCGAACGTTTGAAATGAAAAGTGCTAATTTTAACGGCTAATATGCAAGATACTGTCCTAAAAAGGGTTTGGGGACCTGGATACTGCCCCAGGGGACATGGGTCAATGCCTAAAATGTTTTTAAAAATTGCAGTTTTGGCGGGAGCACTGATTTTAATGACGATTAAAGTGAAAAAAAAGTAAAATATTCCTTTAAATATGGTGCCTGGGGAGTGGCTTTAGTATGCCTGTGAAGTGCCACGTGTTTCCCGTGTTTAGAACAGTCCCTGCACAAAATGACATTAAACGGAAATAACATCATTGAAAACTGCTTGCGGTTTTAATGTTATATCTGGTTCCTGCAATATGGTTGAAAATCATTGAGAAAAATGGCATGGGTAGCCCTCCCTGCCCATTACCAGCCCCTTTGGGTCTTGTACGCATATTAAGGGGAACCCCGTACCCATATCAAAAAAAGGAAATGCGCATTTGCAAGTAGGAGATGTTTGTAAGTTGGATGTTTGAAAGTAGGGGCCTGCCCTATATGCTCTGCAGAAATGGCGGAACAAGGTGTTGGTTTTGCCACAACATTGTAAACCCTCAAAGTGACTCTTGGTGGGCGCTGGAGCGCCCTGCTGTGAACAATTATATCAAGAATTGTAATTACATCCCATTGTTTAACAGTGGTAAAAAAATTGACCTTTGGTGGTTGTGGTGCTGGTGCCACAACACTATAAGTCCTCACAGTTACTCTGGGTGGGCACAGGAACGGGCCCTCCTGTGAAATATTATATCAAGAATTGTAATTACATGTCCCTGTTAAACAGGGGCAGAAAAATTGGGCCTTAGGCACTGGTGCCGGTGCCACGACACTGCAACCTCTCCCATATACTCTAGTTTTATTGCAGGAATTAGCCCTGCTGCAAAGCATTGCGTCAAAAACTGTAATTAAACGCCCCTGTTAAACAGGGGCAGAAAAATTGGGCCTTAGGTACTGGTGCTGGTGCCACGACACTGCAACCTCTCCCATATACTCTAGTTTTATTGCAGGAATTAGCCCTGCTGCAAAGCATTGCATCAAAAATTGTAATTAAACGCCCCTGTTAAACAGGGGCAGAAAAATTGGGCTGATGGCATCACCCAGAGCCAGAAATGTTCTTCCAACATATCAGCGGAGGAGGAAGAGGATAGACAATCAACATAACAGGACAGTCACTCAGCATCAGCATAGGCAGTCTTGAAGGGATGTGATAGTTAAAAAAAAATTATTCGTTACATCAGCTTCAGGTGCTTGGTAGCTGTGGCTGATCCAAGACTGATTCATCTTGATGAAGGTCAGTCGATCAACTGATTCGGTGGACAGGCGCACCCTGTGATCGGTAACAAAGCCATCAGCAGCACTGAAGGTGCGTTCAGAAAGAACGCTGGATGCAGGACAGGCCAGTAGCTCAATTGCATACTGTGCAAGCTCTGGCCAGTGATCCATCCTCAAGACCCAGTAAGCCAGAGGATTTTCGGTGGGAAAGGTGTCCAAGTCTGACCTTGCCCCTAGGTATTCCTGCACCATGTAAATCAGACGCTGACGATGGTTGCTGGAACCGATCATACCTTGGGGCTGCGGACTAAAAAATTGTCTGAAAGCATCAGTCAGACGGCCACCTTCTCCACCGCTCCTTCTGACCGATGCCTCAGCAACACGTTGTCCAGGACCAGGAGTTTGTAACCTCCCAGTCTCTGGGAACGCGTTGCACAGACCTTTCTGCAAGGCCTCCCGGAGATGTCTCATCCTCTGCTCCCTCTGCGATGGCAAGATAAGGTCGGCAACCTTACCCTTGTACCGTGGATCAAGGAGAGTGGCCAGCCAGTAATGGTCCCTCTCCTTGATCCGAAGAATACGAGGATCCTTCCGCAGGCTTTGCAGGATCAGGGAGGCCATGCAGCGTAGGTTAGCTGAGGCATTCGGTCCGGAGTCCTCTGGGTCACTAAGGACAACATGATCCGCAGCTACCTCCTCCCAGCCACGTACAAGTCCACGTGTTTCTTGGGACTGTAAATCATCCCTACAAGACTGCTGCTGCTGCTGCTGATGCTGAGTGCCAGCCTCCACCTCCATGCTGACACAATCATCCTCCTCCTCCTCCTCCTCATCCTCTTCCTGTGTGATGGGTGGCACAGCAGGAACACTGTCTGGATAAAGGGGGCCTTGAGAGGCAAGGAAGTCCTCCTCTTCCTGCCTCTGTTCTGCCTCAAGTGCCCTGTCCATTATTCCACGCAGCGTATGCTCCAAGAGGTGGACAAGAGGTACAGTGTCACTGATGCATGCACTGTCACTGCTCACCATCCTTGTGGCCTCCTCGAATGGTGACAGGACAGTGCATGCATCCCTGATCATGCCCCACTGGCGTGGTGAGAAAAAACCAAGTTCCCCTGACCCTAGGAAGGAAGTGAGAGAGACACTAGGAAGGACATTGGAACACACCGTTCGTTACTCTGCTTGTTGCTCTATTACTGCAGTTTTTATTCACTCAGAATGTGAGTACCCTGTCACTATACTTAAATAAAATTCAATTGGTTGAAACTACTACACTATGGGACATTATCTCTTTATCTTGTGAGGCATACCTATCCCAGGAACAGGAGCCAGTTACCCACCTATACTATTAAGGCTGTAACCTCACAGCCGTGAGGTAAGGGCACATCCATCCACGTATTGGATAAATAGGAGGATTAAGTCACTGCACATGTATGCCTGCATGGATCACTGAAGTTCAAAGCTAGTGCTTCCCCTTAGAACACAGCACGTCCACAGGACTGAATATCCCAGACTGATTACCAGCACCTTATTTTTATGTGTTTATCATTTCACCTGTGTTGTAACGTTTTTTTGCTGCTAGCACTATTTGCACTTTATAAACACCGCATGGAACATGCATTTTGTTATATTGGATTGATTGTTATCTGTATTTTTTTCACTTGGCACTTTATAAACACCGCATGGAACATGCATTTTGTTATATTGGATTGATTGATATCTGTGTTTTTTCCACTTGGCATGTCACATGGGATTGTGCTTATGTGATTATTCTCACTGTACACTTTTAGTCATATATTTTGGACTATCACCTTAAGTTATATACTCATTTATTGTCAGCATATTTTATTGCAGTTTTGCACAGCACCCACGATTTGTATGTCTATTGTTTCAGGCATTCATCCATTACTGTGAGTTTTTATTTGTATGGCACTCTATCAGAATCTATATTTGATTGCCACTCTCTAACATTTATTTTAGTTTAGCACGTACCGAACAAGGATTTGTGCACACCCAGACACAGATCATTTTACACTAGCACTTTTTGACCTTTACCCTTTTATCCTTTACCTGCATACTCATCTGTTCCCCTTCCCCCTCCCTGCCCTTTCTTCCCCTTCCCCCTTTTCTTTTCTCCTTCCCTCTCTTTCTCCCCCTTTCCCCCCCCCCCCCTCCCTCTCCCCTCCTTTCTTGTATTCCCCCATTTGCGCAACACTAAAACCACTTAATCGGTAATATGCACCCTACTGCTGACCGCCCTGTCCAGCGAGGCATGGACATTGCCTTTCACATGCCGGTAGAGAGCCGGAATCGCCTTCCGTGAGAAAAAGTGGCGTTTGGGGACCTGCCACTGAGGAACTACACATTGTACAAACTCACGGAAGGGGGCCGAGTCTACCAACTGAAAAGGCAGCAGTTGAAGTGCTAGCAATTTAGCCAAGTTAGCATTCAACCGCTGGGCATGTGGATGGCTGGGAGTGAACCTCTTTCGCCGGTCCAGCAGCTGGGGCAGGGACATTTGCCTGCTATAATGCTATAATCGGACGTGGGTGTACTGCTAGCAGAGTGCCCGGAAGCACTTGGCTGTGACACACCTAATTCTACACCTTCATTCCTCTCAGAGCAGGTTTCAGAGAGGACTAAAGGTCTAGTGGGGTTGGAGATGCCAGCTGTTGAGGAGCAAGGAGAGGTCCGCTTTGTTCTTTGGTGTGGGTCTTTGAGGTACGCTTGCCAACAAGCTGCATGGCAGGTCAACATATGTCTGGTCAAGCATGTGGTGCCCAAGCGGCTGATGTTTTGGCCACGCGAGATACGCTTGAGACATATGTTGCAAATAGCAGCGGTGCGATCTGATGCACTCGTCTCAAAAAAGGCCCACACCAAAGAACTTTTAGAATAACGCACAGAGGCAGCGCCCTGCACAGGCGGAGCTCTGCGGTGTGATTCAGTCGGTGTGCTGCCCCTAAGCTGGCCCCATCCTGCCTCGTTGGACATGTGCCTCCTCCTCCTCCTACTCCTCCTCTCTCCTACCAGGCACCCACGCGGTGTCAGTGCCCTCATCATCCCCTCCCTCTTCATCGCTGGAGCAAACCTGGCAGTATGCAGCAGCTTGTGGAACATGACTGCCAGATTGCTGTCCTTCTTGAGCATCCCCTCTCTCTGCACTCATGCTCTTGCCTTCATCTAGCTGAGTATCATCATCAGAGCCTACAAAACACTGGGCATCCTCCTGGAGCATGTACCCAACACTGTGCTCAAAGCGTTCAGGAGACTCCTCAGGAGGACGTGGTTGGTCTAGGGAAGGAGTCACTGATGATGACATTGAGACGAGGGAAGACGATGCGTTGGCAGCTGCTTTGCTAGTACCCTGAGCCTGGGTGAGAGAGGATGAGGAGAATGAAGAGGGCTTGGGCATCCACTCTACCAAGTCTTCGGCATGTTGCAGCTCAACATGTCCAGCTGCTGAAAAGAAGGACAAGCGTGTCCCATGGCCACGTGCTGATGATGACGATGCACCGCGTCCACGACCAGCACTGTTGTCTCTAGACACAGAGCCTGCTTGCCCTCTTTTATCGGCTCGCGCCTGTCTGCCTCTCCTTGTTGGCCTTCCAGACATGGTAGACAATTGGCTAGTGTATATTGTGCTGGAGGCACACACAACACCCACTAACTCCTGCAGATGGCAGATGGCTCAATTAGAGAAGAGCTATGTAGGTGGATATAACGGTGTATACTGCGGTCAGGGCACGCAGACAGCACGCACAATCTCCTTCAACTGACTGCAAGCTCTTTTTAAAAAGAGCAATATAGCTAGCAATATAGGTGGATATAACGGTGTATACTGTGGTCAGGGCATGCAGACAGCATGCACAATCTCCTACAACTGACTGCAAGCTCTTTTTAAAAAGAGCAAGATAGCTAGCTATATAGGTGGATATAGCGGTGTATACTGCGTTCAGGGCACGCAGACAGCACGCACAATCTCCTACAACTGGCTGCAAGCTCTATTAAAAAAGAGCAATATAGCTAGCTATATAGGTGGATATAACGATGTATACTGCGGTCAGGGCACGCAGACAGCACGCACAATCTCCTACAACTGACTGCAAGCTCTATTAAAAAAGAGCAATATAGCTAGCTATATAAATGGATATAACAGTGTATACTGCGGTCAGAGCACGCAGACAGCACGCACAATCTCATACAACTGACTGCAAGCTCTATTTAAAAAGAGCAAGATAGCTAGCTATATAGGTGGATATAGCAGTGTATACTGCGGTCAGGGCACACAGACAGCACGCACAATCTCTTACAACTGACTGCAAGCTCTATTTAAAAAGAGCAAGATAGCTAGCTATGTAGGTGGATATAACGGTGTATACTGCGGTCAGGGCACACAGACAGCACGCACAATCTCCTACAACTGACTGCAAGCTCTTTTTAAAAAGAGCAAGATAGGTAGCTATATAGGTGGATATAACTGTGTATACTGTGGTCAGGGCACGCAGACAGCATGCACAATCTCCTACAACTGACTGCAAGCTCTTTTTAAAAAGAGCAAGATAGCTAGCTATATAGGTGGAAATAGCGGTGTATACTGCGGTCAGGGCACGCAGACAGCACACACAATCTCCTACAACTGACTGCAAGCTCTATTTAAAAAGAGCAAGATAGCTAGCTATATAGGTGGATATAGCAGTGTATACTGCGGTCAGGGCACGCAGACAGCACGCACAATCTCCTACAACTGACTGCAAGCTCTATTAAAAAAGAGCAAGATAGGTAGCTATATAGGTGGATATAATGGTGTATACTGTGGTCAGGGCACGCAGACAACAACCACTACAGAAGAGCAAGAACACAAAATCAGCCAATAACGAACGGTGTATACTGTGTTGAAGGTACACAGAACACCCACTAACTCCTACAGACACCAACACACTACACAAGGCCACCGCACTGGCGGTCTTATATAGTGTGGGGCGTGTACTACACAGCCTGAGCTATGATTGGTCACAGGCATCCTGCCTGTGGTCAATAATGGCTCTCCTCGCTGCCGGTGCTGTGATTGGCCAAGCATGCGGGGTCACAGTGCATGTTTGGCCAATCATGAGCCAGCAATGCACTGTGATGGTGTAGTGCATTGTGGGCCATGAGCGCCACGCGAATATGGCGTGAACAGCCCATAGCATTCGGTATTCGCCAAACAGGCAAACAGCCGATGTTCGAGTCGAACGTATGTTCTACTCGAACACGAAGCTCATCCCTATGAAGGAGCGCAAGTTCTTTAACATCCACTAGCTCCGTGATGTCATCAGGGAGGAGTAGAAGAGGACTCCAGTGGTGACCTGTGAAGCTCAGGTGAACTCCATGCCCAAGATGGTTAAGGCAGTGCTGTAAAATAATGGTGGTCACACAACATATTTACACTTTGGCCCCAATTTGGACATTTTCACTTAGGGGTGTACTTACTTTTGTTCTCAGCGGTTTAGACATTAATGGCTGTGTGTTGAGTTATTTTGAGGGGACAGCAAATTTACACTGTTATAGAAGCTGTACACTCACTACTTTACATTGTAGCAAAGTGTCATTTCTTCAGTGTTGTCACATGAAAAGATATAAAATATTTACAAAAATGTGAGGGGTGTACTCCCTTTTGTGAGATACTGTATATATATATATATATATATATATATATATATATATATATATATATATATATATATGTTTTTTTTTTGGCATTGCTATTTTATCCCAGTGACAAGGTCCAGCTTTCCATGCCTTTTGTGCAACAATAGCTGGTTTATTAGCCTTATGAAGTAAATAACAAGGTTCACCCCCATATGCTTCAACTGGGTTCACTTCAAAGTTTGCAAACGTCAAATGTCAAGCAAGATACACAAGAATGTTCATGAATCAGATTTGCTCATCCCTAGTTAACGTCCTCAGAACAGTATACCAGTAAGAAATGCATAAGATATGTAAAGAGAAGCAGCAATCTAAGCCCTTGTACACACGGTCGGAGAATCTGTCGGAATGAGTCTTATCGGACCGCGTCGTCAGATAATCCGACTGTGTGTGGTATGCATCAGACTGATTTCGTACGAATCTCCGTCCGATCCAAATTTCCAACATGTTGGAAATATTTCCCGACCAACTGGGCCGGACGGACCTAATCCGATCATGTGTAGAGCATTTTGATCGGACCAAGTGCCACGCATGCTCAGATCAAATTCCTACATCAAAGCTATTGGCTACTAGCCTGAATGTAGTCCCATCGTAACGAAATTACGTCATCACGTTCTGAAAGATCGGATTTTTCGCCAACTTGGCCCGACCGTGTGTATGCAACAGTTTCGGACACAATCCGTCGGACTAAATCCGACGGGCAAAATCCGACGGATTTGGTTGGCAAAATCTCCGACCGTGTGTACGTGGGCTAACAGAGCACAGACATGTATTCATAAAACATGATTGACTTGAAAGTTTAAAATTGCTTTGGTATTTCTTCTGTAAATTGATATTAAACAGTAGTTTTTAATTAAACAATTACATTTTTAGTTAGATTTAGTTTGGCAATCTAACAGTGATATGGTTTTAACATGTTTACGGGGGAAAAGGGTTCTTCAGATTTGTTTTTTCAAATGCAAGTGGAAATTAGATTTCACTATTCTAATGTGTCCTACTTCATAAGTACGAAGAATGTGTTGGTGTTTAAAAAATAACAAAAGATTTTTTTTTCCAAACCGAAAATAATGAATGGCTTATTTTAAGAGACTGTATCTGGAAAACATAAAGGAATATCTGTGTTGAAAAAATAATACAATTTTGATGAATTAGAATGGACATCATATTTGAAAACACTGAAAATTCTAAGTCTTCTCTGTGACATCACCAAACATTTATATAGCTGGCCTCTAGATATACAGTTTACTTCCGTGGTTCTGTTGTCTCAGAATTCGATTTTTTTTTTCTTTTTACTTTGCATTGTTTTACTTTTTATTGAATACATAAAATGTATCCCCTGTAAAGGTATTTACTGGATAACCTGGACATACCATGAGAAAGTGAGCTAGCAAGTGTGTGTACTCTCTAGCATTTTTATACTGGCACAAATGCCCATCTGCATCTAGTGATTTCTTAAAGACACCAATTTATGGGTAAAACAATCTAAATGTTGGACATTAAGCTCTTTATGATATCTGAGTCTCCACAGGAGGCACAGACATAGGGGTATCAGGAGACCAATACTCATACAGCTAATGCATATGCTCATACTTGTGCAGCTAGTGCTCATACTTATGCTTGTGCCAGCACACAGATGGACTTTGGTCAATTACAAGCATGAAATGACATGTCAGTGCATCTGTGTGCTCCAGGGCTCATTGACGCACATATTCGTGCAATGGCGCACATCCATGCACATACAATCTCAGGAATGGCACCAAGCTGCTTATTTAATTAGGGTCCTGATGTGTGCTTATCAATGGATGTTCTTCCACTACCTGTAACCAGTCTTTTCTGGAATTCCTGCTCTTGTATGATCTCCCGTTGCTAACCCAGTCTGTTCTTGACTTTGTTTTGCAGATTCTGGACTCAGATTACCTCTGACCATGTTCTTCTGTCTTCCTGGTATCAACCTTGGCCTGCTGCTTGAATATGCTTACTTCTGTATGACTCTGGCTTGGCTACTGACTACGTCCTTGCTCTCCATCTATGCTGACCCTGGCCTGCCATATGACTACATTCTTGATTCCAATGGGTACCTGCATTTACCTCTGACTATGTGTCCTCATACTCTCTGTACCAAGCTTCCAAGGTCCTGTTCCTTGGTGCCTTCCATCACTGGTCCTTCTCTGGTGTGCCTACACTGCTGCTAATTGCAGTCCAGAGACTACTGTTTCCACACTCAGGCTTGCTCAGACGAGGGCCACAAGGGGAAGCCCTCTAATCACTTCAGCCTTCAACCAAGGAAGGTGACAAGGCGGGTGTTATTTCTGACTTTACCTATGCAAGTTAAAAGGTGATTAATACATACAATATTTTTTTAATATCCAACTCCAGTAATCAATACCACCAACTCAACACCTCTGCATTTTCTGGGCATTTTCTGGGTCCTCATTGCTTGTTCTCTGATGATGGATGGTCCTCAATTTAGCAGTAGGCACTGATAACATCAGGACCATTCTCTTTAGCATTGTGCTGGGGGCCTAGAGTAAAATATGATGATGCCCCATACCCCAGTGTTTGAAGTGAAAAATAAATAATTTTGGGACAAAGAGATATGTCACCAGAATAGTCAAAAGAGGAGGGTCAACTACAGCATGATTGCAAAAAATATAAAACTTTATTCATGAAACATATAGACAGTGGTGTACCCCAAGGTTCAGTGCTGGGACCCTTACTTTTTAATATCTTTATAAATGATATCAGGTCTGGGATCAAAAGTAACATTTCCGTCTTTGCAGATGACACCAAGCTATGCAGTGGAATAACGTCCTTACAGGATGTCTCCAATTTACAAGCCGATCTCAATGCTCTGTCTAATCGGGCGACTATGTGGCAGATGAGGTTTAATGTTGAGAAATGTAAAGTTATGCACTTGGGGGCTAAGAATATGCATGCATCATACATGCTAGGGGGGGTACAGCTGGGGGAATCCATAGTGGAGAAGGATCTGGGGGTTTTGGTAGATCATAAGCTCAATAATAGCATGCAATGCCAAGCTGCAGTTTCCAAAGTGAGCAAAGTCCTTTCCTGTATTAAGAGAGGTATGGACTCCAGAGAGAGAGAGAGATATCATTTTGCCCCTGTTCAAATCATTAGTAAGACCTCATCTGGAATATGCAGTTCAGTTTTGGGCACCAGGTCTTAAAAGGGATATTGGGGAACTGGAGAAAGTGCAGAGAAGGGCAACCAAACAGATAAGAGGCATGGAGGAACTTAGCTATGAGGAAAGATTAGAGGAACTGAATTTATTCACTCTTGATAAGAGGAGATTAAGGGGGGATATGATCAACATGTACAAATATATAAGGGGTCCATATAGTGAACTTGGTGTCGATTTATTCACTTTACAGTCAACAGAGAGGACAAGAGGGCACTCTTTACGTCTAGAGGAAAAGAGATTTCATCTCCAAAATAGGGAAAGATTTCTTCACAGTAAGAGCTGTGAAAATGTGGAATGGACTCCCTGCAGAGGTGGTTCTGGCCTGCTCAGTGGATTGCTTTATGAAGGGCCTGGATTATTTCCTAAGTGTACATAATATAACTGGGTACTAACATTTATAGGTAAAGTTGATCCAGGGAAAAATCCGATTGCCTCTCTGGGAATCAGGAAGGAATTTTTTCCCCTGCTTTAGCAAATTGGATCGTGCTCTGATGGGGTTTTTTGCCTTCCTCTGGATCAACTGTGGGTATAGAATTGGGTAAATGGGATTGCATGAGATTATTATTATTATTATTATTTGTTTTGTTTTTTTTGTGTGGTTGAACTGGATGGACTTGTGTCTTTTTTCAATCTGACTAACTATGTAACTATGTAACTATATATCGCAGGCGTAGAGTTCACTAGAGGCAGTATAAAAAGAGACCACCACCTCCAGTGGACTACGCTATCACGCTATACCAGTTTATTGGATAAAAATAAACACTCTTGCACAATTGACATTAATGTCATTAAAAAGACTAAGCTCAAGTATCCCCTCGTTCCTCCAGAACTGTAATACCAACCCTAGATATGGAATGAAAATGGTGTATATATACCATAGAAAATCACACATGAAACCACTCTCTCAAACAATTAATTACCCCACAGCAATTATTATTTGGTAACCAAAGTCTATCAATCACCATCAGCAGGGGCTGATATAAGTTGATGAGACAGTGGATATTAGGTGGTCATAGAGGCTAAGTCAAAAGTAAATAGGATTGAGTTGAATAAGTCCAGCGAGAAAAACTGTATATTTCAGACCTTCTTGTAATTCAAATCTGGCATTGCATGAAATGTCACATTGCTATGCTGTAGAATATTATATACAGAATATTATAACCAACAGGTCATGTAGTGAATAGTAGTTATGATTATCTTCAATCCACTGAAGCCAAGAAGGATTGAGAGTTCAACCATACCAATAGACTGACATAGGCAGACAGTATTTGTGTATATATGATGATATTATTCAAAGTCTTATAGTTATCTGGCAATATTTCTCTGTGTGATTCCATATATTGTATTGATGACACCTTTGGATATTGTATTAAGAGCAATCAACACAGTGTTCACAGCAATCTTTACAGCATCGCTAATAATATATGAAGAGTTCACCCAGACCGGGAGCTTACCCCACCCATTGCCATTTCTGTTGTGGCTATAAAAGCATCTTACTGTATTCTGTCCATTGACGGATTCTCACTGTGTTGTTTTGCTTCTTTGTTATCCTCACTAGAATAAATGTTGGTGGTTGTCCTCTCAAAACAAAACGTATTTTCCTCCTGTCTGCAGTATAGTGTTGTAAAAACACAGGGACACCAGGAGCGCTCATCGTTAGTTTGCAGGGAACTATTCCCAGAGCACTTTGGGTTCAGAGGCTGGAACGCAAGGCCACAGTGGCTGAATTGGTTCAAACAGAGTGTGGAAATGAAACACCATTATGTCCATAGATGTTTAAAAACATAAGGGATCATCGTTACAATTCCAAGACCGGGACTCAGCTGGAGGGTGGGGGTGAGCTGGCGTCAGCTACGTTGATGCGTGTGTTTCGTGCACCTCTGTGCACTTCATCTTGACGTGAAACATAGGTTGCTGTAGACTGTTTATAAAGGCACAGTATCCAATCAAAGCTAACCAAGTTAATTACCGTTTTCTATTGTCATCTTGTGGTGACTTAAAACTCTACAATTCAAAAATCATTTAAACAAAATTAAACAGTCAAAATACCTAATGGGGGACACAACATAAAGTCCTAAATAAAAGATGTTTATGACTAGGAAATAATAATCATCACATCTCCTCGCAAGGTACAAGACTGCAAAATTTTCAGATAGAGTCACATCAGGGGAGCAATGATAGCCTAAATTCCCTATTTGATCACAGAAGTAGAGGCCAGATCAGACGGTATCAGAGCCTAGAGACATTTTATCTAGCAAGTACTAGTTGGATCCAAATTACAGGGATGCAGTGGCAAAAATAATAGCCGAAAACATAATTTATTTTATATTATTGGTATTTTATTTTTTAGCATTTTATTTTATTTAAGGGTTCAGGAAATATCTTCAGGCTCAGTTCATTGTTCAAGACTGCCGGCTGAAGTGTATTAAGCCTGAAGATCCAACATTTTTCCTTACGGAGGAGCACTGTATCAAAGTCACCCTCTGATCACTGAGTTCAAGAGAATGGAATCCTTTTACTTTTAAACCTTGTGTTTTTTCCTGGTGATATTGTGCAATATGGGCAGCTACCAGTCTGTCTTGATTGAGTCTTATACTTTTCAAATGCTCATTGAGTCTCACTCGGAGCTGCCATTTGGTCTTTACAATATATTGTTTCCTACAGGGACATTTCAGGGCATATAGAACTCTGGTGGTAGAGTTTATCACCAACAATTGCCCTTAATTGTTCAGAGCGAGTCAAGATGTACCAATGGTTAAGAAATATAGAACTGACCTGATGCCAGTGTGTACCATAGGGGGTAATTAGTCTCACCAATGTATGGATTTTGTAATAGTTTTTTCTTATGGGACTGAAGAAGATCAGTTCCTAAATGTTGTCCTGCGATTTTTTCGCCCTTCTAAGTATTCGGTGAGAGTACCCCCCTCTCTAAATCTTTGATATAATTGTTTAGACTCGCATCTATAGTCTTCATCGGTGTAACAATTCCTCTGAATTCTGAGGAACTGTCCCACCGGTATACCCCTTATCAGGGACTTAGGGTGATGACTATCGGCTTGGAGCAAGGTATTAGCTGCTGTATCTTTCCTAAATGTTTTAGTAGTCAAACGACCAGCCTCGAGTCTAATGGACAGATCGAGGAACGATAACTCACGTGGGTCAGCTGTAAACGTTAAACGTATATTACGTGTATTGTTAGCTAACTCCTCCATGAAGATTGTTAATTCTTCAAAATGTGCTTGAAGACCTGGGCTCACAGGAAGTCAGTTGAATAATGCTGGGTGCCCTTTATTCTGCAAGATGACTGGTGGGTGGTGGAACAGATGGCAGGGCCAGAGTGGGAAAAGAGTGGGAAAAAACTTTTTATTTTATTTTTATTTTTTTATTTTGGGGCAGTCTGCAGATGGGTTTTAGCACCTTCCCACCTGGCCTATTGACAGCCGGGAGCGCTTTTCGTCCATCATTATGTCCTGGTAGCAGGACAGTCACAACACCAACTGTGCCACCGAACACTCATGTTTTCATTTGTAATTAAATCCATGCACAGTCCAAATATATATGATCTTTCAGTATTGGTGGGTAAAACGCATCAGGCATGAAAGCGGAGCCAGAAACACAATTACAGTTATGCAATTAAATGGCATTGCAAAGGTTCCTGACGTTTTGTAGACATCTATTTGGCACATGGCCCCCTGTACATTTTGAAAACTTGTATTTGTCTTCCTTAATCCCGTTTTATTTAATCTTTGTCTTTGACAGGCAGCACTTTGCAATATAAAGGTAGACAGTAAAGTTACAACACAATAAAATACAAGAGGGTTAAAGTGGAAGTAAATCCATGGATTTCAACAGTTAAAAAAAAAGGCATGGAATAATTAGTTTCACTTTGGTCATAAACTGTCTCTATATATGATTGGATAATTCGTCAAAGGGCGGTACTTTTTGAAAGCCTGTTTAAATATTCATACCAAAGAATAAAGATTAGATTTGCTCGGAGAGACTTTGTTCTCTTGTGTCATTGTCACAATGGGCTAATTTCACAGGCCTGTGGGGATTGAAAATCACACCTTAACAGACATCAATGGTTAATTCACCCCTAGACAATCTACATTCCTTCATCCTGAAATAAACATCAACATATATTTTTTCACAGACAATGCACATTTTGTCTAGTGACTGGGCAGTATGTAAGTGGTTTGGTTAGGCCACAATCTAAGAAGGAGAGGTGAGGCAGGTTTATCTCAGTGACATTAGCCATGGAGAGATAAGACAGGTTTTATCCTGAAGTAAAAATAGTAAAATAGTAAAAACCACATATATTGTACCGTTGCTGGACAGTATGTGAGCAATAGGAATGACATGCGGCCTCAGGTCAAATGTGAGTTTAACCCAAATGCAGCTTGTGCAAATCAACAAACTGGTCACATTATGCCAGTTTGCCTGCCCAAACCCCTGATTTCTGTTTATAAATAAAGAGGGAACAGTATTGACCAAATAAGGTCATAAAGGGCCAACATCATAGAGTAATGGGTTGCCATGGCAGTGTGGAAACATCATTGATCAGTGGGGAAACATTGTCAGGCAGTGGGTCATCATGACTGACAAAGATCTTCCATGTTGGATTTACATCAGGGAACATTTTTTTACTTTTTTAAATAAAGGACTCTGTCATGGTGTCTGCATTGTTATGTAATTTTAACTTTTTTTTGGGGGGGGGGATGAGTAAAAAGGGGTACTAATGTATATTGTAACAGGAAAGAACTGTGTGGGTTTTCCCCAGAATTTCATACCAGACCCTGCAAGAAGCCTAGGTGGCAAGAAAAGGTGGAGCAGTGTGCACTCCCCCTAAACCCTACCAGGTCTCATGCCTTCAGCATTGGCAAGGTCCCTTACTAGGCACCTTATTCACATGTTGAAAGGACAGGGGCCTCATAGACACATCTGGTCCCCAAGAGGACATGGGAGATTTTGGGAGGGACATATTGAAAAGCATAGACATTACGACAATATATTATTGTAAAAAAAATGTAAACAATGTCCCCCCGGATATAAATCCAATGTCAATCACATCATCAAGCCATGTGGATCTTTTTCAATCAAGACAACCTGCCTCACCCAACACTGTTTCTCTACCACTCAATCATGTTTCCACACTGCTACTATGATCCACCACCAGATGATGTTGACTCAATCTCACTGCTGCAAATAGCAGATCATTACCAACTGCCATTTGTCAAAAACTGTCCGGGGATCCTGGATTACATCAATGACATATGGATATTTGATCAAGAGGTCCCCCAGGATCCTTGGCCTGTTTGTTTATAAGCACCAGCCAGCCGTGGATTCGTCTTGAAGCAATGGAAGTGCTTTTTCCACGAAATGACAGATTCCTGGTTGGTTTGTTTACAGAGGTTGGCCAAGGATCTATTACTTAGCAGTAGTAGTGCTACTGCCGCTAAGTGACAGAGCTCTGACTGCCTGCTGTTTTCATAAAACAACAACATACTGTTACTTTTAAAGGGAATATCATTCTCTAACTTCCCTAACTTCACATGCAACCTTAAGGCTCCCCCAAGCAAGTTATTTAAAGGGTTTGTGTAAATCACAAAATTCAGCTTTTATACACTTTTTTTTAAATATCTCTTTATTATTTTTTTTACGTATCCATTATACATTTCACCATTTACATTCATCGCTCTCTTATGAACTTCTATAAAATCCATTCATAGTCATGTCCTCAAATACTATAAAAATGTACATATACATTTATACATTCATATCCCTCTTACTCCTTTTTTTTTTCCTCACCCTTATGGTGTGGCTTGCCCCATCTCCATACTGTTTTATCCTGATGCCATTATGGAATTTTCTATCCAACTTGCCCATACTCTCTCATATTTCTCTCCATGTCCTCTACTCCAATATGTTTCCCTATATAGTGGTGGATTACTATTTACAACATTTTTCCATTGTGTTAACTTTAGAGATTCCGCCTTCTTCCAATTCAGCACTATTGTCTTTCTAGCATAAAAAAGCAACAGACCCACCTGTATTCTCCTTCCTATAGGGGTGATATTATTCCCTACTAGTCCTAATAAGCAGATCTATGCCTCTTGATTTAAAGAGACTGATGTTATTATAGTAATTACTCTCATAACCTCCCTCCAGAATATCACTATCTTTGGACAAGACCAGAATATGTGGATGAAATTTCCTGGGGTGCCTGCACACCTCCAGCAGTTTTGAGCATTTGTGGGAAATATTTTGTATAATTTGTATGGCGTATAATAACTTCTATGTATTATTTTAAATTGTATTGATTTATCTCGCAGAGATACTAAGGAGTGGAGTGGAGATCTCCATATCTCCTCCCAGTTTTTATCTGCTAATGTTGGAACATCTCTTGTCCAGCTTTCACATAGCTTGCTTATATCTGAAAATGTAGTTTTGGATAAGTAGCTATATAAAATTGAAACTTGCTTTTTTTTGGTCTTTTTCCTTACCATTTGCTCTAATTCTGTTTTCTATCCATTGTGGAATCCCCTCCGGGAACTGAGCCAATAAAGCATGGACCAACTGCATGTATCTAAAAGTGTAGTTGCCAGGTATATTCCAACATTTCCTTATTTTGGGAAATTAAATAATTCTCCCTTCGGGTACAGCTTGTGATAGTTTTTTAATCCCAAATCTAGTCCATGCCTCTGGATCTTGGATGGAATCCAAATATTTTTACTGTCGTAATCATCGAGGGAGTCAGATCTGACCTATATTTTAATCCGTGGAACGGCAATGACTGCAGTGCCTCCCGCGACTGGACCACTGCGGCCTCTACCATCGTGGCAGAGTCAAATCCATCCGGATTCAGCCATCTCCCTATCATCATCAATTGTGTAGCCATATAATATTTATAAAGGTCTGGGAAAGCTAATCCCCCGCTGGACGCATAAGTACGCTTAGTTTAATTCTAGCTGGTTTGCCTTTCCATATAAATGTAGAAAACATACCGTGTAGCTGTGTAAAAAACTTCTTAGGCAAGCACCGCAGAGAATTTCTAAATAAATACAGAAATTTAGGAAGAATCTTCATCTTTATTAAATTTATACGTCCCAGCAGCGACAAGGGCAATGCCTCCCAGATCTTTAACTTTTTCTTACACTCATGTATTACTGGATCTAAAAGTCTTTGACCTGTCGAGTAATTATTATACCTAGATACTTAAATTCTGATACCCATTTTAACGGTAGATCAGGGGGAGATGTGTCTTGTGCCCCTTTATCAATAGAGAATAACAAAGACTTATCCCAATTCACTTTAAGCCCTGTAAACACTGAAAACGTATTCAGTAGTTCTAGAGCTCCTTTAAATGAAGGACCTGCATCTCTCAAAAACAGCAGCATATCATCGGCATACAGGGCTACCCTTTCCTCCAGCCCCCCAATCCGAAGTCCCTGAATATTTGGCAAAGTCCTAAGAGCCTCTGCCACTGGCTCTATTGTAATCGCAAAGAGTGCCAGAGAGAGAGGGCAGCCCTGCCTCGTGCCTCTATGCAGCTGAAATGGGGACGAGAGCCTTCCTCCCAATTTTACAGATGACATGGGTTTTTTATATATTGTTTGTATCCATTTAATAAATATTAATGGAAATCCCATCTAAGTATTTCCCAAAGAAAAGGTCACTCGACCGTATCAAAGGCCTTCTCTATATCCAGAGAGGCCACCGTTCTAGATCCCTCATATACGTGGTGAGTATGTATGTTTGTATGTAATCTACGTAGATTAACATCTGTCGCTCTCTCTGGCATGAATCCTGTCTGATCTGAATCTATGATATTCTTTAATAAAGGTTGTAATCTCAATGTTAATATTTTCATCAGTATTTTTAGATCTATATTTAATAAAGCTATTGGCCTGTATGAAGAACATAGTTTTGGGTCTTTCATCTCCTTGTATAATAAGGTTATATGTGCATACCTCATAGAGTCTGGAAGGACTCCTTTCAATAGACCACTTGTAAATACTTCTGCTAATTTTGGAGCTAGTAAAGCTCCATATTTCTTATAAAATTCCATAGGAATTCCATCTGGGCCTGGCGCTTTCTCCCCTGGGAATGTATGTATGACCTTTATGATCTCCTCATCTGTAATCGGACATATCAATGCCTCTCTCTCCCTATCCGACAACTACCCAAGGGCTACACGGTCTAAAGGGTCCGCCATAGCTGTCGGGCAGAAGTCGGAGGAGAGAGAAGAGGCATACAATGGACCATAGTACTCTCTGAAGGTCTCTAAAATCTCCTCAGGTTCTTTTACTCTCTTTTTCTGTAGGGTTTCAATTTCTGATATGGTTGTAGTTTGATATTCTTGTTGCACTAATCTTGCTAGAAATCTCCCACCTTTATCTCCTTGTTAAAAAATATTTTGTCTATTTTTACGTAGTTCCAACCTTGTTATTTCTACTATATGTAAATGGAGATCTCTTTGTGCAGCCATCATTTACTCAAAATTTACAACACTGGAGTCTTGACCATATGTCTCCTTTTTATTTCTATCTGTTTTGCAATTCCTGTATCCTAACCTTCTGTTTTTTATTAACTGCAGCGATATTTGAGATGTATTGTCCCCGTATATACGCTTTAAACGCATCCCAGACAATGTCCACCGAGGACGACTCTGCATTATTTTCCCAGTACTCCGTTATTAGGGATGCCATTTTTCCTTCTATCTCGGGGTGTGACACCCACTGCGGAGTTAACCTCCACAATGATGCACTCCTCGGAGTGAGGACACGTATTGACAAAAATAAAGGAGAATGATCTGATAGGCCACTCGGTAAGTATGTTACTTCTGAAATATCCATTAACATTGTTACATCTGCAAATGCTAAATCTATTCTGGACCTTGTTTTATAGGAGGCAAAAAAACAGAAATAGACTCTTTTTTCTGGATTTCTCCATCTCCAAATTTCCGTTATGGACAGAAGACCCCCGGAGCTGTGCAATAAACTATTTTAACCCTTGTGTGTTGTGTTTTTTTTTACTTTTTTCACAGGTGAATGGGTAGGGGTACATTGTACCCCATACTCATTCACATAGGGTGGGGGGCCGGTATCCGGGGGCCCCCTTATTAAATTCCGATTAGCCCCCGTCCGCAGACCCTGACAACCAACGGCCAGGGTTGTCGGGAAGAGGCCCTTGTCCTCATCAACATGGGGACAAGGTGCTTTGGGGTCGTACGGCTCAGGAGGGGGGGCGCTCGCTCTTCCCCACCCCGTTTCCTGGCCGGCCGGGTAGCGTGCTCGGATAAGGGTCTGATATGGACCTAGTGGGGGACCTCACGCCGATTTTTCGGCATAGGGATTCCCCTTTAAGTACGAAGGAGGCGTGTGTGGATGAGTCCGTTCATTTCAAAAGTATGGCGGATAGTCCGGCGGACTTAGTACGCCGTATTAGTCCGCTGAAAAAGTGCCGTGTGTGGGCAAGTAGCTCGTTCGGAAAGTCCGCCAGACTAAGTCCGCCGGATAGTCTGCTACTTGTGTACGCGGCATTACACTTCCTTCACCTCTCTCCCCCCATCCCGCCCCATCCCACCCCATCCCCTTTTACACCCCTCTCCACATTCACTTCACCCTCCTCCTCCCATCCCACCCTGTCCCTTTCCACTCCCTTTCCTGTTCTGCAACCCCATGCATTCATGGATGGGAATGGAGAGGAACTTTTTCTTACCCATTCTTCACTGAACATAGTATATATTCCATGTTCAGTACCCAACATATCAAAACAAAACTACAAAAAAACTGTCACTCTTCCATTCCATTGTGGGGCGGGCTCTCTATTAATGAGTCTCAAACTGCACCTTTATACACAAAACATTTTTTTCCTTTGTCCTTCCCTTCTATCATTCCAAAAATGATATTATCACTCTATATAAAAATCATAATTTATCATATCACAATTGTACATAAAAAGAAACAAAAAAAACTAAAATAATTATATACACACACACACACACACATTATATATATATATATATATATATATATATATATATATATATATATATATATATATATATATATATATATTGTGAGGGGTTAGCTCGGTAGCGGGTGTGTGTGACCCCCTGGATGGGTTCACAACACAAAGTCAGGCACAGCAGACAGCGGTGTAGGTTCAAACAACAAAAGATCCGGTTTATTTCTGCTACATGCAGTGATACATAAACAGCCAAACAAAATAAAACAGGAAAATAAATCCTGGTCAGCTTGACCTCTAACTACACACGTAGACTCCCTGTCTAACAACTGGGTGCAGCCTTGTGCTGCCCCAGTCCCTGTCTCTATTGTAGGGGTTTGCCACACAGGCGTTAACTCACCGCACAGAACAGATCTCAGACTCCCCAGTCTATACACACAAAACTGTTTCCAGGATGGAGCATCTCCCTATGCATGCTGGGGTTTTTTGTAGAGGTCTTAATGAGCCCACTTACTACAGCTGGGCTCATTAACTCTTCCCCTCTAGTTGTACAAGTCTGCATAAAGCCTGAATCTAGGGCACACATATTTCCCATCCTGGATACAACCAGGTGATTTTACCTGCGTGCTGCCACATACCCCCCCCTCTTGTTTCAACCTTGGGGTTGTAACACAAGCAGACAGACACGCATGTATCCGAGACAAAGCATCCACATTCCCCATTTTAACACCAGGGCGATGCTTAACTGTAAAGTTAAATTCCTGTAGGGCCAGGAACCACCTATTTACCCTTCTATTGGTCTCCTTGTTTTGAGCCATCCACTTTAAAGGAGCGTGATCAGTCACCAGGTCAAAGTGCCTACCTAGCAGATAGTACCGAAGGGAATCTAGAGCCCACTTCACTGCTAAACATTCCTTCTCAATCGTGGCGTAATTTACCTCATGGGACTTCAACTTCCTGCTGAGGTAAATGACTGGGTGCTCTTCCCCGTTCCAGACCTGGGATAACACTGCTCCTAACCCAACGTCTGACGCATCAGTTTGTACAACAAAGTCCTTAGAGAAGTCTGGTGAGTACAACACTGGCTGGCTACATAAGGCTGTTTTTAAGGACTGAAATGCTTCCTCAGCCTCTGGGGACCATTTAACCATAACCGACTCTTTCCCTTTTGTCAGGTTGGTGAGGGGCACAGCCTGAGAAGCAAAATGGGGAATGAATCGTCGATAATAGCCAGCGATTCCCAGAAAGGCTCGTACCTGTTTCTTGCTGTTGGGACGTGGCCAACTCTGTATGGCCTCGACTTTATTGACTTGGGGTTTTATCACCCCCCTCCCAATAGTGTACCCAAGATATTTGGCCTCCTCCTGTCCAATGGTACACTTCTTTGGATTGGCCGTAAACCCAGCTTCCTGGATAGAGTCTAGGACTGCTTGTACTTTTGGCAAATGTGAGACCCAGTCTGTGCTATGGATAATCACATCATCCAGGTAAGCTGCAGCATATTTCTGATGGGGCCTCAGAATCTTATCCATTTTCCGCTGGAATGTTGCCGGTGCATTCTGTAACCCAAACGGCATTCTCTTATATTGGAATGCCCCATCTGGGGTTACAAACGCAGTTTTCTCCTTGGCCGACTCGGCCAGGGGAATTTGCCAATACCCTTTGGTGAGATCAAGAGTTGTCATATATCGGGCTGTTCCCAGCCGGTCAATCAACTCATCTATACGTGGCATGGGGTAGGTGTCAAATTTTGTAACTTTATTTAATTGTCTAAAATCGTTACAAAACCGCCAGCTCCCATCAGGTTTGGGCACTAGTACAATAGGACTGGACCAGTCACTCTGGGACTCCTCTATCACACCCAATTCCAGCATCCTTTGAACCTCCCCACGTATTGCCTCCCGTCGGGCCTCTGGTATTCTATAAGGTTTTAGTTTTACCCTTTCTCCTGGCGGGGTGATAATGTCATGCTCTACGCCAGATGTTTGTCCCGGAAGCTCAGAGAAAATCTCTTTGTTACGAAGTACAAACTCTTTAACCTCCTGTTGTTGGGGTTTCGATAAGGTGTCTGCTATTCCAACCTCAGGAACTAAGCAATCAGGCTGTACTTGTGACAAAGTCTCTGCGACTAGGGATTCCCTATCCCTCCAGGCTTTCAGCAGATTGACGTGATAGATCTGCTCCGGCTTTCGCCTTCCTGGCTGTCTAACCCTGTAGTTCACCTCACTAATTTTTTCAATTACTTCATATGGACCTTGCCATTTGGCCAGAAATTTGCTTTCAACCGTAGGGACTAGCACCAAGACCCTGTCCCCCGGGGAAAAAGTACGGGTCTTGGCCCCACGGTTGTACACTCTCTGCTGTGCTAACTGCGCTTGGGTCAAATGTTCCTTTACAATTGGCATTACCTGTGCAATTCTATCTTGCATCAGGGCGACGTGCTCAATCACACTCCTGTGAGGAGAACTCTCATTTTCCCAAGTTTCCTTGGCGATATCCAGCAGCCCTCTTGGGTGTCTCCCATAGAGCAACTCGAAGGGTGAGAAACCCGTAGAGGATTGGGGTACCTCCCTAATGGCAAACATCAGATAGATAGGTATTAGACAATCCCAATTCTTTCCATCTCTATCCACCACCTTCTTTAACATTTGTTTTAGGGTTTTGTTGAATCTTTCAACCAACCCATCTGTTTGGGGGTGATACACAGATGTACGCAATTGCTTCACTTTGTACAACTTGCATAATTCTTTCATAACCCGGGACATAAAGGGTGTACCTTGGTCCGTAAGCAGTTCCTTACAAATACCCACGCGGCTAAAAACAAGGGATAGCTCTTTGGCTATGGTTTTGGCCGAGGTATTTCGGAGAGGAATTGCTTCCGGATAACGGGTGGCATAGTCCAATATAACCAAAATGTACTGATGCCCCCTAGCAGACTTCATTATCGGACCTACCAAATCCATTGCGATCCTCTCAAAGGGGACCTCAATGATAGGAAGAGGTACCAGTGGGTTACGGAAATGTGGCATAGGTGCCGACTTCTGACACACAGGGCAGGAGGAACAATACTTTTCTATTTCCTTCATGACCCCAGGCCAATAGAATCTCTGCAATACACTCTCTCTGGTTTCTCTGTCCCCAGATGACCTCCCAGAATGTGTCCATGAGCCAATTCTAACACCAACTTCCTGTAAGGTTTGGGCACCACAAGTTGCTCAATGGTTTCTTCTGCCCTTTGAGCCACTCGATACAGCAGGTCCCTTTCCACAGTGAAGTACGGGTAAGTGCAAGTCTTATCTGGGTTCACTAACTCGCCATCTATTTTCACCACATTTTCCCGTGCCTTTATTAGGGTGGGGTCTTTTAACTGTTCTGTGGCAAAATTTTCCCTGTGAACCTCAAGATCCGAAAACTCCACAGACGGCATGGTTTCAACTGAGGATGTTGGCTCCTCCCCAGTTTCTCGAGTTTCCCCCGCCAATACCGACAAGGGAAATTCAGGAGAGTCCTCACCACTCCCAGAGGAATTCTGGTCATCTTCCTGGTCTATAGGGGGGGGGGGGGGGCTCAGGACAATCCCAGAGTTCCCAGAATTTTGGAAAATCCCTTCCCACAATAGCATCATGTGGTAAATGAGACACTAACCCCACCTGATGAGAGAGGTTACCTTTGGGGGTCTCAAAAAACATTGAAGTTACAGGATACTCTCGGGTGTCCCCATGCACACAAATAACAGCCACCCTGTTCTTCCCAGAGACCTCTGTAGTAACTAATTCAGCTTTTATCAATGTTACCAGGCTACCTGAATCTAGCAACACATCAACATGTCTACCATTAATACACATTTTACATAAATGTCTCTCAGGTCCCCGAATGGCAGTGCATGCAACTGTCGCAAACAGCGACTGACGTCTCTCCCTTATAAAGTCACATTGCATAGGCTCATCCACAACTGGGCAATTGGCTGCAATATGTCCCTCTTGCCGGCAGCGGTAGCAAATAATTTTTTTCGCTGCCTCTTGCAGCATGGGCTTCCTGGGCTGCTCCCGCCAGACCTTAGGTAGAACTCCCACCCTCTCACTCTCTCCACCCTCACCCCTTGGAGTCATCTTACCCGCCACTGGGGATGATCTGGTCTTAGGGGGGAAAGTCCGTGAGTCCCTGGAAGAGGTGGTCAAGTTCTCTGTAGCCAAGTACCTCTCAACCAGATCCACAAGTTTATCTGCATTTTCTGGGTCTCCATGGCTTACCCATTTTTGGATGGCAGTAGGAAGAGCTCTCAGGAAACGTTCCATAACCACACGTTCCACAATGTTTGGTGCGGTCAAAATCTCTGGCTGCAGCCACTTCCTGCTCAGGTGAATGAGATCATACATTTGAGACCTGGGAGGTTTTCCAACCTGAAAAGTCCAGTTATGCACACGCTGAGCCTGGACTGCCAGGGTGACACCCAGCCGTGCCAATATTTCTGCTTTTAGCACCACATAGTCTTTTGCTTGGTCAGGCTCTAGGTCATAATAAGCTTTCTGCGATTCCCCAGTTAACAGAGGGGCCACCAGTCCAGCCCATTGCTCCTTAGGCCACTTTTCCCTTTCAGCAGTCCTTTCAAATGTGGTCAAAAACACCTCCGGATCATCCTCTCCAGTCATTTTTGTCAGTAAACGGCTCACACCAAAGGTTGCGGTATTATTGTAACCACTTGCTTCATTGGTCTGCGGACGTTGCTGTATCAATGTCTCTATTTGCTGTTGAAAATTCTGCTCTTGCTTCTGCAACAGGTCTATGAAGCGGGCTTCAGATCGCTGCTGGGCTTGTTGCTGAGCTTCCAAACTCTGCTGCAAAGTTGCATTTGTCTGCTGCTGATTTGCATTTGCCTGCTGCTGGGCTTGTTGTTGAGCTGCAAGGCTCTTTTGTAAAGCTGCATTTGTTTGCTGCTGATTTGCATTTGCTTGCTGCTGGTTTGCATTTGCTAGAGCCAGCTGTCTCAGTATCTCCTCCATTGCTGGCCTTTAAAAAAAATTTAAAAAAAACTTGCCAAAATTCTCCACCAACTGTGAGGGGTTAGCTCGGTAGCGGGTGTGTGTGACCCCCTGGATGGGTTCACAACACAAAGTCAGGCACAGCAGACAGCGGTGTAGGTTCAAACAACAAAAGATCCGGTTTATTTCTGCTACATGCAGTGATACATAAACAGCCAAACAAAATAAAACAGGAAAATAAATCCTGGTCAGCTTGACCTCTAACTACACACGTAGACTCCCTGTCTAACAACTGGGTGCAGCCTTGTGCTGCCCCAGTCCCTGTCTCTATTGTAGGGGTTTGCCACACAGGCGTTAACTCACCGCACAGAACAGATCTCCCCAGTCTATACACACAAAACTGGTTCCAGGATGGAGCATCTCCCTATGCATGCTGGGGTTTTTTGTAGAGGTCTTAATGAGCCCACTTACTACAGCTGGACTCATTAACTCTTCCCCTCTAGTTGTACAAGTCTGCATAAAGCCTGAATCTAGGGCACACATATTTCCCATCCTGGATACAACCAGGTGATTTTACCTGCGTGCTGCCACAATATATATATATATATATATATATATATATATATATATATATATATATATATATATATATATATAAATAAATATATATCATTTTTCTTTCCCTTGTGTTGTTGACATATATAATATTTATCACAATTTATCACTTTACATTTTAAGAGGGAGAGAAAAGAGAAAAAATAAATAAAAATAAGGGGGAGAAAATAAAAAAAAACCTCTATATTTGTGCAACACTCCTCTTCCAACCACCCTCCTTTGTTTCCCAGGTGCCATTCTCCTATATATATTTCCTTGTATCCTACTGTATAAAACAATATTTAACGTATGCTTTGATAATATTCAGTGAAGAGAGAAAAAAAAAGAAGAAAAAAAAATAAATAAATACAGATTCTAAATTCTGTGTAGCAATCCATTTCCAACCAACCCTCCTATATTCCCATGTGCCATTGTCCTATTTATAAATGTTTTCCTGTGTCATATAAAAAAAATATATATATTGTTATTGTTATTCAATATTAGAATTTCTTTACATCTTTAGTGCTTAGTGTGTTTTTTTTTCCCTTTCTTTTTCTCTTTCTCCCCTTCCCCCCTGCCACCTCCCTCTTCCCTCCGCTCTCCGCCCAATATTCCATATATGTGATCTCCCCTACTCTCCAAAAAAAAAATTGAATCCATATTCATATATGTACAAAAAAAAAAATACAATAGCCCCCCCCCAAACTCCGTCACACCCCCCCCCCCCCCCTCATATAATCATTGGTCTATACATTGATCACTTAAAGTATAATGTTTGGTTGTTACTCAAATCCATACCAATACCAATCTATACCAATCCAAGAACAAATAACCATATACCTACATATATATTCATACACATACATATACACATACCCCCAAAAAACAAGGGGGGTCAGAGAGACAAATGGGGGGGAAAGAAAAAGAAAAAAAAAAAAAAAAAAAAAAAAGGGAAGGGAAGGAAAAAAAAAAAAGAAAGGACACTGAAAAAATCAATCTATCTAATGTCCTGCTACTTGGTATCCAGCCATTCTGCCGCTAAGAGTGGTGTTTCAAAAAAAAGAGTGTGTGTCCCATCAATCACTCGTATTTTACTGGAGTATAAAAGGTTATATTTTAACCCTTTCTCTCTCAATCTTTTTCGTATATCCATATAGGCTCTTCTTTGCTGCTGTATCTCCTGTGGATAGTCTGAAAAAAACGATAATTTGGAGTTCTCATACTGTAAATCTGCCTTTATCCTGGCTGTTGATAAGATACGATCTCGATTTCTATAATTCAATAGACATATCAAAAATGGGCGAGGAAGCTCCCCTGATTTTGGGGGGGTGAAATGAGATCCTATGCGCTCTCTCCACCACAAATGTTGTGGACATGTCCACTAGGCCAAAGACTTCTGTCAATAATTTCTCTGAAAATTTAAGTGGGTTGTCTCCCTCCACACGCTCTGGTAAACCCACAATATGAATGTTATTTCTTCTCAGACGACTCTCTGTGTCAATTGCCCTGTCCTGTAGCACTTTGATTTGTTTTCTCAATAAATGCCATTCTCTGTTATCTGCTTTTAATTCATCCTCTAGTTTAGAGACACAAGTTTCTATTTCTGTGGTCCTTTGCTGTATTCTGACAAACTCATGTCTTATTAGATTTATATCCACTGCTAATGCATTAATTTTGTTTGTAAGAGTCTCTCTGCTTGTTTTAATAGCCTCCATGATGTCTTTACCAGAGGGAGTTTGCTCTACCTCTCCTTCTATCACAGTCTGAGTCTCTGCTGGTGTCACCCTCTGTGGGGATTTTGTTGCAGATTTCCCTGCTGTCTTTGCAGACATTGCTCTAGGGGAGGCACAGGGAATAACAATTTGTGCTCTTACACGTGGTTTAGTAGGGGCTGTTGCCTTATGAGTTTATGTGAAATATTCATTAATATCTGTAAAATATTGTAATTATGACTATATCTCATTTGGTTTGCATATATGAAAGCCGGGTAAAAGTGATTCCCCCAAGCACTTGTTAAGAGCAGACAATGCAGGGACCAGACTTGTATATACCAACCATGGAGAACCAATTCCATTGTTCTACACCTACTCACTTCAAAGGACCCCATGCTGGGGTATGCAATGAAGGGAGGCAACCCATAATTAATACCTAAGTTCCTGGGGAAATTCAAGTAAATCTTCTGCCCAGAATAGTCACAAGGATTTGCATGAAAGGGGGCCGACTTATGTAGTAAGCCCTCCAATCATGATCCAAGTTAAGGCAGCCTATGGGGCATTAGCATGAAGGCATATACTCAGAGCAAAGGGGAGGTAACAGCTCTCTTTTTGGGAAACCAGCCCTTAGAGTGGAACGTTGGTAAGGATGGGTAATTATGGGAAAGGTGTGCCCTATTACTTGATATGCTTATAGATCACTGTCTCAGAGAATATACTTTGTATTCCTTCATGTAAATATTATATTTCAACCTAGTATTTTCTTCCTTGATGTAAGACCATAGATAGAGATTTGTGTGTTAGCTAGACTTTCAACTACTTTTAATAAAGGTTATTATATATAAAGCTTTTCCTCCTTGTCCATAGAATTCTCATTTAACCAATATCATATCTTGTGATTAATAAATCAGAAATATCGATTTTAAAGGTTAACAGGGTCATTTAGCTACACACCTTCTAGGCTTCCCCACTGTTCAGCAAAGCAACATAGAGGTAACAAAAAATACTTCACGTCTTCCTCACCTGGCTCTCCTCCTTCCTCCCTTTTCAATCTTTTCTCCTCTCTTTCCAAGTGTAGATAAGAAAAGGAAAAACAGGTAATTTTACAGTCTACCATTATGCCTGTGATTACAGGGCTGCACTACTGCTAAAGGCATAGGAGATGAGACATCCATCCATCCATCCCTCTGATCCACAAGCCTAAGAAACTGAAAGGTTCATAGCTGATACTCACAGAGTAGCTCCAACCTCTGTTTCTGTCTGTGCTGAATGTCCGATAATCTCCTTAGAACAGCCGGGGGAGGGAGAGAGAGAATCCATCAACACCTGAGAAGGATTTCAGCTGCAGCATCTGGTGTATAATGCTCTCCTCTAGTCAGCATGGGGAGAGAACATTCAGCCTGTACATAGCTCAGCTCAGAGTCTCTCCATGGTAGCTTCACAGGTTCAGGGTCTGCCCACCCCTTCACACATCACACGTACTCACACCTGCATGCTCATCCGCCCCCCTGCTTTTATACACTTTAACCACTTAGTGACCGTCCACCGTAGATATACTGCAGCAGGGTGACTGCTCTGTGCCAGATCACATACCTGATATGTGATTTGACACTTCCAGGTTCTGCTCCCACTGTGATCGGACACAGTAGGAGCCAATGAGTGAGTCTGGCAGATGTGTTGTCCGCTGGGACCTGCTGATCATTCAAGAGAAAGGCAGAGTAGCAGTCATGTTTTGGGATTTTTTTTTACCAAAAATATGTAGAAGAATACATATTGGCCTAAACTGATGAAGAAATGTTTACATTTTTTATTGGGAATGTTTTATAGCAGAAAGTAAAAAAATATTGTTTTTTAATTTTCTGTATTTTTTTGTCTATAGTGTAAAAAATAAAAAACGCAGAGGTTATCAAATACCACCAAAATGAAAGCTCTATTTGTGGGAAAAAAAAGGACATCAATTTTATTTGTATACCGAGTTGCACACCCACGCAATTATCAGTTAAAATAACGCAGTTATTGCAATTTGCCATTTTGCCATTGCAAAAAATGGCCTGATCATGAAGGAGGTAAACTTTCCGGAACTAAAGTGGTTAAGGGGAGGGCATTGCTATATTTGAGGTTTCCAGCAAACGTTCAGTGAACCAAACTTTCACTCATTCTTAGTTAGCAATATGATTATTCTCTAATGAAAGAAAGAGAAGAGGCAATTTTTATCAGAGTGTATTAATTGAGAGACAATAACCATAAATATTGTACAGCAGCTGGACATTATGTAAGCGGCTTGATTAAGCCACAATATGAGAGGGAGATTTTATCATAAAATAAACATTAGAGTAAGCTGTGAGGAGGTCTCACATTAACATCTACACCAAACTCTCTGCTAGGATAGGCGTCTGGAATAGATGAAGGGAATCCATGAATACTTTGTTTACAAACAAAATGAAGAAGCCAGGAGTCTTCATTTTGCCAGAAATTCAAACTGTGGTATGTTGTATACATCGTACCAATGCACCACTACACAGACAGGGTCAGAGCATTCCCCAGGCATGTTATTTGATGGAGTTTTGCATTTTTAATGTCTCACTTTAACCACTTGAGCACCAGTGACATTTTAAAATGGTGCTGGATAGGGATGGCCAAACTGTTCGCCCGGCGGTCGTTTCGCGGCAAATTTTGCTTGTTCGCGATTTGCCCGATCGGCGGACTATTGCCGCTGTTCGCCCGGTGGACATATTTGTTTACAGTGTGAAAGAACATCCATCATGGGGTACAGGACAGCCAATTGAGACATTTCAGCACATGGACAATTGGACATCCCCCCTACCTAATAAATAGACCTGATCTGGCGGCCATTTTACATTCTGTCTTATGTCATTATAGGGAGAGGTTGCTGTGTGAAGCAGGGAGAGACTGTAGTGACACAAATCGCTAGCTATTAGGTCCACAAAAGTCCTTTTAAGGACTGGTATGGTATAGGTGTAGTACAGTATATAGGGTTGAGTGCACTGCTGTGCTGGTGATTGCAGCAGCCTGTCTTTTGTCAGTGCAGGGAGGGACAGGACGCTGCCCTATTCTGCAGCACTCCTTTATCAGTGTAGGGACTGAGGTACAGTCTGCAAATCACTAGCTACTAGGTCCACAAAGGTCCTTGTAAGGACTGGTATAGGTGTACTATTTGGTGTGCAGTATATAGGTGTGTAATACACTTATAAAATACCTGCACATATAGAAAGCATAGTATAGTGCATTTCCACTGTGCAGCATTGTGACTGCTGAGCAGTTATGCAGTGATACTACAAAGAGTGGCAAACGCAATAAAAAAAAAGTATTATAACTGGTGTGATAGACCAATGGCCCCCAAAAACCACAGATTGAAGCAGGGTGTTCTATACCTTCTTCCACATACATACTGCACTTCTCTAGAGACTTTTGTCACAGGGTCATTTAAAAAATGACAGGCAGAGGAAGAGGCAGGCCCTTCCGCAGGGGTGGTAGGGGTAGAGCAGGAGCAACAGGCTTGAGCCAAAGTGGCAAATTGCAGAAGGTGCGTGCGATTACGTCAAAGGACACACCAGACTTGGTTGAGTGGCTCACTCAGCCTTACTCTTCTGCAACCTCCTCATCCTCTCAATCTGCACCCTCTTCTTCACTCTCTGCTATGTGCACCCCCAAAGACACCACCACCACCACCACCATATACCTTCCGCTTGAGTCACAGGAATTATTTTCTGATCCATATCAAGACATTTCCGATGCGTAACCACTCTTGGCATTGGATCAGGAAGAGGAGGTAGCAACAACTGCCGCTCAGCAGTCTGACGACAGTACCCAGATTATCCAAAGGAGGAGGTTTGTCCCCACTGTTGCTGCCTACTCCGAGGTCTCTAATTATAGCGACGGGGAAGGTGACGTCGATGATGACGTATCTAGTGATGCAACGTGGGTGCCCACAAGAGAGCAAGAGGAGGGGAGTCCAGAGAGAGATATGGACCAGCAGATAGGGAGGAGAAGCAGGAAGAACTTAGATTGCACAGGAGGGACAAAGCAGAATGCGAATGTATCAGGAGCAAGGCATCAACCATGTACGGTCACATCTGGTGCTCCCAGGACGCAGGCACATGGCTCCGCAGTGTGGGCTTTTTTTTTTCTCAATAAAATTTTTATTCAAGTATTCAGAAGGTATACAAACTTACTTCACAAACAGAGTGTAAAATTTGCATCTTAACAAAATAAACAGCATTTGTTCGTATAGCCTAAACGACCATACTAGATATATCTTATACAGTTCAAACCTCGTTTGGACTAAAGCTAGGGTAGAGCGATGTCAACCCCTCTTTCATTTCCTATACAGTGGAAGAGCTAGGTTTCCTCCAGCCCCACACCCCAACTGGGTTCACACTGCGTTTAGGGCATAGAGGACCCCCGGCCCCTCCCGGTTGTTTTTATAATTCTATTGAATGGGTAAAACCATGCAACTAGTAAAATTCAGTATCTTTGATCTTGCATTGAGGGAGGGAGTAAAGGTAGCACGATTTGAACCGAGTTCAATATGGAGTTTGTAAAAACAAGAGATAGAAGAGCAACACAAAAAAGAAAAAAGAAAAAACATATATACACAGTCCCTTATGCCAATTGTAATTTACACCTATTACTTAATTTGGCAAAGCCGTTATAGAGATGTCCTTCTGATCTGTACCAGTCAGTCCACGGTTTCCATTGTACCTGTACCATCGGATATTTGCCCTGGGATGAAGCAAACATGATCTCATAATTAACATGAGCATTGGTAGTGATTATTTTTTCTCTCAAATCAGGGGGATTTTGATCTCTCCAGTGTCTCATGATTACCAGTCTAGTGCTCAGCAAGACGTGTGTGACTACTACTCTTGCATTTTTGGGTATTGTATCTATGTCAAGTGAGAGAATAGCCATACCTGGGTTTTTGGGAATCTGTAGTTTTAGGATTCTCTCAATCGCATAGAACACTTTGTCCCAGAGTGTTTGAATGCTAGTACAATCCCACAAAATGTGAAAGAGCGTGCCCACACAACCACACTGCCTCCAACACAATGGGGATGCTCGTTTATCGAATTTGGACACTCTGTAGGGAGTTAGATACCACCTCAGGGGTATTTTTTGTGTTAATTCCCATAAGTTGATACACTTGGTGGCAGAGTACGTGATTTGAAGTGCCTGTTGCCATTTTTCTGGTGGGTATTGGGCTCCCCAGTCGTGTTCCCAAGTCATAATATTAGAGCTTTTGGTAAACGACAATTTATCATTTAGTGAGTTTTAAAACAGGGAAATTCCCTTAATGTTGGTGGATGCATTAGTGAAGTAGAGGAAAACCCTCCACGGTAGTCAGTGTGGGCTTTTTTTAACGTGTCCGCTAATGACAAAAGTGTTGCCATTTGCAATCTTTGCAGTCAATGCATAAGTCGCGGTAAGCCCAACACTCACCTAGGGATGACCGCCTTAAGAAGGCACATGAGCTGCCATCACCGAGCCCAGTTGGAGCAACGGAACACACAAAGCCACACTCCAGGCTCTCACCATCCAGCCTCGTCTTCTACTTCTCCTTCTCCTCTCTCCTCACAATTGTCCTCCACTCCATCTTCCATCATGCCAAGCTCACGTTTTTCTGCAAAAAGTCAGGCTTCCATGGACCAAATTATTTTTTTTTCGAGGGTAAAAAAATGATGATGCCGGATAACCCTCTTGCCCAATGGTTGATGGCTGGCTTGTCAGAACTGATAGCCTGCCAACTACTGCCATATAAACTGGTGGACTTGGAGGCCTTTCGAAAATTTGTGGCCATTGGAACACCAATGGAAGGTCCCAGGAAGGAAGTATTTCTCACAGAAGGGCATCCCAGAGCTATATGGCCATGTTCAGCGGCAAGTGAATGTATCTCTGGCACACAGTGTTGGTGCCAAGATACATCTGACCACAGACACGTGGTCTAGCAAACACGGGCAGGGAAGGCATATCACATTTACTGCCCACTGGGTGAACCTTTTGACGGCCGTCAAGCATGTAACCCGTGGCATCCGTGTAGATTTGGTTTTACCGCCATGGATTGCATGCAGGCCTGGCTATTCTTCTCCTCCTCCTCCTACTCCATCCTCCTTCCTCTCCTCCTCGGCTGACTCCTCCTTTTCCGCTGCTAGCGTCTCTTCCACTGCGCCGCCCAAGCTCCCCAGAACCTATTCGACATGCCAGGTGAGATGTTGCCATGCCGTGCTGCGTCTGTGCCTAGAAGCCAAGAGCCACACTGGCCCAGCACTCCTTTCAGCTTTGTGTTCACAGGCAGATCAGTGGCTAACACCACTCAATTTGACAGTTGGTAAAGTGGTGTGTGACAATGGTGCCAATCTGCTTAGCGCATTGAAACAAGGCAAAATTATGCACGTGCCATGCATGGCACACGTCTTAAACTTGGTCGTGCAGCAATTCGTTGTCAAATACCCTGGGGTCCAGGACATCTTGCGGCAGGCAAGGAAAATCTCGGCCCATTTCAGAAGATCTTACACGGCCATGGCTCGCCTTGCTGACATTCAGAAGGCGACACAATCTTCCGGTCAGACGTCTTATTTGCGATTGCCCGACACGATGGAACTCAACCTTCTATATGCTTGATAGGCTGCTCCAGCAGAAACGTGCAGTTAAAGTCTACCTGTATGAACTCTGTGGCAGAACAGGTTCTGGGGAGCTGTTTTTTTTTTCACCGCGCCAGTGGCTGCTCATGCAGACTTCTGCGGCCATTTGATGAGATCACCAAACTGGTCAGTCGCAGCCATGGCGCAATCAGTGACATGGTAAATTATGCCTTCTTTATGGAGCGTGCATTGCGTCACGTCATTGATCAAGCCGTGGAGGAGCAGGAGCGGGAAGATGAGGAAGTCGCAATGCTGGATGAATTCCCGGGGGGGGGGGGTACTCTATCTGAGACAAGTCAACAACAGGAGTCTGAAGAGGAGTCAGAGGAGGATGGTGCCGGGGCAGATGAGGAGGAGCAAGAAGAGCATGCTTTAAACCTTTCTGGGATCCCTGTTGTTGTACGTGGATGGGGAGAGGAGAACGAGGAGGACGACATTATCCTGGATGATGAGCAGGAGCCTGGCCATGGCACTGCTTCCAATTTAGTGCAAATGGGGGCCTTCATGCTCCAGTGTTTTAACAGGGTCCCTCATATAAAAAGCATAAGGGTCAAGGACCAGTACTGGGTGGCAACGTACTTAGACCCCCGGTACAAACACAAAATGTTACCACCGTCACAGAGGGCTGTCAGAATGGAGTACTTGCAGGCCTTGCTTTGAAAAATGCTGCATTCTGCTTTTGCATGCACTGGCAGAGGAGCAATTCCCACTCCAAGAGAAAGAGTTGCGGGTAACAATCCAACAGCGCCTGCAAGAAGAGGGCGGTTTGAAGATGTGTTGGTGACTTCGGATATGAGGTCATTCTTTCAGCTGACCCATCTACAGGTGTCATCCAGATCCAGCATCAGGGAACGCCTAGACCGACAGGTGTCCGACTACATCGGGTTAACGGCCGATGTGGACGCTCTGAGGAGTTATGAACCCCTGGACTACTGGGTGGGCAGGCTTGACCTCTGGCCAGAGCTTTCCCAATTTGCAATGGAACTGTTGGCTTGCCCCTCGTCCAGTGTCCTGTCCAAAAGGACGTTCAGCGCAGTAGGGGGGATCGTGACCGAAAAGCGCACTCGCCTAGCTCACAACAGTGTTGACTACCTCACATTTCTAAAAATGAATGAGACATGGAACTCAGAGGAATTCAACACATGTGACCAGTAGATCATGTATATCTCTATAAACGATTTATTTAATCAAGCACACAGACCTTTTTTCTACATTTGGCTCACTTCCTTGTACAAAAAAAGCACACCGTACTATATGCCCATACCCTCCTGTTTGTAGAGGTTGAGCGGTGTCATATTTTTGGGGCCCAGCAGAGAGTTGCTGGTATCAGTGCTGCTGTCTCTATCTCGGTGCTGGTGTCAGTGCTCTATATCACGGTGCTGGTGTCAGTGCTCTATATCACAGTGCTGGTGTCAGTGCTCTATATCACAGTGCTGGTGTCAGTGCACTCTATCATGGTGCTGGTGTCAGTGCCCTTTATCAAGGTGCTGGTGTGGTGTCAGTGCTCTCTATCACGGTGCTGGTGTCAGTGCTCTCTATCACGGTGCTGGTGTGGTGTCAGTGCTCTCTATCTCGGTGCCGGTGTCAGTGCTCTCTATCTCGGTGCTGGTGTGGTGCCAGTGCTCTCTATCACGGTGCTGTTGTCAGTGCTCTCTATCACGGTGCTGTTGTCAGTGCTCTCTATCACGGTGCTGTTGTCAGTGCTCTCTATCACGGTGCTGGTGTGGTGTCAGTGCTCTCTATCACGGTGCTGGTGTCAGTGCACTCTATCACAGGACTGGTGTCAGTGCTCTATATCACGGTGCTGGTGTCAGTGCACTCTATCACGGTGCTGGTGTGGTGTCAGTGCTCTCTATCTTGGTGCTGGTGTGGTGTCAGTGCTCTCTATCTCGGTGCTGGTGTCAGTGCTCTCTATCACGTTTCTGGTGTGGTGTCAGTGCTCTCTATCTCGGTGCTGGTGTGGTCTCAGTGCTCTCTATCACGGTGCTGGTGTCAGTGCTCTATATTGTGGTGCTGGTGTCAGTGCACTCTATCACGGTGCTGGTGTCAGTGCTCTATATCACGGTTCTGGTGTCAGTGCTCTCTATCAAGGTGCTGGTGTGGTGTCGGTGCTCTCTATCACGGTGCTGGTGTCAGTGCTCTCTATCACGGTGCTGGTGTCAGTGCTCTCTATCACGGTGCTGGTGTGGTTTCAGTGCTCTCTATCTCGGTGCTGGTGGCAGTGCTCTCTATCACGGTGCTGGTGTGGTGTCAGTGCTTTCTATCTCAGTGCTGGTGTCAGTGCACTCTATCACGGTGCTGGTGTCAGTGCACTCTATCACGGTGCTGGTGTCAGTGCACTCTATCACGGTGATGGTGTCAGTGCACTCTATCACGGTGATGGTGTCAGTGCTCTATATCACGGTGCTGGTGTTAGTGCACTCTATCATGGTGCTGGTGTCAGTGCTCTATATCACAGTGCTGGTGATCATCTCCTTCACCCTCTTCATAGCCTACTCTGACCTTTCCTCTCCTCCATTGCCTTCACGCGCTCCTGAATTGTCAAAATTTCACATATAAAAAAAGAATGCTTGTAGTTGTCGATCCCAGATTCACTTCATACATGTGTTATGTCAGTGGCCATGTGGTGGGACTATGTGTGCACAGCTAGTAATTATTTTGTCGCTGGAAATATGACCTGTAGGTTTTTAAAGTTTGCCTGCCATTGAAGACAATGGGGCCCGCCACGAACTTTGCGGTTCGCAAACTTTCGCCGTTCGCGAAATGTCCCATCGGAAGTTCGTCCATCTCTAGTGCTGGGTTCTGTACTTTTTTAAACACACTCCCAGCTGCTATGCCATGTGTGTTCATCTGTAAAGCTGACTGTCGTCTTTCATGGAGAATTGATACGGGCAACTGTGAAGCCACTTGATCACTACTACACTGTGCCAACCCCCGCACGACTGTCCCGCCATGTATTTCAGACACTGCAGTCCCACCTGCAGGCCCGATGCAGTCATGGTGGGTGTTGCTGTGTGTGGTGGCAGGATTGCAGTGAATATCAATTCAGGCCACCTATGACTGTACCAGGAAGCGTCTTGTATGACGCCACTTCTTGGTCTAGCGCTCTCATTCATCAGCTTCTGTGCCTGGGGAGGCAGTTGAGGGAACATGATCTGTGTTCCATCATCTGCAATGCAGTATAGGGTAAAAGCTTCAATAAAGAGAACCTGACACGTATATGATATCACATGGGCGCTATTAGTCCCCTACAGTGATAGCAGTAAAGGTATGTAAAAAAAAGAAAATGATTTTAAACATTTAAAGATTTTTTATAGGGGAGCCGACATATGAAAATGGTGATTGCCCTACAAATGGTATATATCACTGTGCAGTGAGATCAATAATTCTAGCAAAAGCTCACGGTTAACTCTAAATTGATTTCCTGTAAGCGCCACCTATGGAAAATATAGGGTACTGAAGTTTTTCCCCATTTCACAGGTACACACAATCTATTTACTTCATTACAGCTTCATCATTTATATTTTACCCAAAAAAATGTGGTAATTATTGTATTTATGTGCCCTAAAATGACCTTAGTTTATTTTTTTAGAACTATCACTATTTTATTCTCTATGATGTCTGCTTTAAAAAAAAAATAGGATTTTTTCGTCATACTTACAGCGCCTTGAAAAAGTATTCATACCCCTTGAAATTTTCCAAATTTTGTCATGTTGCAACAAAAAACGTATAAATAAACTTATAAATAAAATTTATTTTATTGGGATTTTATGTAATAGACCAACACAAAGTGGCACATAACTGTGAAGTGGAAGGAAAATTATAAATGTTTTTCAATTTTTTGTCAGTAGTTTGTAGATCCACCTTTCTGAAATTACAGCTGCAAGTCTTTTTGCGTATCTCTCTACCAGCTTTGCACATCTAGAGAGTGAACATTTTGTCAAGTCTTCTTTGCAAAATAGCTCAAGTTCTGTTAGATTGGATGGAGAGTGTCCGTGAACAGCAATTTTCACGAATTGCCACAGAGTCTCAGTTGGATTTAGGTCTGGACTTTGATTGGGATCCCAACACATGAATATGTTTTGATCTAAACCATTCCATTGTAGCTCTAGCTGTATGTTTAGGGTAGTTGTCTTGCTGGAAGGGGAACCCCCCCAAGTCTTTTGCAGACTTTAACCATTTCAGCTCCGGCCTATAGTCATATGATGCCCACAGATGGGATCTCCCATCCTAGGTGGGCGTCATATGATGTCCTCTTATTCTCGGCCGCCTAGGGGGCACCCGTGGTATCGCTCGGGACCTGGTGCATGTGCCAGGTGCCCGCGATGTCCGCTGGGCACCCGCGATTGCCCGGGAACACAGCAGGACCGTGGATCTGTGTATGTAAACAGACAGATCCACGCCCTGTCAGTGGAGAGGAGACCAATGGTGTGTTCCCAGTACAGAGGAATACCGATTGGTCTCCTCCCCTTGTGAGTCCCCTCCCCCCACAGTTAGAATCACTCCCATAGGGAACATATTAACCCCTGCAGCGCCCCCTGGTGTTAACCCCCTCTCTGCCAGTCACATATACACAGTAATCAGTGCAATTTTATAGCACGATCGCTGTGTAAATGTGAATGGTCCCAAAAATGTGTCAAAAGTGTCCGATGTGTCTGTCATAATGTCGCAGTCATGAAAAAAATAAAAATAAATAAATCTATCCCCTATTTTGTAGATGCTATAACTTTTGTGCAAACCAATCAATAATCGCTAATTGCATTTTTTTTTACCACAAATATGTAGAAGAATACGTATCGGCCTAAACTGAGGAAAAAATTATTTTTTTTTATTTTCAATTGGATATTTATTATAGCACAAAGTAAAAAATATTGTGTTTTTTTTTTTTTTAATTGTCGCTCTTTTTTTGTTTATAGCGCAAAAAATAAAAACAGGTGAGGTGATCAAATACTAACAAAATAAAGCTCTATTTGTAAGAAAAAAAAGGACGTAAATTTTGTTTGGGTGCAACGTCACATGACCGTGCAATTGTCAGTTAAAGCGACGCAGTGCCAAATCCCAAAAAGTGCTCTGGTAAGGAAGGGGGTAAAATTCTCTGGGGCTGAAGTGGTTAACTTCAACTTTCTGCTGAAATTGCCCTGTATTTGGCTCTATCCATCTTCCCATTAACTCTGACCAGAGCACACATTCTTCCACATGTTTGCTGTGTCCCCACAAAAAAAGTGTATTATTACATAAAGTGGTGTTGCACAAAAAAAAAAATTCCTAAAAAAAAAAAAAAAAAAAAAAAAAAAAAAAAAGTGGAATTTTTTTTACTTACCTCTAAATTCCTGTTGCTAGGGGGACCCTCATAGTCTGCCTCCTTCTTCAGTGCCTGGGCTGGTGACATCACTTCCCCTCAGCGCAGGAAGGGCTCAGCTCTGCCCCCTCCCTCCTGTCAGTCATCTGGGACACATGACAGGTCCCAGATGACTGTGCAGCCAATCACGGCGCTCGCGCATGCACAGTGGGTACCCACAGTTGCAATGCCGGTGGGGGGAATGAGCGGAGCTCCGACCCCCCGCATTGCTGGACCCTGGGACAGGTAAGTGTCCAATTATTAAAAGTCAGCAGCTGCAGTATTTGTAGCTGTTGATTTCTATTTTATTTTTTTCAAATGGAAACTCCTCTTTAATATCAAATGTCCAAAAAAAAGAGAGATTTTTTTCTCCCAATTTTCGTCAATCCACAGAGACAAAAGTGCAAATTGGGGTATTATATGTATTACTGTCCAAAAAGTGATCATAATCCTATTCAGAAGAGGGTGACTTCACACACATGGAGCGTCCGATCAGGTCGGCCTAAAAAACTGACAGACGTACCTGATTGTAAAGCCTGTGTGAAAGGGGCCTATGGTATGAGGCTAGAGTATGACCACAGCCACTCACAATTCACTAAGAAGCTCCAGAGGACCAGTCACAGCACTGGAGAAAGCCTATTGGAGCAAGGAATAAGGTAAAGCTGGGTACACACGTATCAAAATTAGTTTGGTTCAGCAGGGACCAGCTTAATTTTTTTCTATGAGTGGCCTGTTAAACAGAAGCCACCCATCAGGTCAGTGTGTGGGCTTCATCGGACCTTTGCTGTTGAAAAATCAGATGGGACTTTAGATTTGGAACATGTTTCAAATCTTTCCGACGGACTCGAGTCCAGTCTAAAAGTCAGTTCGTCTGTATGCTAGTCCAACGGACGAAAACCGACGCTAGGGCAGCTATTGGCTTAAATCTTTCCCATAGTTTGAAGACGCTATAACTTTTGCGCAAACCAATCAATATACGCTTATTGCAATTTTTTTTTTACCAAAAATATGTAGAATATATATTGGCCTAAACTGATGAAGAATTGTTTTTCTTTCAATATCAGAGATGATCAAATATCACCAAAAGAAAGCTCTATTTGTGGGAAAAAAATTACGCAAATTTAGTTTGGGCACAGCATCAAACAACCACAAAAATTGACAGTTAAAGTGACCCAGTGCTAAATAGTAAAAAGTGCTCTGATCAGGAAGGAGGTAAAATCTTCCGGGGCTGAAGTGGTTAAAGTCTTTTGTTTACAATTTCTCTTTTTTTTTTCCATTTTCAAATTCTTAAAAAAATTATATATATATATATATATATATATATATATATATATATATATATATATATATATATCACATTTTAATTTCTCAATAAAACAAACAGCATATTAAAAATATTCCTTGGTCTGATCATAGTTTCCCTCTTCTTGATGATCTGCTTATTCAAGTATTCGTTGTACTGTTCTCTCTTAACTGTTATCCTCCCTAGAGCCTATATTTACAGTACTAATAAATGCCAAACAAACATACATTCATCATACACACACAAAAAAACAAAAGGGGGGAGGGGGCATTCCCGTTTATCATTACTTATAAATACTGTATGAATGTAGAGGTTCGAAATTCTTCCCATCATTGCCATATTTCTAAGGTTTGTTTACTAATTTTCTCTTCTTTTAAAGTTAATTCCTCCAGGAGTCTCATTTCACTCATTTCACATATTCTGCTACTGAGGGGCATATCGTCTGTCGCCACTTTCTGGCTATCACTGTCCATGCTGCTATGAGCATATGGCCTGGGTGGTCTCTCTTAATGGATTTCATAGACTCTGGAATAATTGATAGTATTGCAGTGCAAATATCTAGTTGTATATCATGTAGCACTGACCCCCAAATGAGCTGCTGGTTTTATTGGGCTTACTGTTACCTTCTTGACCTCGCCTCTGTCCCATGTTTCCCATGGTAGATGGCCCAAAGAAATGTAGAACTGACACATCTTCTTTTGGGTTATTTATTTGAAGTAGTAACACAATCTCTCAGTTTAGGGTAGAGGGTTAGGAGGAAGTTCAGGTACTTTGGACTACCAAAAATGGAAAGTCTTTTATAGAAGAAATTCAGAGAATAACCGTTTCACAGCTGGATTTTCACAACCCCCAGATAGACCTCCTCTCACTAGGCCTAGCAGCCACACACTTGAGTGTAACTGAGGGACATAGACAAATTTATAGCGCTATCATAAGGTACCAGCATCACTCAACCGGGCCGGCAATACCATATGAGTGTAGATCCATGAAGTGTCCTTCAACTGAGCCTCCAGGCTTCTTCAGAGAAACCAGCCTTGTACATGGTCTTCTCATGAAAAATCCTCCCCTGGATGCTTCTCCAGTTGCTGGGCCTCTCCTTAGATGAGATGGCACCAGACCACCCTTGAATCACCAGGTCCCGATATCCATTCAGGCCTGTCCCTGCAATTGCTTCACCTCGGGCTATCCAGCCCCGAGACTTGGAAATGCATGGAACCGCACGCCAGGCCAGGAGGGCCATGGGGGTTGGTCAGGAGGACCAGAACCAAACAGACAGAAAAATCTTCTGGAACGGAACCCCGTAGCACGTGATGTCAGTACCTTAAGTAGCACCTCCCAGAATGCACAGCAGGAGAATACTCCCACTGGGTGGGTTCCGAGAAAAACGTGGCACTCAATACACCCAGCTAAACTACTTTCTCACACTTGTGACAGTGACACCTGCGGCCAAGGAAAACCCAGTGCAACCCAGCTGGACTGGTACTGAAATCATAATTGAGTAAAATTAGCCCTTAAATCCAACTGTGGTTTCAGGAATATTAACTGTCAAAAACATATAGCGCATTCCCGTCAGGGGCCAGCGCTACATCAGATTTTGTAATCCTGCAAGCCGTTAAACTTTAAAACAAAAGGCTTTTATTTTAAGCAGGCAAATAAAAATAAGGTTTCCAGCAACACACAAGCATAAAAATACAAAATAAAGTCTGCTTATCTTCAGCATAAAGTAAAATAAAAAATAAAAAAAGACACATATGGTTCATGGATGGGTCTTTGCCCCAAGGGTTTAACAGTCCTTGTTGAATCTTTTTAGTAGCCCCAGCAGACTCACAGCTCTTGAAGACAGGTGTAGTCATCAACTCCTCCTCACCACCACTCCTTGCACTACTTCCTGCCCTTATGAGTCACTTCCTGGAGGTTTTTAACCCCGTGTGTGTTCGAATCCCTTTAGTCAGGGGTGGAGGCTCTTTCCCACCTGAATATCACTTCAGAGCCTCTGAAATTCTGTGCCCCAAATATCTCTTTAACACAGAGAGAATTGCGAGTCAGTCACCTCCTGACTAAAGCTATTCACGGGAATTCCTCACCCCCCCCCCCCCCGAATACTACCACACTTCCCTTAAAAGGGACCATAACCCAATCGGTGCTATATAGTACCCTTCCAGGACCCAACCTTGACGTCCTGTACATATGATAAATTTGAAATATCTTTTCCCAGAAATCCATCACCACTGAGCAGTAATAACATATATGTGCCATTGTACCCCTTTTTTTAAAACACCTCCAGGTTATCATCATTGACATTATGTAAGTCTACTCATCATAATTTTATATATCTTTAAAGTCTTTTGTATACAGTAATTGTTTTCTCAAGGAGAGTTGCCTTAACACCATACTATATCACTGCTTCTCATTGTCCTCAACAAGCCATAAATCAATTTTGCCACGGTCTGTTGTTGCAGGGGAAGACATAAGAGAATTGGCATAGCTTTTCCCAGCTCCCAGATAACCACTAAACTTGACGGGAAGCCCCATATTATAAGACATGTGGTAAGTCTGACTTGTCCCACTGATAACTAGACATGTGCACACTGAAATATTTTGTTTCGGAATTTAGTTTTCGTCCGAAAAATACATTAATTTAGTTACTCCTGAAATTTGTTTTTATTTATTTAGTTTTTTGTTAAAAATTACATTTGTCCGAAAATCCAAACGAATTAAGGTCGAATCTGTCATTGAAGGCTTATGATGTCTGTCGAATGTTCAAAGAAGATTCGACGGAGCAGCTAAAGTGTATAACTCCACATAGTTTAGTTGCTCCGTCAAATCTTCTTAGAACTTTCTACAGACACCATAAGCCAAAGATTTGACATTTGTATTTTTTTCGCTGCTTTGTCGAATCTTTGTCGTTAATGTTGAATGTATATAGTTCAAACAGAAAAAGGACTGGTGATAGTAATCACTGATCAGACAGGTAACAAGATAGGGTATATAGAATCTCAATCTATAATATAGAATCTATAATACATCCCCCCCCCCCCCCACACACACAACACGAGTAGCCTCTGAGGCTATCACAACACTAGTATCACTATCAAGTTCACAACACTAACACAATAGCAGCAGATTATTATAAAAAAGTTAAGTTGAACTGTATCTTGCTTCACTATTGTTCTGCTGCTGTGCTTATGCTTAATTGCTAAATAATTTAGGTTCTCTGACAAACGGACCAGCTAAGATTGACTGTCTTCTGAAATGATTCAGCGTGTGTCTCTCTCTGCTAGCAATCATAAATGAAAGTAAGTTGGCTGTACGCGTGTGCTTAGTTCTAACTATTTTACTGTTACATAGTTAGTCAGGTTGAAAAAAGACACAAGTCCATCCAGTTCAACCACAAAAAAAATAAAAAAAATATATATAATAATATCATACCAGCCCATATACCCAATTCTATACCCACAGTTGATCCAGAGGAAGGCAAAAAACCCCAGCAGAGCATGATCCAATTTGCTAAAGCAGGGGAAAAAATTCCTTCCTGATCCCCCGAGAGGCAATCGGATTTTCCCCGGATCAACTTTCCCTAAAAATGTCAGTACCCAGTTATATTATGTACACTTAGGAAATAATCCAGGCCTTTCTTAAAGCAATCCACTGAGCAGGCCAGAACCACCTCTGCAGGGAGTCTATTCCACATTTTCACAGCTCTTACTGTGAAGAAACCTTTCCCTATTTGGAGATGAAATCTCTTTTCCTCTATACGTAAAGAGTGCCCCCTTGTCCTCTTTGTTGACTGTAAAGTGAATAACTGGACACCAAGTTCACTATATGGACCCCTTATATATTTGTACATGTTGATCATATCCCCCTTAATCTCCTCTTATCAAGAGTGAATAAATTCAGTTCCTCTAATCTTTTCTCATACCCGAGTTCCTCCATGCCTCTTATCTGTTTGGTTGCCCTTCTCTGCACTTTCTCCAGTTCCCCGATATCCTTTTTGAATTAACTGGTGCCCAAAACTGAACTGCATATTCCAGATGAGGTCTTACTAATGATTTGAACAGGGGCAAAATGATATCTCTCTCTCTGGAGTACATACCTCTCTTAATACAAGAAAGGACTTTGCTCGCTTTGGAAACCACAGCTTGGCATTGCATGCTATTATTGAGCTTATGATCTACCAAAACCCCCAGATCCTTCTCCACTATGGATTCCCCCAGTTGTACTCCCCCTAACATGTATGATGCATGCATATTCTTAGCCCCCCAAGTGCATAACTTTACATTTCTCAACATTAAACCTCATCTGCCACATAGTCGCCCAATTAGACAGAGCATTGAGGTCGGCTTGTAAATTGGAGACATCCTGTAAGGACGTTATTCCACTGCATAGCTTGGTGTCATTTGCAAAGACGGAAATGTTACTTTTGATCCCAGACCCAATATCATTTATAAAGATATTAAAAAGTAAGGGTCCCAGCACTGAACCTTGGGGTACACCACTGATAACCTTAGACCATTCAGAGTAAGAATCATTAACCACTACTCTCTGAATTCTGTCTTTTAGCCAGTTTTCTATCCACTTACAAACTGATATTTCCAAACCTGTAGACTTGACCTTACACATGAGCCGTGTGTGCGGAACTGTATCGAACGCTTTTGCAAAATCCAAGTATATCACTTCCACCGCCACCCCTCTATCCAAGGTTTTACTTACCACCTCATAAAAAGAAATCAGGTTTGTCTGAGAACTTCTGTTTTTTTTCCTGCAAGAACTCATCTATGTGGTCTTTTATTAATCCCTCCAATATCTTCCCAACTATAGAAGTTAAACTAACGGGTCTATAGTTATTTGGTAAAGACTTTGTTCCCTTTTTAAATATAGGTACCACATTGGCCCTGCGCCAATCCAGTGGTACTATTCCTGTCATTAATGAGTCCCTAAAAATTTGATACAATGGCTTTGAAATTACAGAGCTCAATTCTTTTAGGATCCGTGGGTGGGTGCCATCAGGTCCAGGTGCTTTATCCACCTTTATGCTTTCCAAATATTTCTGGACCACATCACTTTTGAGCCATTGTGGATTTGGGGCTGCGTCACTACCACCCCCATTATGGACATGAGCTCCCCCATGCTCCTTTGTATACACAGAGCTGAAGAAAGTATTTAATAAGTTAGCCTTCTCTTTGTCCCCAGTCACCCACTCCATATTATTTTGCAAAGGGCCTACATGCTCAGACTTAACCTTTTTACTATTAATATATTTGAAGAATTTTTGGGGGTTTGTCCTACTATCTTTTGCAATCTGTCTTTCATTTTGATTTTTTGCATCCTTGATTTCCTTTTTACATATTCTGTTATATTCCTTGTAAAATTTAAATGACACTAGCGTTCCTCCATTTTTATATTTTTTAAAAGCTCTTTTTTTATAGTTTATAGCTTTTTTACCTTTGGCCTTGAGCCACATCGGTTTTATTTTTAGCCTTTTAAACTTATTGCCCATGGGAATATACTTTGCTGTGAGATCACAAACAGTCTTTTTGAAGAATTCCCATTTCTGTTCTGTACCCATTGATGCCAATATTCTCTCCCAGTCTAAGTCCTGGAGAGCAGCACTCATCCTTGGAAAATTTGCTCTCTTGAAATTAAGTGTTTTTATCTTTCCCGTATGTGATTTTTGCTTACAGCTAACATCAAATGAAATCATGTTATGGTCACTGCTACCCAGATGTTCCTTCATCTGATCATTAGTAATACGTTCTGCATGATTTGATATTACCAGGTCCAACAGAGCATCATTCCTAGTTGTGGCCTCAATAAATTAGACCATAAAATTGCCCTATAATAGGTTTATAAATTTTTGCCCTTTAACTGTCCCAGCAGTGCCATTACCCCAGTCAACTTCTGGGTAGTTAAAATCCCCCATTATTATCACTGTCCCAGCCCTTGCAGCCCTTTCTATCTGTGCAGGGAGCTGAGTCTCTACCTCCTCATTAACATTGGGTGGTCTATAACAAACTTCAATGATTAACTTTGAACTACGCACATCTGTATGCAGTTCCACCCATAATGCTTCGGACTCATCACACTCTCCGTCCACCAGGTCCTCTCTCACTCGCTTTGAGATCACTTCTCACATACAAACAGACCCCTCCACCTTTCCTTTTTACTCCGTCTTTCCGAAAGAGTGCATAGCCAGGAATATTAATAGCCCAGTCATCTGAGGAATGAAGCCAAGTTTCAGCAATACCGATTACATCATAGCTCTCCTGATGCACCAGAGCTTCCAACTCGCCTATTTTGCTTGGCAGACTGGCATTGATGAACAAACATTTTAATGTATTAATATATTTTTACTGGTCACATACTATCCTCTTGGGTGTTCCAAGATTACAACTAGGACTTGCTACTATATTTACCTTGGGTTTATGTGCTTTGGTTACCCCACCACTAATATTACCCTCTGGAATATGCTCCACGCTGACTATCTCTATCTCTGAACCCTCCCCCCCATCGCCTAGTTTAAAAACCCCTCTAACTTTTTGGCCATCCTTAATCCCAGCTGATCTGCACCCTCCTCATTTAGGTGCAGTCCGTCCCTTCTATAGTACCGGTTATCGACTGAGAAGTTGTCCCAGTCCTCCAGGAACCCAAACCCCTCCTTACAACACCAGCTTTTGAGCCACTTGTTTACTTCCCTAATCTCCCTCTTCCTTTCTGGTGTGGCTTAATGTACTGGTAGTATTCCTGTGAATACTACCATGGAGGTCCTTTTCCCCAATTTAGCTCCCAAGTCCTTAAAATCATTCTTTAGGACACTCCATCTGCCTCTGACTTTGTCATTGGTACCAATGTGCACCATGAGAGCTGGGTCTTCCCCAGCCCCTCCCAGTAATTTATCCACCAGATCTGTGATGTGCCAAACCCGAGCGTCCGACGGACAACATACAGTTCGGCACTTCAGGTTGTTTTTACAGATTGGCTTTTCTGTCCTCCTAAGAATTGAGTCCCCTATCACCAGAATCTGTATTTCCTTTCCCTTCGCTCCCCCCCACTCTCACTGGAGGAGTTCTTCTCCTGGCAGCTAGGAGAATCCCTCAGCTCCAGCAGTGCTGGTCCCTGACTGGGATCACCAATGTCACTCAATAGAGCATACTTATTAGGATGCTCCAGCCCTGGATTGGCCTCCCTGGCACTTGCCCCTCTACCCTTCCTGACTGTCACCCATCTACTCTCTGCTAGTGCCTGCACCTCTTTGTCTCCACCCACCTCTGTGCTGGACCCTGCCGGCACCTGCCATGTACGTTCCTGGCTCTCATTTAGGGTGGAGGGTCCTTTCAGTGCTGACAGTTGCTTCAGAACCTGGGCTTCCAGGGAAACAATGTGCTTACATTTTGCACAGCAGTATTCACCCTCGATCGGATGATCAAGGAACGCATACATGCCGCAAGATGTACACTGAGTCGCCTCTCCACACCCGCCAGTCATCGTACCTATTAATTTAATGAGGATTAGAGATTATACCCAATCCAAATTACCTAACAACTAGCTTCCTGACACTAATACTCAACAAGACAGTACACAGGTACTCACAGACCAGCGTGCACCCACAATGCACAAGTACTAACGAAACACACACACACACACACACACACACACACTACTCAGACAACACTCAGGTACTCACACTACACAACTACTATGACCCCTGTTATAACCTCCTGTTATAAACTCTGTTTTTTAACTCACCACTTGGGCCAGTTCCACTTAGTCAGAGTTCTCACAGACTCAAGATGAGCAGGCTCAAATGAGTTCTACCCAAACTTATATAGACCTCAAGCACCTGTGCCCAATTAAACCCTGCCCTTAATTAGTAGGCTGAAGGAAGGAAAGAAAAAAAAACTATTTAAAAAGTGTCAGAAAAGGGTATTAAAAAGCTACAAGGAAAAGCCCCAAAAGAACCTAAAAATGCAACCCAGCAGTCACCAGCAGTCAAAAAGCAATACTTATTCACACTCCACTCAAGGCTCCACTGTTCAACTTACAACCAGCAGTTTGGCTGTCCCTCCTCTTTGGTTACAATCAGCCAATAACATTCATCACCATCATGATGTTTATTTTACTTCACCCAACAAATTCCAGCAGCAATCTTCTTTCCATGTCAAATCTTTTCTCTCTATGTAGAATAATCCTGTACTAATAGAGTTAAGGTTAGGCACATTCGACCACAGGTTCGATAGACACAGATTGTTATTGACAGTGTTATGTCGAATCTCCTATCTATATCAAACTGCTGTCACAACGAAAACAAAGCATTTGTTTGTCGGATCTTTTGTTTTTCGGATTCTGCACTTTCGTTATCGTTTGTTAAAACAATAACAAAAATACCTGAAATTCAGACGAAAATGCATTCGGACAAAAAATAATGCACATGTCTACAATAAATGAAAAAACCTAAGCCGCGCTTAAACAAAGAAAAATGTAACCAACTACTTATACAGTGGTATTAAGATATGCACTATACAGGGTACAGCAACCCTATATATATATATGTGTACGTAATGCAGAACACATATGTATTAATGTTCCAAATCCAAAATCTCACTACTATGATTCACTACATATAATAAGAATACACTTATAAATACGAAAAATATATAAAGCATCAACACCCAGTGTATAAACAATAAGTCCGTGTGTAGAACGCCAAAAATGATTGACGAAAGGCTGTGAATAAAAATCCTCTAGAAATAAAACATAATGTTCATGAAATCCAAACTGAGAAAAATCGTGTTCAGTCCACCACCAACATACGTTGAGATTTGCTGCTTACCAGACGGATATGACCCCCCACTACAGAGGGTCACACGGAGCTTTATGAAATTGTGCACCACTTTCAGCCACGGGGAAGGGGATTCCACGATGTCCTCCTGACCTTGCTGCTTCAAAGACTCTTGGGAAGAAAAGCTCGCTCCCGTATACTTGGCTCAAGGTCCAAAAGAAGGACTCAGAGGCAGGGGCATCAAAATCATAAAGGGAGATAAAACTCGAAATAGTATAAAACCCTTTTTATTATGGGATAAAAGATATAAAAATGCACTTACAGATGTGTAAAAGAAAATACGCCTTAAGTCCGTGGCGCCGGCCGGACGCACACGGACAGACCCGTTCTCCTGGAACCCGTCACAAACACGAGGTGATAAGTAGCGTACCGCTCAGCTTAGGGTAATCATAGTAGTGAGATTTTGGATTTGGAACATTAATACATATGTGTTCTGCATTACGTACACATATATATAGGGTTGCTGTACCCTGTATAGTGCATATCTTAATACCACTGTATAAGTAGTTGGTTACATTTTTCTTTGTTTAAGCGCGGCTTAGGTTTTTTCATTTATCTATTTTGCTTGTACGTGATACAGTGAAGCCGCAGCTGAACACTTTTTTACACTTTTTATTATTTAAAAGATTCACAATTATTTCACACACTTCATAATTTTTCACCTTAGCGCAGTTTGTTTCCCCTTTTTTCTACATGTCTACAATAACACATTGACTTGTTTGCCTTAAGACTACCCTTGAATTTAAACAGAGATTTCACTGGCAGCAACAGCTGCTAATCTTAATAAATAGGGTGTATGCTGTGGAATATTTAGAAGATGACTGGAATAGAATGGACGCAACAGTAAAACATCAGTCTCCACACTAGACATGTGCACACTAAAATATTTAGTTTTGGAATTTCTGAAAAATACATTTAGTTACTCCTGAAATTTGTTTTTATTTAAAAATGCATTACTCCGAAAATCCGAAATAATTAAGGTCAACTCTGTCATTGAAGGCTTATGGTGTCCGTCGAATGTTCTAAGAAGATTCGACGGAGCAGCTAAACTGTACGAAGCCGCAATCGTACATTTCCAGTCTAATGTTCCGCCTACAAGCTATAGTAGAATTCTAATGTTGTATGACATTAGTAATAATTATATTTATTAAATATTATTACTAGTCAACCAACATTAGAATTCTTCTATAGCCTATGGGTGGAGCATTTGGCCATAAATGTCATCTTGGAATCTTTTCTCTATATGATGAATAATCTTGGACTAGTAGAGTTAGGTTAGGCACATTCAACCTTTTTTTGCAATTGTCGCTATTGTCTCTATAATGTTGAATATTTTCTCTTTCTATGTTTTCTTTTCTCTATATGTAGAATAATCTTGAACTAATAGAGCTAAGGTTAGGCACATTCGAGCACAGGTTCGATGGACACAGATCGCCATTGTCAGCGTCATGTTGAATCTCCTATCTATATCGAACTGTTGTTGCAATGAAAATAAAGCATTTGTTTATGTTGGATCTTTTGGTTTTCGGATTCTGCATGTGCATTATCGTTTGTTAAAACGATAACGAAAATACCCGAAATTCAAACAAAAACAAATGCACATATCTACTCCACACCATAAGGTTGGTTTACTAAAATCAAACAAGTTGTACTTTTTTGTGGCTTTTTACTTTGTAAAGGAATTATCCCTTAGTTTAGTAAATAAGGTAAAGCTCAGTTGATTTTCATCATCCAACAATGTGCAAGCAAAAATACATTTTTACGTTTTTATTTTCCTTGCAGGTGATTGGGTATTCCTTGCAAAATGAATTTTCTCCACATTTACAAAGCTACAGGAAAATTCCCTTGCAAAGTGAGCAGCCTATTTGCCTTTGGGAAATCAACTCCAGGGTCTGCAATAATGCTCATTCCTGAGTTGCCCTCCATTGTGTAAAATAAATGCATTGTACTTTAATTATGTATCCACATTGTCCTACCATTCATTACATTTACTCTGTGATCAAAATGAGGTGATGATGAGTATCTGGAATTTGATATTTTATAACAGCTGAAAATAATAAAGCTAGTAAATAAATATCTGTTTCTTTTAAAATGCACTTGTTTCAGTTTCATTCAAAATGGTTTGTTACTCTGATTAAGCCGATTATATCTATAGACTGACGTAAGCAAGACAGGAACCAATTTGCCACTTGGCTGACTTGTATATATCATTGTGTTCCATGACTCTCCTGCAGACTGCTAAGTATGTTTAGAAATAAACTCAAATCTGGGAAAGATTTTCTGATGTTGTGGAGTTCAAAAGTCTTTTCAAGACTACAGCAGGATACATTAGAATAAATATTTAAACATCAGATATGTTTAAAGAGAAACTTTAATGGTTTTTGGTTCATTTTGTATAAAAGGATAGTATAATGAAATTTTGTCCATTTTTTTTTTTTTTGCATAAACATTTTATTGAAAACATTTGAATAGAGCATATACAGTACATAGATGACTCTATGAGCCCAAAATAGTAACACAACATATAATATAACATGTCTAAAGATCTCTAAACAGTAAGTTTATTTTCAGATGGGGTAATGATGTTTAGGTGTACATACCCTAGAAGAGGGAGAGAAAAAAAAATGGGGGGGGGGGGGGGTGGGGGAGAAGGAAGAATGAGCTTTATTAGTCCTGATCTATAAAGGAACAACTTAATCTCTCAATCTCATCATAACTTAATGTGTTAAAGCAAAAGTGCATGGATGAGAGTCCACAGATCTAATGTTATTAAACCATGTTTAGTATATCGCTCCAAATTTTACAATTTCCCTTGGCTGTGTCCCTCAGTAGCAGGTCAAAATTAAATGGATCTCCATACTTTCTGGCACTGGAGAGAGAGAAGAAAAAAAAAAAAAAGGGGGGGGGGGTGAGAGAGGACAAAGAAGGCGCAATGAGGAGAGGGGGTGAGGGAGTCACCGACTACCCTCTCCAGCTTCCAGTGGTCAGAACACTAAAGTGCGTCAAACCATTAGTGTGAGCCTGATTCTGTCTTTAGGGTCGGGGGTAATATTGCCCCAGCTGAGAATCAGTTTGCATTATTTATAAGGTCTTGGTATAGTTGGGTTCTTTTGAAGGTTGTCCAGGCTTCCCATATAGCAGTGAATTTGGAAATATTATCCAAGGCAGTATAGATCAGTTCCTCCATCTCAGCAACACGATTTATTAAAAAAACACATTTAGTCATGGAAGGTGGAGATGCAGACCGCCAATGGACTGGAATACACCTCCTAGCAGCATTAATCATGTGCATGGTAACCGACTTATAGTACCGCTTTTAGGAATTTTAGCTAGATGTAAGAGATACTGTACTGGGCAAAGATCCAGCGGGAGCAAGGACACTGTTGTCAAGTCGTGTACTGTATGCCAGAAGGGGTGGAGCGCCGGGCAGTCTCACCAAATATGGAGAAATATACTCTTTGCCAGAACACCAGCATTGATCAGAGACAGAGGGGGAAAATTGATGAATCAGGTCTGGGGTTCTATACCAGCGGGTTTTAAATTTGTACCCATTTTCCTGAACAGAGACATTCAAGGACCCTTTGTGAATGTACAAATGTATGTGATCCCAGCTCTCCTCGTCTATCTCCGAGTCAAGGGTAGATTCCAAATAGGTACGTTCTGCGGGTAGAAGTGCAGAGGATTCTCCAAATAAGGAAGGATAGAGCATGGATATGACATGACTTTGAGGGGGTCAAATGAGAACAGAGCGACTCCATGTTTGTTGGGATCTTTGTAAAGCCTTTTTTGCGGGACGGATCATCTAGAAAATGTTTAATCTGGATATAAGGCCAGAATGGAAATTAACCCGTGTCAGAGAGCTCAACAAGATCAGTTTGTCGCAAAAAGCGGCCTCTTTGAAAATAGTGTTTAGACAGCATTTCCACATGTGCCCATTCAGATTTCAGGAAGGTTTCGGATAAGCCTGGGTTGCCTCTCACTGAAGTAATGGGGAATAATTTAGCTGAGACTGCGTGTACAGCACAAACTCTATCAAAGTCGTGTAAGGTGACTCCAACTTGGGGAATGGGTTAAAGCCTTTGGAGATACGTATTCTCCTAGAGAGCCAAGGTGTATAACATAAATCAGAGTTTGTTCTCAGGTATTCTAAAGACACCCAGTCTTTACAACGCCTATGCACTCTCCAGTTGATGATTAGCGCTAAATGAACTGCCAGGTAATAGCGTTGCAGGTCAGGGAGACCAATTCCTCCACACGTCTTAGGGAGTACCAGCTTCATTCATCTTATCCATGAGGGTTTATTGCACCAAAGAAAGGTCATACATATGGACTTGTAAAGTCCAAAAAAAAGAAGGTGGTAAGCGTATAGGTAATGTTTGAAGTTTGTAAAGTAGCCGGGGGAGGATTGTCGTTTTAAGGATGGACGCTCGCCCAAACAAGGAGATGGTGGTTTTATCACATTTTTGGAGATCTTGGCATATAATCTGTAATTCCATCTGGAAGTTTCTGCTGTAGAGCTCTGCTAGGTCAGCAGGGAGTTGGATACCCAGGTAGGTTATGGCTCCCACTTTCCATTGAAAGGTAAAATTAAGTTGACATTGCTTGGCCAGTTACGTGGGTAGGGAAACGTTCAGCGCAAATGATTTGGAATAATTGATTTTTAAGTTGGAAAGGAGCAACTGAATTTGAAGAAGATTGGGTAAGGACCTTCGCTGTGAAGCGAGAAAAAGTAGAACATTATCCACAAAAGGTAACAATCTTAAAATCTCTTTTGCGTATCCCTTTGACATCTTGATTGGCTCGGATGCAACGGAGGAGGGATTCTAGCGTAATGTCGTGTATAAAGCAAGGGAGAAAGGGGGCACCCCTGTCTGGTTCCATCACAGATGGAGAAGGCGTCCGACAGATGGCTGTTGACCTTAACCCTTGCTCTGGGGTTAGTATATAATAGGATAAAGGCCCGCATACGGGGTCTGAGCCCCAGCAAAGTCAAAACCGCATCCGTATAGTCCCAAGCCACTCTGTCACATGCCTTCTCCACGTCCATTGCCAGGAAGAAGCCCTCCTGTTGAGAAGTAAGCCAGGTATGCAGGTTGAGAGCCTTAATGGTATTGCCCCTGGCCTCTCTTCCAGGGACAAACCCTACCTGGTCTAGGCCCACCCAATCTGGTATGTGGTAGGACAAGCGATTTTCCAGGATTTTGGCAAAGAGCTTGATGTCCACATTAAGGAGGGAGATTGGGTCCTTTCCTTCCTTGGGAATAACAGATATATAAACTTCGAGCAGACTTTCCGATTTACAAGCATTGGTGGAAAATGAATTAAATGCTTTAAGAAATCTCGGCTCCAGAATGTCTGAGAAGGTCTTATAATATAGGGCCGTGAAGCTGTCCGGGTCTGGACTTTTACCTGGTTTTGTGGTTTTAAGTGCCGTCAAAAATGCCTCCGATGTCAAGGGAGCTTCTAAAGCCAGGGAATCATCTGTCAAAGCAAAGCAGAGGGACTGTATTGACTCAGGAAATCTCTAATCTGTTTCGACAGCGCAGAAGGATCCGTGTCTCCTGAATGCAGGTTATATAGATTGCTCAATAGTGAAAGGAATTTGGAGATACAGGACTTTAAGGATACCAGCACACAGAAATTGCATGATAACAAATTAAAATTCCAAATGATTATTTGAGACAATTTTAAAAGAGAACATATATGATACCTGCAATCATATGTGTTATCATAGGCCTATACATATAGCCCATTGTAGAAGAAGAACAGAGATTACAGCATTCAAATACAAAGATAATTCTGTTTCATTTTTTTACATGTTTCGCCCATAAGGCTTCCTCAGGAAAAGGACACAGAATGCTTTATCTGAGTATATAAAAAAGTAAATCATCAAGATGTACATAACTAGAAAATAAACACACAAAAATTAGTGCATCAAGGTATATAACAGTATACCAACACAAAAACAATACAAAAAATATAATTCTTGCAGATGCGTGGCTTCAGAAGCCAATATCCCCAGCAACATTACTGACAATATATGTTCCACTGCAACACATGATATTACATGTTCCCCCTACCTCCAAAAAAGGGGGGGCACGAGGATCAAATCCAGGACAGAAATAGTTCCCAAACATCCTGTTATGCACGTAAGCCAGAGAAATGGTCCATAAAGTGCCAGATAGCCCGTAGACAGGGGTAAGTCTATTACGACATTTCTTCTATGTTATACAAATATAGTACCTGTAATAGCATTAAATTATAAAAAGAAGATGGAAAATCAATCAAACATAAAGGGAAGTAGGAAAACAGATCAAAACAGGCTTCTAATACTGATCCGAACCTACCTCCCATTCATGAATAAACAAAGACATCTATATTCTGGAGCTCGGGTTAACCACACACTAAACAAATGTCTGGTAGATGGTTTATTTCCACTGACAGTCTGTGTGCGAAAAAAATTATATTTCGCAAGGATTATAAAATGAATCAAAAAGTTACTTCTGGAAACATTAATAGTAACTGTGAGAACAGCCTTTAATGGCTTCCATGACCCTAGTCTGGGGCCTCCCAATGGGTCCCCATATGGGAGGGACGATCACAAGTAGGCACCCACAAACCCAACCAAGGGTAGAGCACCTCCCCAGGAAATAGATTGCTCCCGAAAGATGACCTGATTTATAAAAATCTGTAGAAGCAATGGAATTGATGTGCATGGTCCTCGTTTTTAGCATGCGTCTTGCCTGAGGAGTCTACAATGTGATGGATTGTGGAGGCCAATTTTCGCTGTTGTTGAGTGGCTCTAGCCAATAACCTACCTGGTTTGTTACTCTGTTCATAGAACAGTTTTTGGAATAAGATATTATGCCGGCATGCCCTTTTGAAAAGCTCTTCCAGTAGAAGTGCACGCGTTTCCACCAATTCCTGTGATGTTTTAAGTGCTAAAGGTGCATTTGTGCTGAGCCTCCAGGGTACGTATCTTAGCAGACAGTGCTAGCACCAAGGCTTGACGTTTCTTTTTTTTTTCTGTGCTGAGGCAGAAAGCAACTGACCTCTAATGACACATTTGTGAGCCTCCCATTGTGTCATGGGAGAGACTTCCGGCATGTCATTACAGATGAAGAAGGCCCCTATCTCTTGTCTAAGATTTGCTAGGTCCCCAGGATCCACGAGAAGAGATGCATTCAGTTTCCAAAATTTGGTGGAGGTGACCACATCAGCAAATAACAAGGTAACTGTGAAAGGGTGATGATCAGACAATGTCATGCTCTCGATTGAAGAGCTATGAAGATAAGATAAGTCCGCTTGTGTTATGAATACATAATCCAGTCTTGAGTACTGATTGTGCGGGGGGAGAAAGGGTCATCCAGGTTTCATGTAACGTCAGGGATGCAAGCTGGAGCTTAATTTGGCGGAGGGAAGATTAGGGAAGGGAGGAAGTGCCAGGTGAGGTATCTGATAGGGGATCTAGAGGTACGTTAAAGTCACCCCACAAAATTAGGAGACCCGATTGAAAGAGCATGAGTTTCGCAATGACCTCCCACAGAAATGAGACTTGTCTGCAGTTGAGGCAGTATACATTAGATAATGTCACCAGCCTATTTCTCCATAAGCCCCTCAGGAAAATAAATCTACCCTCTGGATCTAATAGTTGATCTTTAATATTTTCCTCCCTCATTCTCTTAAAAAATGTTCTACCCTTCCCCCCTTTTTTTTCTCCTTTTCCTTCCGTTCCCTCTACCTGCTCCTCCCCTCTCCTCCCCCCCCCCCCTCCACTACTCTCTCCAGCTCCATGTGGCTTTGGTTGTCTGATTATAAGCCCACCCCAGTTTACCTACTATACAACATAGACCATGCCGCTTAATTCAACATGCTCAGCTCCCCTCTCTCTCAAAGTATATTTTATTAATATTTTCTCATACAGAGAGCAGTATGGAGACTTCATTAGTCTTATGCCGTGCACACACGATCGGAAATTCGGCCAGCAAAAGACCGATGAGAGCTTTTCATTGGAAATGCGATCATGAGTAGGCTCAATCGGACTATTGCCAGCAAAAGATTGAGAGCATGTTCTCAATTTTTCAGACGGAAAAAGTTTCTATCGGAAATTCCAACGCATGCTTGGAAACAAAATCGACGCATGCTCGGAACTTAGTTTTCGCGGCTCGTCGTAGTTTTGTAGGTCACCGCATTCTTGATGGTCAGAATTTGGTGTGACCATGTGTAGGCATTACAAGCTTGAGCAGAATTCCGTTGGAAAAAATATCCAAGGCATTTCCCATGAGAATTTTGATCGTGTGTGCGCAGCTTAAGAGTCAGGGCAGGTAGCATGATAAGCTATGAGAAAGTGGTCATTATGGAAGCATGGGGCCGATTTAAAGTGTATTTCTTGAATAAAAAGGATTTGTGCCCTAAGCAGGTGTACTTCTGCAAGGACACTGCTGTGTTTTTCAGGGATGTTTAATCCTTTAGCATTAAGTGTGTTGAATTAAGTGACATGGTCTACATTGTATAGTAGTTAAACAGGGGTGGGCCTATAATTGGACAACCAAAGCCGCATGGAGCTGAAGAGAGTAGTGGAGAAGGGGGGGAGAGGAAAGGGGAGGAGAGGGGTGGAGAGGGTAGTGGGAAAGGAAGGAAGGAAAGAGGGAAGGAAGGAAGGAAGGAAGGAAGGAAGGAAGGAAGGAAAGAGGGAAGGAAGGAAAGAGGGAAGGAAGGAAAGAGGGAAGGAAGGAAAGAGGGAAGGAAGGAAGGAAGGAAGGAAGGAAGGAAGGAAGGAAGGAAGGAAGGAAGGAAAGAGGGAAGGAAGGAAGGAAGGAAGGAAGGAAGGAAGGAAGGAAGGAAGGAAGGAAGGAAGGAAGGAAAAAAAAAAAGGGGGGGAGGGGAGAAAAAATTTAAGAGAAATAACTAACAGAATAACTTCAGGAGGTGGAGACATGCCTGCTATTCCACCTGACTGGACAGGATAGGTGTAATATTGGGACAAGAGAAGGGTAAGCCAGAAGTTTTCAAAAGGGCAGCCTGCCACTCTGAGGTGGCATAGGAGTCTAACACCGGAGTATTAAATAGTATCAACAAACTAGGGCTAACATAAGAAAACAGTTACGTACAAAACAGCTTCATCAAGTAAAAGTGAGGAGATCTCTCTAGTAAGTACAGGTTCCATTTCTAGTCCTCCCATATTAAGCTGTAGAGATAAAGGAACACTCCGTAGATAAAACTAGGAAGTTTGGACTGCTATAGGATCTGTTTCCTTCTGGCTCTCCTCAGTAGAGAGGTGTGTGCTAAAGAGCAATGATATCCTCGCCACTAGGCCAGGGTCTAATTGGATGCCTCCTTAGCTGTCCGAAGTTCAGTTTACTTGCACCCATAACTTGCATGCATTACATTTTATATGTTATATTTTGCCACAGGGCTGTAAGAGACCACAAGCTGAGCCTACCCGTCCGAACGCTTCCATGAAGGAGCTGCAAGCAGAGATGTCAGGGCCCACAGGAGCATGAGGAGTCGGTTGCCCCTCCTGTATTCCAATTCTTTATCAAAAGGGATGAGCAACTGGAGTAGCCAATCCCGGGGGATGCTGGGACTGTAACATAAGAGGCGTGGTCACCATGTGACATCACCAGGTAACCCCGCCCCTTATGCCTATATAAGTCGCCGCACAACGCGTCCTCATTACAGCGGGAGAGAGCGTTGTGTCAACATCGGACAAAGAAATAAAAAATAAGGAAGAAACTATATATAGTGTTAATGACGTAAGGGCCTCCTGAGAACATAAATGTTTTTGATCCGGATAAGGTGAAGACGATCTTTGGGAGGAAATAGCATGTAGGCTAGGAACAGTTAAGGATGTTTCAACAGGTTCCAACATATGGATAACATCGGTAACAAGCTCGGGATCAGCCAACAAGATATCATAGAAACGTATACATCCGCAGATGTCCAAGTCAAAAGGAATATTACAGTACTTAACAGTAGACAGGAACTGTAGGCAGTGGCGGACGTGCCAACAAGAATGCAGAAGGGCTCAGAGTGTGGGACTACTCACAGAGCCAGCTGTCTTGGGCTCAAGGGGGTCACCCCTTGTGTAGGAATCCAAGGTTCAGGTTGAACAAAATAACTGTACCACTCTGGTACAGCAATCAGGATGCCCAAGGTATTACAGAAAGCATGTCGATCTGAGACATATGTCTCAGAACCCCGAATCTCTGTGCTCAACCTATTGAGAGCCTTAAAAGAATATGGAGAGCTATCTAATTTTAAGATGAATATAATAAAGTCAGAAATACTGAATATTAATATATGTCTAAAAGAAATGCAGAAGCTTCAAGTGGAATTCCCCTTCCTATGGAAGAACACAGGAATTAAATACCTAGGAATAAAAAACTTACTCCATCTATTGGAGATATTTATAAGGAGAATTATATCCCGCTGTTAAATGACCTAAAAGAAGTAATAAGGAAGATGACAAAGCCCCTGTCATGGTTTGGTAGAATAAATGCCCTAAAAATTGTAATATTACCTAGATTATTGTACAAATTTCAGATGCTCCTGGTCTATATCCCCCCTGTGTATTTTAGAATTATCAGAACCCTAATTTCAAAATTCATCTGGAAAAATAAGAAACCTAGAATTTCCCTAAAAATGTTACAAAATGATAAGGACCAGGGAGGAGTAAATGTGCCAGATTTCAAAAAATACTATGAGGCTGTGGTATTAACTAGGGTGGTAGAATGGACTTGACAGAATAGTAAAAAAAGGTGGGTGGGAATAGAATATCGATTGTCAGACACAAATTGGGGGAAAATTATTTGGTTATCACCACAACACCGAGCACTTGGACAAAAAACACTTATATTAAACTACTAATGCGATTAGGATATGCGATGATATGCACAAGCACAAAAAATGGGAATATAACTCTCCACTGATATATTTAAAAGATAATCATTTTTCCCACCCGGTAAGAGCGAATGGGGAGGAAATTGGATAAAAGTAGAAATTGCACAGCATAGACATATAATTCACAGAGGGAAGATAGCACAAGAAAAGTTAAAGGAGAGAAAAGAAATATATGAATTAAATGAATGGCGATATCTCCAGCTCAGACACCTGGTCTTAGACCTACCTGGTCCCCTGAGAGGCGGAGAAGAACTGACAGCCCTGGAGCGTATGTGCGATGGGAAAATGACACGAATAGGAATCTCTCAGATATATAACATTTTGACACGGGAAGAGGAGGTGGAAATATCGCCATATATAAAAAAAAAAAAAAATGGGAGGGGGAAATAAGACCATGAAATGATAAACAAGAGTTAAGAAAAATATTGAAACTGGCCCATGACTCCTCAGTCAATATAGGAATGAAGGAAACAAGCTATAAGTGCCTAGTGAGATGGTACAGAACACCAGACATAGTAACAAAATAGCGAAGTGGGCAATCTGGTGAGTGTTGGAGGGGATGTGGACAGATAGGATCCATGGCCCACCTGTGGTGGAACTGTGCAAAGATTATGAAATATTGGGAAGAAATATTAAAATATATAGAAAAGATAACAAATGTCCAGGTTCCAAAAAAAAAACATGGGTATGCCATTCCATGAGACAGAATTATCCTTAAAAGAGTACAGTAGATCTCTCATACCCCAACTATTAAATATAGCTAAAAATATGGTTCCGAATAAATGGAGAGAACAGGAAGAGCCCACGATAAAAGAATGGTTCGGGAAAATAAACAATATTTTTAGGATAGAATATTTTGAAAGGGAGGAAGAAGGGGATAGAGAACCCCAGAGAAAATAGGAAATATGGAAAACATTTAAACTAACGAAGACCTATAGCGAGGTATATGGGTTATAAGGATATTTTTTAAGGGGTAGGTGGGGGCAGGGAATTAGGGTTTAAAGTATAAAGAGACAGGTTAAGATCATGTATGGACGAGTTAGGGCCTATGGAGTACGGATAAGGAATACCTGCTATTGCCCTACATGTGTTATGTTTTTTAGCTTTGTTTTTTCTTCTGTGCTGTTATACAATCATACAGACTTGATAATGTTTATTCTATTTTATATGTAATGATAAAAACAGATCTAAATAAAAAAAATAAAAAAAGAATGCATGTCGATCCATTGGTGTACGCAAGAGGGCCGTACGGTTTCCCACTGTCGCTGCCAAACAGAAAGGGAACTTCCAGCGATACATAATATGTCTGTCCCACAAAACGTTGAGAAGGGGGTGGAGCTCCCTTCTATGCTGGAGAGTGATAGCAGATAGATCTTGAAAAAGTTTTATGGTAGAGCCTTCATGATGCAGCTGCCCTTGGTTTCAGGCTAAACGCATTAAGTCTTGCTTCTGGGTGAAGCTGACCAAGCAACATAAATGTATCCCTAGGAGGAACCCCATCCTGACCTCTAGGCCTAAGGGCCCTGTGACACCTCTCCATCTCTATGGGAGCATCTGGAGGTCTGCCAAGGAGTGTATTGCATATTGCCCACATTGCTGGTTGTAACTGAGGGCCTTCTATTGTTTCTGGGATCCCCTAAAGGTTGCCCCCCTGGCCCCTATTATCAAGGTCTTTGATGTGGTGATGCATCTCAATGAGATGCTGGTCATGTGTATCGGTGACCTGCTGTACCTGCCTTATTGCTGCTCCATGCGTCATGGCCACTGATTCCACAGTCTCTAGGCGGGAGGCCACAGCTCTTAGATCAGTTTTCAGATCTGATATTGCGGATGTCAGTGTGTTTTTATGTCCATTGTCACTAGCTGAAGATCCGCTATGCTGAGAAGCGGGGATGGTTGTGGAATATGCCTGATGGCGTTCGGCTGGTCCCTAAGATCGTGTGCACTGGGCTGACTGAGCTGACTGGCAGCATCGTGGCTTGAGGTCTGGGTAGAGGCCTGCGAGTCAGGTTGCTAAGAGCGGACTATCTCCGGAATGGTCCGGCTGAGCTGCATGGTTTGGTCTGCCTAGGAGCTAGTGGCATAATTGCTTCTGCCGGCTATATCCTCACTGGTGAGTCAAAGCTGTTTCACTTATGGAAGCTGAGATGTTGTTAGCTCTAGATATCGAAGTACGCTGATCAGGCAGCCATCTCGGTCAGGTGCTAGGACCCCCAGTCTCTGAAATTTTGTCAATTTTATTTAATGAGAAACTTTTATGGTTCTGGGTGAGTTTAATTCAATTTTTAAAATATGGAGCCACCAAATAATGGATAAATGATTGCTTGATGTGCAGAATTTAACTTTACTAAGCTACAGAGTAGTGAAAACAACTTGCTTTTTCAAACAAATGAGCAAAGGAGAAAAAAGTAAAACATGAAAAGGAGCTTACAGCTCCACCTCCTGGTTCAAAAAGTGAATATATACTGTAGTAACTGTGTGCAATATTTCAAATTTACCTACCGTATATACTCGAGTATAAGCCGAGATTTTCAGCCTCTTTTTTGAGGCTGAAAGTGCCCCCTCGGCTTATACTCGAGTCACCGCTGTCTGACTGCTCGATCAGCGTATCGAGCAGACAGACGGCGGACATTAAAATTCAAAAGCCGCGCCTCCTTCTCCGCCTCCGCCTGTGATAGGCGGAACACTGAATTTCCCAGCAGTCAGTGTTCCGCCTATCACGGACATCCGTTCATTCTCATACTACGGACGAGTATGAGAGGATGTCCGTGATAGGCGGAACACAGGCTGCTGGGAAATTGAGTGTTCCGCCTATCACAGGCGGAGGACGGAGGCGCAGCTTTTGAATCGTAGAATGGCCGCCGAGAAGAGCGGCGATCCATCGGCATGACACGGGACGGAGGAGGCACGGGACAGAGGAGGCACGGGACACCGGAAGGCACGGGACAGAGGAGGCACGGGACAGAGGAGGCTCGGGACGACGGCGGCTCGGGACGGAGGCTTGGGACACAGGTAGGCTGGACACACACACAAGGCTGCACGGACACACACACACACACACAGGGATGGATGGATGGATGAATACACACACACACACACACACACACACACACACACACACACACACAGGGATGGATGGATACACACACAGGGATGGATGGACGGACACACAGGGATGGATGGATGGATGGATGGATGGATGGACACACACACAGGGATGGATGGACGGACACACACACAGGGATGGACGGACACACAGGGATGGACAGCCATGTCTCACCCTCGGCTTATACACGAGTCAATAAGTTTTCCAGTTTTTTGGGGGTAAATTGGGGGCCTCGGCTTATATTCGGGTCGGCCTATACTCGAGTATATACGGTAACTAAAAATGATACTATATTTATTTTAATTTTTTTACCCTGGGTATAGACAAAGAGAATACAAATTATGTCCATAACCACCAAATATTATCAAGATCAAGAAGTTAAACATATTTGCTACCACTTAATTTGGTGTAACCTGGGGGATAGGTAGCAGGTACAAAAGCTTCCTGGGATAAGCAGGCTTTCAGGCACAGATACCAGAACAAGTGAAGTAGTGGCAAACAGTGAAGTGTTTAACCACTTGACAACTGGGAACTTAAACCCTCCTCCGTGACCAGACCAATTTTCAGCTTTCAGTGCTCTCACACTTTCAATGACAATTACTCAGTCATGTAATACTGTACCCAAATTTCTTTTTTGTCCTTTGTTTCATAAAAATTGAGCTTTTTGGTGGTATTTGATCACCTCTGGGTTTTTTTTATTTTTTGTGCTATAAATGAATAAAGACCGAAAATGTTAAAAAAAAACAATGTTTTCTTAGTTTCTGTGATAAAATTTTGCAAATTATTCATTTTTCTTCATAAATTTTGGCCACAATGTAAACTGTTACATATATTTGGTAAACATATCCCAAATTAGTGGATATTATTTGTTCTTTGCGAAAGTTAGAGAGTCTACAAGCTGCGGTGCAAATCATAAAAAAACTGATCACACCTGATGTACTGGTGGCCTCTCATTTCTTGTGACCTGAACAAGCCAGGAAAAGTACAAATATCCCCCAAATGACCCCTTTTTTGAAAGTAGACATTCCAAGGTATTTAGTAAGAGGCATGGTGAGCTTTTTGATGTTGTAATTTCCCCCCACAATTCTTTGCAAAATGAATTTTTTTTTCCACAAAATTGTCATTGTAATAGGTTATTTCTCTCACATGGCATGTGTATATCACTGATGACAGATGGCACTAATACGTGGCACTGATGACACTGATTAAGAGATTGCACTAATACGTGGCACTGATGACACCAATACGCACTGATGACACTAATACGTGACCCTGATGACACGTGGCACTGATATGTCACTGATGACAGATGGCACTTATACGTGGCACTGTGGACAGGTGGCAGTGGGGAAGAGGACCAAGACCCGAACTGGACCATGGATCAGAGATCCCTGAACATATATGAGAGGAGCCTGGAAGATGTATAAACCCCGAACAGGACTTTTCCTGGCTCTCTCTGCAATGCTCTGCTATACCCCCCACCCCCGTTTCAACCCCAGAGTTGGAACACCTGTGGCCCAACAGAAGTGAACATGGGACAGGGCATCTACATTCCCCATCTCAACACCTGGCCTGTGTTTTACAGTGAAGGAGTAATCCTGTAGAGCCAAAAACCACCGGTTCATCTGTCTATTAGTCTCTTTCTTTTGGGCCATCCATTTCAGGGGAGCATAGTCAGTTATTAACTCAAACTGGCACCCTAACAAATAGTTCCTGAGCGCGTCCACGGCCCACTTTATGGCTAAACATTCCTTTTCAATGACTGCAGACTTTTTCTCATGGTCATTGAACATTCTGCTTAGATACAACACATGGTGTTCTTCCCCATTGTGTATCTGTGATAGTACTGCCCCAATACCAACATCAGACGCATCCATCTGAAAAAAAAAATCTTTGGAGAAATCGGGGGGAGTACAGTACTGGCTGTGCACAAAATGCCTTCTTCAGAACTTGAAAAGATTCCTCTGCTGCTGAGGACCATTACAGAGTCTTTCCCTTTTGTAAGGTCTGTCAGTGGAGCTGCTATAATACTCTGCAATGCCAAGGAAGGCCCTGACCTGCTTCTTGTTTGCAGGGTGTGGCCACTCCTGGATGGCTTCTATTTCACTCACTTGAGGTTTTATAACATCATGACCAATAGTGTAGCCCAAATATTTGGCTTCCTCTAGATCAATGGAACATTTTTTTGGATTTGCCGTAAAACCTACTTTGAAGAGGAAAACAAGGACAGCCTGGACACAGAGCAAGTGAGACTCTCCGTCAGTTCTATGTACCACTATGTCATCTAGATAGGCTGCTGTATATCGTTGGTGGGGTCCTAGGGTCCTGTCCATGACCCACTGAAATGTTGCGGGGGCATTTTTCAACCCAAAAGGCATTTTTTTTTATATTGAAAGGAACCCTCCGGGGTCACAAAGGTAGTCTTCTCTTTGGAGCGACCAGTCAAGGGTATTTGCCAGTAACCTTTTGTCAAGGCCAAAGTGGACAGATAGAGAGTCTTGCCAAGTTGGTCTATAAGTTTGTCTATTCTGAGCATTGGGAACGTGTCAAACTTTGTTACTGCATTAAGCTTCCTGAAGTCATTACAGAACATCCAAGTGCCATCTGGTTTTGGGACTAACTTGATGGGGCTAGACCTGTCACTATTGGTTTCCTCAATGACATCTAGCTCCAACATTCTTTTGACTTCATCGCTGATGTCGTTTCTCCTCGCTTCAGGAATTCGGTACGATTTGAGCTTGACCCCAGGTTCAGTAACAATATCATGCTGAACTGCTGAAATCATGCCAGGTAACTCTGAAAATTGTCACCAGGTGAGAAAACATGGAGTTGGGCCCCCCCTGTTGTATATCCTCTGTTGGTCTGCTTGGGCCTGTAGTAAGTGTTCTTTTACCATCGGCATGATTGCTGCAATCCTCTCCTGCATTTGAGCGATATACTCAATGACACTTTTATGGGGTGTCTGCCCCCCTCCAAAGTTTCTTTGGCTATGTCTAAGAGTCCCAGAGGGTGTCTCCCATAAAGCAACTCAAATGGAGAGTACCCCGTAGAGGACTTGGGAACCTCCCTGATGGCAAACATCAAGTATGTTATCAGGAAGTCCCAGTTTGTTTCCATCCTTGTCAACAACCCTTTAATATGCTCTTTAATGTCTTATTGAAGCGTTCCACCAAGCCACTCGTTTGAGGATGGTACACCAAGGTTCGCAACTGCGTCACCTCAAATAACTTGCACAGCTCCTTAGTTATTCTTGACACAAATGGAGTGCTCTGGTCTGTAAGGACTTCTTTAGGGGTGCCAACACAACTGAACACCATAAACAGCTCTTTGGCAATTTTTATAGCAGACGTGGTGCATAAGGGAACTGCCTCAGGGTAACGGGTAGCATAATCCATGATTACAAGGATATGCTAATGATTCCAGGCAGACTTGGGGAGTGGACCCACAAGGTCCATGGCAATCCTCTCAAAGGGCACTTCAATAATGGGCAAGGGCACTAAAGGACTTTGGAAGTGGGGAAGTGGGGCTGACATCTGACACACAGGATAGGATTGATAATTCTTAATATCTTTCTGTATTCCGGGCCAGTACAACCTGTGCAACACCCTTTCAATCATTTTCTCAACCCCTAAATGGCCTGGTTCGACAGGTACATCATTATTCACTATTACATTTTGTCAGGCCCTGGTAAGGGTAGGGTCTTTTTTCTGCACCAAAATTTTCCTTGTGCACATTAAGCTCAGCAAACTCCAAACGTAGGCTCAGATTCAGCAGATGGCTGTCTAGCTCTACTAGTTGTGGGGACTTCCTCAGGCTCCTCTAGCTCTCCTGCCATAACTGACAAAGGAAAACCCAGGGAACCCTGAGAGGAGTCCCCTGAACCCACATTGTCAGTAGTGGCCAGGAGTTCTGGCTCAGCAACTGCGATCGAGTCGGGATGATCCCATAGTTCCCAAAACTTTGGGAAGTCCCTACCAACGATGGCTTTGTGCACCAAGTGGGAGACCGAATGAGTCACCGTACCTAAGCCAGTTTTAAACTGAACAGTGGATATAGGATACTCCCGGGTACACAGATCATAGCAACTTTTTTAGCATGAAAATTCACAGTTTCAACCATCTCAGCTGTAACCAAAGTCACTAGACTTCCAGAATCCAGCAAGGCCGTAATAGGCTTATTATTAAAAGTAATTTGGCATATGTGTTTTCCCATATTTGGCACTGCAGCGCATGGAACAGAAGCAAATATAGACTGCCTTCTAATAGATCACACTGCATTGGTTCATCAGTCAATGGACAGTTTGCTGCAACATGTCCCAGTTCTGGGCAACAAAAACAGCTGACATTTCCCCAGTTTGGTTTGCTGACAGGCAGTGGCTTCCCTTGTTTGAGACACAAAACTTCAGTCCTGGCACCAAAAATTCTCCCCCCATTTGCTTGCCATGCTTACCACCCACTTCCCCTGGAACAGTCTTACCGGTGGCTGGGGAGACCATGGCTTTGGGTAGAAAGTCCATGCAGCTGTACGGGTGGTGACCAGGCTCTCTGCAGCAAAGTACCTTTCAACGAGTTCTACCAGGTTGTTCGCCAATTTGGTGTCTCCTTGACTCACCCATTTCTGCAGGGGAATTGGTAGTGACCTCAGGAACTGTTCCATGACCACACGCTCCACTATTTGTGGCCCAGACAGGGACTCCGACTGTAGCCATTTCCTCACCAGGGGAATTAGGTCAAACATCTGCGATCTTGAAGGCCTCTCATCTTGGAAGAACCAGCTGTGGGCTCACTGTGCTCGAACTGCCAAGGTGACACAAAGTCGCGCCAGGATTTCCCACTTGACCTTTTCATAATCTCCCACTTCCGCTGACTCCAAATCATAGTAGGCCTTCTGCGATTCTCTAGACAACAAGGGGGTGACCAGTCTTGCCCACTGAGTTTTAGTCCAACCTTCCTTCTCAGCGGTTGATTCAAACGTTAGCTGAAAAGCCTCTGGATCATCATCTGCAGTCATTTTAGAAAGAAAGCGACCCACATGGATGGCTGAGGACTTGTTTCCAACATCATCAACTTTAGCAGGTGACCACTGTGCTAGTGTCTCCACAATCTCAGTCAAGGTTTTCCTGTCCGCTTTTGCATCAGTGGCTAGCTGTTCAAACAGCCTCTGCGATTGCTCCTGTACAGCACCAATCTGTTGGCACAGTGCCTTGGTTTGCTCCTGTGCCATACAGTTGGCTTGCTGTTGTGCAACGTTTACTTGCAGCTGTGCAGTGTTGGATACCAATTGTTTTATGATTTCCTCCATGTTTATTCCCTCTAGGTACTGGCCTTTTAGGTAGTAACTTACTACAGCTGGTCGTAGCCTCCACCATATGTAACCTGGGGGACAGGTAGCAGGTACCAAAGCTTCCTGGGATAAGCGGGCTTTCAGGCACAGATACCAGAACAAGTGAAGTAGTGACAAAGTGAAGTGTTGAATGGTTATATTTACAAGTCCATAGAGGTGCTGAACAGTGTTCAAAATAACACAAACAGAAACAAAATAGCCAAACAAAAACCTAGCCATGTCTCAGCTCTAAAGCTTGATTCACATGTATGCATTTTTGGTGCTTTATGCATTTTGCTGATTTTCGCTACATCCCATTTAACATGGTTTCTTATGGAACACATTCTGTAGAATCTGAAAAATGCAAAAAGCACTAAAAATGCATAAGTGTGAATTAAGCTTAACTATACACTACGCAGGCCCTAACTATCAGGCTGAGCCAGCCTACCGCTTGTCAGTTTCCACATAAACTACTTCACAGATTTTTACCAACCTTTGTGTTCTCACAGACCAACATTGTCTGTGTGTTCCAGGCAGAGAGCAAAGGCTGTCTGCTCAGCTGAGCTTAAATTAGCCTGGGGAAGAGGACCAAGACCCGAACTGGACCATGGATCAGAGATCTCTGAACGTATATGAGAGGAGCCTGGGAGATGTATAAACCCTGAACAAGACTTTTCCTGGCTCTCTCTGGGACGCTCTGCTACATTGGTTAGTTATTGTATTTGTGACAGAACGCACTGTCACTGTGTGTTTTGGAAGGGGCTGTGGGCTCACCTCCTACCCACAGACTATGGCCCAGCAGAGAACGTGAGATTTGGAGGGCTATTTACCATCTCCCACCACCTAGATAAAATGCCACCTCCAGATATTTGTGTCCACGGTCACCGGTTCATCGGAACAGGGTGAATGCGGTATCTGTGGCTGGACTTGTGGCTACCTAAACCTATTGGTCCAGCTGGGCTAAATATATACTTTTATTCCACCAAAAAATTACTTTTAACTGATAAAGGCATATACAATATGATGGTATTCACCCCATTCGCCCCATGCCTATATAAGTGATCATGCATCGCTCACATGGCATTACAGTGGGAGAGAGCATTGTGTCAACATCAGAAGAAGAAAGAAGGAAGAAGAGAGAATAGGAAAGAGGGACGGAGGAGACCGGGCTCCGCCGCTAATAAAAGAGCTGGAAGAAGATAGCAGAGTAACCCAGAAGAAGAACCGGAGAGCGGGAGAAGACGCCAGAGAGCAGGAGAAGACGTCAGAGAGCAGGAGAAGATGCTGGAGAGCGTAGAGAAGAACCGGAGAGTGCGAAGGAGTCAGAAGAAGACCCCCGAACAACGACGAAGGAGAAAGCCGGGCTTTCCCGCTAGCAAAAGAGCATCAAAAGAGCAGAAGATAGCAAGAAGACCCCTGAAGTTGGAAGAAAACCCCCGGAGCTGCCTAATAAATTACTTTTTTATTAACACTTTTTTCCCCAGGTGAATGGGTAGGGGTACGATATACCCCATACTCATTCACACAGGGTGGGGGTCCGGGATCTGGGGGATTCCGATAAGCCCCCCGTCCGCAGACCCCGACAACCAACGGCCAGGGTTGTCAGGAAGAGGCCCTTGTCCTCATTACCATGGGGAAAAGGTGGTTTGGGGTGGGGGAGACGCAGGGCGCCCCCTTCCTCAAAGCACCCACCCCCCATGTTGAGGGCATGCGGCCTGGTACGGCTCAGGAGGGGGGTGCTCGCTCGTCCCCACCCCCTTTCCTGACCGGCTGGGCTGCGTACTCAGATAGGGGTCTGGTATGGATTTTGGGGGGACCCCCCACATTTTTTGGGCATAGGGGGTTCCCCTTAAAATTCCTACCAGACCTAAGGGCCTGGTATGCCTCTGGAGGGGGAACCCATGACGTTTTTTATTTTAAATTTGGCGTGGAGTTCTCCCTTAAGATTCATACCAAATACAGTGCCCGGTATTGGCGGGAATCCCAATTTCCATAGGGAAAGGAAAAGAAACAGGCTCGGCGCTGGATCCCACGACGGAGCTGGCAGGGTGTCAAACTCGCTGATAAAAACGGTGAGATTGACAAAATATCGTGGGCACCTACTGTACATCCCTTCTCCCCCACCCCCCCTCTTGTTGCTGTTTTTATTTGTGTTGGGTCATGCCACATAGACAAAGGTCTGGAGACACATTTCAACAGGGGATGTGTAAGGAGGGGCTGCCTGCTTATCATAATCCCTTCATGTGTTTACACTGTAGTTGTTTGACTATACAAGTGTTGAGTTTCCACTGGTTCTTCCTTGTCCCCTACCCCCTCTATGACAAGGCTAAGGGGAGTGTCCCTAACTGTGTTTAAAATTGTATGTTTGGTACTTAATAAAGAGTTGATGCTCTGGATGTTTAACCCTCAACACCCGTGTTGCTTATCTAGTGATTGAGGGCTCGTTATGGCGAGTCTGCAGGCTGCGGGTGCATTTGGAGGACAGGAGACACAAGTCTGGCGGAGGTTCTCATATGGGGGAACCGAGATCCATCACAGTATTTAACAGAAAACAATTATCAAATGCTCAAATATATGTAAATACATTTAGTAAACAACATGATTTTTTTACATTTATCATATCATCATAATATGAACTTATATAAACTTCTATAAAAACAAAATTCATATTTTTATTCATGTATAAAAATTGCCCCCAATCACTATCGCTGACCTCTCCAGGGTTGGTTGACAGCCTGATCAATTAGCACAACAGATAACTTTATCTCTCCCACTAATGTTTTACAACATTAAGCTTCACAGACAAACTAAAAACTGCAGCAGTATAGAAATGTATTTTTAATGTATTTATTTATTTATTCTTTACTTATTTTTACCTTGCTTCGGGGGTAAAAAGATACACTATATTGTCAAAAGTATTGGGACACCTGCCTTTACACACATACATGAACTTTAATGGCGTCCCTAAAGACCACCGTTTGAAGCTAGAACAGCTTCATCTCTTCTGGGAAGGCTGTCCACAAGGTTTAGGAGTGTCTATGGGAATGTTTGACCATTCTTCCTGAAGCACATTTGTGAGGTTGTGTACTGATGTGGACAAGAAGGCCTGGCTTGCAGCCTCCATTCAAATTCATCCCAAAGGTTTTCTATCAGGTTTAGGTCAGGACCCTGTGCAGGCCAGTCAAGTTCCTCCACCCCAAACTCGCTGATCCATGTCTTTATGGACCTTGCTTTGCACACTGGTGCACAGTCATGTTAGAACAGAAAGGGGCCAAACTGTTCCCACAAAGTTGGAAGCATGAAATTGTTCAAAATGTTCTGGTATGCCTTAAGAATTCCCGTCACTGGAACTAAGGGTCAAAGTACAACCCCTGAAAAACAACTCCACACCATAACCCCCCTACACCAATTGATTTGGAGCAGTGCTCAAAGCAAGGTTCATAAAGACACGGATGAACGAGTTTGGGCCCTGACCTCAACTCGATAGAACACAGTTGGGAAGAATTAGAGTGGGAACTGTGAGCCAAGCCTTCTTGTCCACATCAGTGCCTGACCTCACAAATGTGCTTCTGGAAGAATGGTCAACCATTCCCATAGACACACTCCTAAACTTTGTGGACAGCCTTCCCAGAAGAGTTAAAGCTGTTCTAGCTGCAAAGGGTGGGCCAACTCAATATTGAACACCGGGATGCCATTAAAGTTCATGTGCGTGTAAAGGCAGATGTCCCAATACGTTTGACAATATAGTGTATATTAAAGTGGAAACACTCCAATAACATCTCGACTCTTGCCCAACTCATTGAAAAAAAAAAAAAAAGGAAATCTATACTGAAGAAGTAAAAAGGTGAACAATGCTGATTGCTATCTCCAAAAATAATATCTCCTGTAGAGTAAATTTAGCACTTAATATGCCACCATAATGTGAAAGTACCTTACAAGCATTTCCTCCATGGCTTCTTCTGGGTCCCCAGACACCCTCTCCTTCCACTGGATGGTCACTGATGATGTAACTCTTGTGCACAGGAGTCATATTATTCTAGCCATCTGGCTGTATTTGTAAAATGTCAAACCTTACATGACTTGTATGTCTGTTCAGCTTAAACATCTCTATCTCCTAGGAATTTTTTGGAGCTCCACGTTACGTTACTGTTTAAGTATATAGACCTCTGTACATGTAAAAGGAGAACCTGTTTTGTGATTTTCAAACATGTTCCATAAGATCGTCTCTTTGAAACACAAAATTTGCTAAATGATAAACAAAACTAGTAATTTCAGTGTTTTACATACCTAAAAATCAAATACTAAACAATGCAGCACCAGATAACATAGTGATTAACTGCTCGCAGACCAGTTATACTGTGGCAGGTTGGCTCGACTGCGCAAATTGCCGTAGGTGTGTAGGCTCGTACATGGCATTCTATGGATGTGCATGCATGCCCATTGATCAGCGGGGGAGCCCATCAGCAGGTCCGTCAGACTCGATATCCGCTAGCTGCCCACGATCGTTCCCCACAGTGACAGGAAGGGGATCGGCCATAGTAAACAAGGCAGATCTCCGTTCTGACAGGGGATCACACAGAGATCCTGTCTTTCTGCTATGCAGGAAGACGGATCTTTGTGGTGTCCCAAGCAGCCCATGCCCCTCACACAGTTAGAAACACACAGTGAGGGAACACAGTTAACCCTTTGATCGCCCCTGATGTTAACCCCTTCCCTGCCAGTGTCATTAGTACAATGTCAGTGCATATTTTTAGCACTGATCACTGTAATAATGTCACTGGTTCCCAAAAAAGTGTCAAAAATGTCAGTTAGATGTCAGATCTGTCCGCCAAAACCCCCGCTAAAAATCGCTGATCACCACCATTACTAGTAAAAAATAAATAAATAATAAAAATGCCATAAATCTATCCCCTATTTTGTAGATGCTATATTTTTTGTGTAAAGCAATCAATATACACTTGTTGTTTTTTTTGTTTTTTTGTAGCAGAATACATATTGACCTAAATTGATGAATTTGATTTTTTTTTTTATTATTGGGTATGTTTTATAGCAGAAATCATTTTCTAAATTGTTTATAGCACAAAAAATAAAAACCTCAGAGGTGATCCATAACCAACAAAAGAAAGCTCTATTTGTGGGAAAAGAAGGACACAAATTTTGTTTGGGAAAATCATTGCACGACCGTGCAATTGTCAATTAAAGTAATGCTTTGCTGTATCGCAAAAAATGGCCTGGTCATTAAGGGGGTAAATCCTTCCGGGGCTGAAGTGGTTAAAGGCCATTATTAAATAAGAAAAATTATTCCATGTTAAATATAGTTTGCTTTTAATTTAATTACAAATTGTGACAATCATATGAGTTTAATTAATTAAGCCATACACATGAGGGAACATAAGTTTCAAATTGTGATAGACAAGATCAGCCAGAAATTGTCAAACAAATGAAAGATGTAGTAGAGGAGAGGCATTTTTGCATTACAATCATACACATTAAAAAGTATAACCTTTTGTTGTCCAACCCCCCCCACAAGATAGTTAGCAAAAGTCTTAGCAGCTCAAAAAAAAATGCAGTGGATGCTATTTTTGTTGTAGGGCGAAACAGCAGCAGAACCCCACAACTTGAGCCTGAAATTTTTTATTGAGCCTGAAATGCATTGCTGAACATTGCTGAACAACAGAGTTTCACAGGGCTTTGGTTCTGTCACTGTACGAGTCACCAATAACAGATTACTTTAATTTTTGGAGCTATCATGAGGTTACTCTTTGTAGCCCAAAAGATGATAACCTTAAAGAGGAAGTAACCCTGATGGAGGGGCGTGACCAGATGCAGGTGAGAATGAGTGAGTGAGGAAGTGAACCTGGCGTCCTCTCACCTCTCTGTCTCCCATTAACGTGGATGATGCTCAGGAGATGTAATGGCACCAGCAAGGAGAGATACATCCGTACTGTGAGTGAGGCTGGGACCGAACTAGAGCGGGCTGAGGAAGGATAAGTCCAGCGGTGAGTGTGGGGGAAGCGCAGCCAGACGCTGGCTAGTGGAGCTGCATGGTGGGGGCTGCTGAGGAGTGAGAGACTTCAGCGATCCCCCCTCCTGACTCCCCCTCTCCTGACTGAGGCTCAGCCGGCTCTCTGACAGAGCAGACAGAGCAGCTCAGCTGCTTCACACAGCGGCGTGCTGAAGTGAGGGATGGTGAAAGGATTCCTCCTGTCAGTGCCAGAGGGGTGTGAGTGCTCTCCCCCCTCCACATTCCTGTTTACCCAGACGGCAGGCAACTTAGAGCAAAAAAGCACTGTGGAAGATATAACAGTGCCAAAGCTTTTTTTTGGATGCCTCTCCATCTGATACGTCTGCTACTTTACTTCTACATCTACACATACAGCTCAGGATGGCAGGATCTGAGCAGCCCTTCTGCTGGAAATCTATGCTTTGGATGGGTTAGAAGCAACCAGTACTCTTCTCTCTCTCTACACATAAAGGGAAGGAAGTACTTTGTGCACTTTGTGGGGGTACATGTGAAGGAAGGAGGTGGGTTTGACGGACTGTGTCATTGTTTCAATTGCCCTCTCCCCTCCCCCCACACCCTTTACCACTACACTAATACAGTTAATTTCTCCTGCTTGTGGCCAGCATAGTTAAGCGGAGGGACTCAAACAGCGGGACATCTTCTGTCTTAGCTTTTGATACCATTCTATACCATGCCATCGCAGCGCACTACAAAGTCAAGTCAAGCAGCAAGTCAAGCGGTAGCAAAACTTGAAAAATATGCCCACAATTCAGACCAGGCTTTAGGCCAGACTCCCCATAAAAATTCCCTACAGAATCAGCAGGCCCAGTCTAATCGTACAGGGTTAAGAAAAAGCCAAGGACAGAGTCAAGCACCAATGCAAATTGAAGTGAGTGAGCCAGTGGGGGGGTTTCAAGGCCAGGTAGTGGAGATGACTCTGAGTTTACTATCTGGGGCTGGTGCAGCAGAAGACCCTGAGCCAACATTAAAAGAGATGTTGCAGGCAGTCAATTCCTGTAGAATTTCCCTGAACGAAATGAGCACCCGACTTAAAACAATTCAGAATGAACTTTTCTTTGTCAGGCATGACTTACAAAAAGTTCAGGAAAGGACTACAGCCCTGGAGGGTAGCGTGGGCCTGGTGGAGGATGATCTGGCCCCCCTTAAATGGGAGATGAGAGTAATTAAAGAACAGCTGATTAAACAAGAAAGCAAAATGGACAAAATGGAAAATAGGATGAGAAGAAAAAAACATACACATAGTAGGCCTCCCAGAATATAGTGAAGGTGCAGACCCCATCGCTTTCTTGGAAAAAATGGCTTAGGGACATATTTGGGCAGGAGTCCTTTTCACCATTTCTTGCAATAGAGAGAGCGCATAGAGTCCCTTCTAGGCCCTCCCAACCTGGAGCTCCTTCAAGGCCCCTCTTAGCTAAACTTCCACACTATAAGGATAAAGTGACTATAACAAGGAAAGCAAGAGAAATGGGCAACATACTTCTCCCCAGACCTCCAAAAGCAGAGAGCTAAATTTGGGGAAGTAAAACGCAGGCTACGTCAAGCTAATCTCACATATGCTTTACTATATCCAGCAAAATTAAGATTAACGGCTTTCAGGGGGACTTTCTTTTTTGATACTCCTGAGGGGGTGGAGGAAGGGCTGATATCCCACAAGGAGAGACTTTAGAGAATTTGGAACATTATATTGGTTTACCTAGGTTTCTTTGGGGTCAACACGTGTGAACACATGTCACCATACATCACTAGGGAGGGAGAGGGAGGAGGAGGGAGAAGTGATTTACAACATTCTGTGTTTTTTTATTTATTTTTTTTGCTTCTCCTTCTCCCTCTCTCTTGAGGAAGATGGGGGAGGGGGAGGGTGCGAGGCGTATGGAAGGAGGAGAACAAAAAGCACGGTATCCCCTTTTTTCTAGGGGTGCAACACAATGTTCTCTTCTATTATATGTTGTGTTTTTTTTTGTTTGTTTGTTTGTTTTTTTCCTTGTTTTTTTTTTGGTGGGGGGATTGGGGGCTTTTTCACTTTTTTTGTGAGGGGGGCTAGGGAGGGAAGAGATGTAACACTAAAAAAATTTACAAGGATATTATTCCAAATGAGGTGTGTATGGGTAAGTCACAATAGAAGGCCCCCGACTAAACCGAGCGAGGTGATGAGAGATGAAAACATGAGAAGTGATGTGTGTGATTGGTATGTTATGTATGTATGTGATGCAGGGTACAGTATGTATGAAAGATGTAGGGTTCAATGTAAGACGTACACTCAAGATAAAAATGACTTCCACAAATTGCACTTGATTAGTAAGATATTACAAGTAAAAAGTTTGATTATAAGAGGGCACGCACTAATGAGCAAAGGATTACTACACAATGTCACAAAACGAATAAGATTTTTTTAGTATCAATGTCTAGATATACACTGGTAAAGAGAAAAAGTATCACTTTATGCTTCTGCAATGTTAGGGGGCTGGGAGACTCAGGGAAAAAAGTTGCAGTATTGTCAATGCCAAAAGTCTATGGGGCCACAATTCTATGTTTACAGGAGACACACCTCACCAATATTTCCATACCCCAACTGGGATGGAGAGAGTTTGGCCTACAGTTTCATGAGGTCCATACTTCTGTTCTGATTAAAGCAGGGGTCACGTTTAACTGTATGCAAAGCAGGATTGATGAACAAGGGCGCTACATTTTTTTACATTGTAAGATTGAGAATAGAACACTTGTATTGGCTAATGTGTCTATACCACCTCCTTTTAGTATCAAGATTTTTCTTGATCTAGTGGAGTTTGTGCTGGACAAGCCGGGTCTCCCTGTTTGGGTTGTAGGAGATTTTAATATGGTCATTGACCAGACAGTAGATAGACTCCCCCAAGGGATACAAAGGGGAGGGTTAAAGGATGGCTGACTCTCCCAGCTTATGGGAGAGATGGGCCTGAAGGACATCTGGTGAATATGGAACCCAAATTTCTGCAGCTATTCTTGCTTCTCCAGCACACACTTCACACTATCGAGGATCGATATGATGCTTGGTAATGACGAGGTGATTACTGTGATAAATAGCCTTAACTAAATGCCAAGAGGTCTCTTGGACCACTCACCAATGATAGCTTCTCTGGAAGTAGGGGAGGGAAGTCACCATCGGGAATGGAGAATCAGCCCTTCCTGGTTGAAACTCATGGGGGAACCACAGGAGGTATTAACGGCCTTAAGAGAATATGCAGAGTTGAATACGGGTACAGCCTCCCAGGGGGTAGTCTGGGACACACTTAAGGCCTTCCTCTGAGGATTTATGATCCGAAAAATTTCAAAAATAAAAAAACAATCAAAGGAAGGGGAAGTACTGGCAGCTGGAAAAGTGTCATCAACAGAAGAACAATACATTAACGACCCAACACCTGGGAACCTAAGGGCTTGGACAGAGACACAGCAGAATTATCGTCTAATACTGGTAGGAAAAGCTGAGAATAAACATATTTTTCAAAAACAGATAGCCTTTGGGGAAGGGGAAAGGGTAGGCCAGTTGCTGGCCCATTTAGTTGGAACAAATTCACCATCATCGGCGGTACCGATGATCACCACTGGCAAGGGTAGGTCATCCACATACACACGGAAATAGTGGACACATTTAGGAATTACTATGAGGACCTATACAGGTCCAACCAGGAGGAAAAAGGGGAAGAAATTGATAACTTTTTTTGAGACCTGACGATCCCCTGCCTCTCCGGATGGCCTGCCAATTGAAATCTATTGTCGCTATGTGGGGTGCTTCTTACCAAACTGTTGAAGGTCTTTAACTGATCGTCAGCAAAGGGAGAGCTCCCCTTATCCATGATGGAGTCCACAATAATAGTGATTCCTAAAGAAAATAAAGATCCGCTTGAGCACGCCTCATATAGACCCATTTATTTACTGAACTCTGATACAAACATTTTGGCAAAGGTCTTGGAGGTTAGACTAAACAGAGTTGCACAGAAACTTGTACATCCAGATCAATCAGGATTTATTCCTGGTAGGTCTGCTAGTATTAATATAAGACGACTATATTTAAATCTTCAAATCCCTACGGATGAGAAGGGCAACAGGGCGATCCTCTCTTTGGACGCCGCCAAGGCCTTTGATACCTTAGATTGGAAGTTTCTCTGGAGAACCCTGAGGGAATTCCAGATAGGACCGAATTTTGTTAAATGGGTGAAGTTACTGTATGGGTCACCTGAGGCGAGGGTAAGAGTGAACAATGAGCAATCTGCCAGGTTTTGACTGCTGAGGGGGATGAGACAGGGGTGCCCTTTGTACCCCCTTCTCTTCGCCCTTGCAATTGAGCCATTGGCTGTGTCTCTTAGATGTTCCCTAGGGATAAAAGGATATAAACGAGGTGAGGAAGAAGAAAAAATTATATTATTTGCAGACGATCTCCTCTTATTGTTTAGAGACACACAGGACTCACTAAGGGAGACTATGTGCAAAATTAGAAACTTTGGCCATCTCTCAGGATTGAGGATTAATTGGGAAAAATACACTTTATTACCAATCGACCCAATAGATAGTCCTCTGCCTCGAGAGACGGAACGGTTACAAATAGTGAACCAAATAAAATATATTGGTATAAACATCTCGAGAGACCCCAAGCAGTTTATAGTAAACAACCTAGTTCCATTATTAAACAAATTTAAAGATAAAATTAAAATCTGGAAAAAACTGCCACTCTCTGCGGCAGGTCACTGCAATTTAATTAATATGATATTCCTGGCACAGCTTTTGTATGTCCTGCACAACTCCCCTGTTTGGATCTATAAAAAATGGTTCCATAAGATCAACACTTTATTTAGAGAATTAGTCTGGAAAGGGGCATATCACGAATTAGCCTTAATACCCTACAACTCCCAAATAAAGAGGGGGGAGTTGCCCTCCCACATCCTTATAGCTATTTTCTGGCGGCACAGCTCCAACATATGGGTGGCTGTGAAGCTGAGGGAGAAGGTCGAGAGAGGAAGATTCTCTTATGTAATTCTTTGCACAATTCACTGGGGGAAGCACTGGAGGCAGGGACCTTCTTGCGGGGGTTGCTCACTCTTGACTTGATGGCAAGAGTGTGGGATGTGGCAAAAAAAACTATGGAATATAGAGGATTTACAGAATATTCCCCTCTATGGGAAAACAGGAAGCTGGGAGAGGTGCAGAAAATGGGGACATTAGAGAATGGGAAAGACAAGGTTTAAAGCTCATCTCCCAGATCTACCATGATGGAAAGTTAAAATCCTTTCAGGAATTAAGAGATCAATTTGCAATCCCCAATAAATATTTCTTCAGATATCTGCAGGTAAGATATGCTTTGACAGTACAGTTTAAAGGGAGGTCAATAGAATGGTGAAGTATTCGGGTTCTACAGAATGTTATCAAGGCCAATTCATAGAAAGGCTTAATATCCAAAATATACCCACCCAAGCATACATAAAGAGAGTCATAAAGGGCTGCAAGCAAGGCCCTATAGGAAGAAATGGGAAAAAGATGTGGAATATATATCGGAACCACAATGGGAAAGGATTCTGGAACTTACCCCATGGGTATTGCTCTCCCCACCCCAGAAGATGTCACATCTATTCCTACTATACAGGGCTTACTATATGCCACAAAAACTTTTCTAGTTTGGTCGAAGACAGGACAATACCCGCCCTAGATACAGCAGGACATGGGGGGGAACTAATGCCCCGTACACACGAGAGGGATTAAGTCTGACAGACCTCCAAAGGAGTTCCGCCGGAGTTCCGCCGGAGTTCCGACGGAGTTCTGGCGGACTTTTCGACCGAACGGACTTGACCACACACCATCACACCAAACTCCGACGGAGTCGAACGTGATGACGTACGACTGGATTCGACGTAGGAAGTTCCTAGACAGTAGCCAATAGCTGCCCTAGCGTCGGTTTTAGTCCGTCGGAGTAGCACACACACGAGCGGATTTTTCAAAGGGGACCGGGTCCGGCGGAGTTCCGTCGGGAAAATTTAAAGCATGCTTCATTTCTAAAGTCCGTCAGACTTTAGCTTCGCTAAAGTCCGTTGCAGCCCACACACGATCGGATAGTCCGCCGGACTCAGTCCGTCGGAGTTTGGATGTCGAAAAGTCCGCTCGTGTGTACGGGGCATTATCCATATGTTTTGGAGATGTCCAAAACTTTTTTGATACTGGAGGGAGGTGGTGGACTATATTGCCCAGGTGTTTAAAGTGCATATTGACATGGACCCTATTCTATGTGTCCTAGGGTGGATAGAGGGAGAAGGCAGACTGAAATATACTCAATTTGCAATCCTGAGATGTCTTTTCCAGGCAAGGAATCTTATTGCTCGGGAGGTGGCAATCTCCCACCCCTCCATCTAGTAGGGAATGGGAACATAGTATGGAAGTGGCGATTCTCAATGAAAGGACGTCATACATTAAACAAGGAGCTTTTAAGAAATTTGATAAAATCTGGAAGATGTGGAATGAGAAATAGCAATGTGGACGTATAAATATATGTAAGGGAAATATACAAATGCAGTTGTTATGCAGGGGGAAACCAGACCCTTCTTTTATATTTCCCCTTCTATAATTTTAAATGTAAGAGGTTTATGTGTGTTTTGTAAAATTTGAAAAGAAATTAATAAAGTTAAAGAAAGTGTAATTTACCTTAATAGCCAATTATATTTTAAAATAAATCCATTTAAAACACAACTATGAAAAAAAATCCTTGTTTCTTGATTGTTATTAGTTATCATTGTGCTTAATGTCTGATAAAATAAATAGAAAAATGGCTTATTTACTGATGATGTTAACAAAATTGGTTTTATTTTCTAGAGGAATATAGACCGTTCACTTTGCACTGTGAATGTCCACTGGACCTAATAAATAGCATGTTACTTGAGTTGATCATAAGTTAGTATTCAAAGTGTAAAAAAAAAAAAAAAACCCTGATGGGTTTTACATCCTCTTTGTTTCCCTGCAAAAGTAAAGCATAATGGGCCACTATGCATTGCATAGTAGCCCATTATGTGTCACTTACCTGACACAGGAGCCTGCGATGTCACCGCTGTCCCCTCTTTCACTAAGCGTCCATCTTCCTTCTGGGTATCGTGGCTCCAGCGCTGTGAGTGGCCAAGCCGCAATGACGTCACTCCCGCCATTAGAAACGGCACGCTCAGTGCGCCTGCGTGCCGATATCTACGGTGCATGCGCCGTAGACATTGGTGCCTGTCTTTTGAAAATATCTCCTATAAGCCGTAATATAGGCTTATCTGTAGGTAAAAGTGGTCTGTAAGGGTTTACAACCACTTTAAAGTGTGTGTCTGTTAGTCCACCAACTGTGGGGGAAAGTAAAACTGAGTTAAATTTTATTTAAAAAGCATTCATATTTATTTTGAAAAGCCACTCACAAATTTGATGCAATTTGGTCCAGATGGATGGATAAATGTGATGTACCCTACTATTGTTTACTGTTAACAGTTACAATAGGTAAAAATGGTTATTACTGGAAACCTCCAGGGGTTGCAGTAGGATAGGAGTTTTTGTGTTTATTATTGTATCTCGGTCTAACTCTTGTTCCTTTTTTGTTTCTTGTCCATCTGTGTGATTTAAAAGTTTATTATTATTTTTTAATTTAATTAAAAAATAGGAAGTAATGTATACGTGAACATTAAAATTATGAAGAGAAATGTTCCTACTCATCACTACTTCAGGTGTTGTATGGTCAACATTTTTTTAATGCAAAAATGAGAACTCCTCTTTAAGTTAAATAATGATGCAGGAGAATATATTGGCCACACTGTATAGAAACCCACTTTAGCTGTATTTTTTTGTAATTTTGCTTAGGAAAAAACAAAAAACAAATGCGGGGTAAATGTTTCATAACATAACTGCTGTGAACCAAGACAACCGTTTTATATATATATATATATATATATATATATATATATATATATATATATATATATATATATATATATATAATAAAGCAGTTATAAAATTCACAAATAGGGATGGGCCGAACACCCCCTGGTTTGGTTTGCAACAGAACATACAGTACGAACAGGCAAAAAACTTTTGCGAACATGCGAACCCTATTAAAAGGGTTACAAGTGTATGAGGACTGCCCTAGGGGACATGTATCAATGCAAAAAAAAAAGTTTTTAAAATGGCCGTTTTTTCAGGAGGAGTGATTTTAATAATGCTTAAAGTGGAACAATAACAATTAAATATTCCTTTAAATATCATGCCTGGGGGTGTCTATAGTATGCCTGTAAAGTGGCGCAATTTTCCCATGTTTAGAACAGTACCACTACCACAGCACTGCAAGCTTCCTTGTGGCTCTAATGTATTGCTGGCAATATAGATAAAAATCAAGGAAAAAAACAGAATATAGTCTACCCCCAGGGGTCTGGTATGGATTTTAGGGGAACTCCATGCCAAAATTTAAGAAATAAATTTTGGGATTCACCTGGACAAGCGAGCACCCCCCCGAACCATACTAGGCTGTTTGCCTCAACATGGGGAGGGTTCGCTGGGGCCCCCCCAAGGTCCTCATCCCCACAACCCTGACCATTGGTTGTGAGGGTCTGTGGGCAGGGGGCTTATCAGAATCTGGAAGCCCCGTTTAACAAGGGGGCCCCAGATCCCCCCCCTGTAAACATTATACCCATTCACCAAAAAAAGTGTCAAAAAGTAAAAAACACAATATATATATATTAGACTGCACTATATATATATATATATATATATATATATATATATATATATATATATATATATATATATATATATATATATATATATTCTACCATCAGTGTAGCTAACCTGCCTCTAGCTAACGTTCTCTCGATGATTATGGTACCACTCTATATGCCCGCCGTGTAAGCAGCCTTATATAGTATGGTGCATGGACTTAGCCCCCTGAGCCATGATTGGCTAAAAGTACTCTGCCTTTGTCCAATTATTGCTCTTGCAGCAGAGCGTGCTATGGTTGGCCAAAGCATGCAGGTACGGTGCACGATTTGGCCTATCATCAGATGTCAATGCACTGCAATCTCACTATGGGAAGATCCTCGGCTGTCGAATTTCCTGCGAATGCCCCATAATGTTCCATATTCTGTGTTTTTTTTTTAAATAGGATATTTATTATAGCAAAAAGTAAAAGATATTGTGTTTTTTTCAAAATTGTCACTCTTCTTTTGTTTATAAAAAAACACTGAGGTGATAAAATACCACCAAAAGAAAGCTCTATTTGTGGGGAAAAAAGGACGGAAATTTTGTTCGGGTACAGCTCCACACGGCCGTGGAATTTTCAGTTAAATCGATGCAGTACCATATCGTAAAAAAAAATAAAATGGCCTGGTCATTGAGCAGCCAAATCTTCTGGGGCTGAAGTGGTGCTTATGATGAAATTACATCTTTCGACCAAATAATTAAGCATTTTTGAGGGAATTACAAACTCTTTAAAGTGATAGTGATTGAATTTAGAGTTAGTTCTAATTTGCTAGCTATTCAGCAAGTGATCTCTAATCTTTTAATTTTCTATGTAGAAAAGGTGGTAAATTGTCCATCGCATGTGCAACATATTTTGTACTTAGTTGGGGAAACAGTCATATGCACATTGGATAAATGGTCAAAATTGATCTCCTTTTTTTCATTGCAGGAACACGACCCATGTAAATAATGTATTTAGTGGGGAATAATCTCCACAACACAAATCTACAGTTCCAACCATCAAGCTAGAAAAGTGCATGCTTTTATTGGGTTGGTCATCTCCATATGCAAAGTAACCAGTTAGAAGAGTTCCTGCAGAATTATTTACAGCTCTCATGTTAAAAAAAACACCATCTAAATCCTCCCTTTAATGTAGAAAGACATTCTTAAATAGAACATGTGTGCAGCTGCAACAAAATCCTTTGTTAGCCAGGGTTTTAATTGAGACATAATGGACTCAAATTCAGGAATAAATGTTTTTTTAACCACAAAATCAATTAGATCTTATTCCAGTCAGTGACTCTGGCTTTGATTGTGCTAAATGATAAAATGGAATGGGAATGTAACTGAAAAAAGCCACTTTTATCTCAGAAGTGGTTAAAATGGAATTCCTAGGAAATACAGGAGGTACAACGTTTCTATTTTAGCATGCATTTTAATTTTAAGGAATTCTTTCAAATTAGTTTAAACAAGGTCTCCATAGTTTAGAATAAAAAGATCTGCTTTAAATTACAATGACTATTTTCTGCCAATCAATTCCCTTGGTAGCCTACAAAAGAGAGCAGGACACAATAATTCTCAGAGATCAAATATACACCCATGGAAGTTCATATCTTCTGAGGGATAAACAAAGGGTTTCCCGGAACAGACTTCGACCAAATATCTTACATAACTAACTTATTTTAAAATTTTCTAGTAAAAAAGAACATATAATACAATAACAACTTTTTTTTATTCCGGAATGACGTGCAATTCAGTTGTACATCATTTTTTGTTTTTGCGTAATGTCAGCTTTGGCATTTTTGTTGTTTTGTATAATGTCTTGTAAACTGAATTTACACATATCTTGATTTTATCATGGAAAGGGTAATATGGCTTTGCTGATTTAAATTGATTCTACAATTCAATTTCTTGAATAATTCAGTTGTAAATCATTTTTTGTTTTATTAATTTGCGTAATGTCAGCTTTGCCATTTTTTGTTATTTTGTATAATGTCTTGTAAACTGAATTTACACATATTGTGATTTTATCATGGAAAGGGTAATATTGCTTTTGCTGATTTAAATTGAATGTACAGTGTTTTCAAATAAATATTAATATTTATTTAATAATTTTACTTCAAATGAAAAATACATTACGAAAAGGCAGATACAATTAAAAATAGAAAAAGAGGAAATTGTTTTTGTTGTGCTCTTTAGGAAAACGATTGTATTCTGTAAATTTTGAAATTAATGTTTTAGAATTTTGATCGAAGGGCATTGGCCCAAACTTATCTTCCATACACATGGCCACACAATTGTTGGCCAATAATTACGAACGTAGTGACATACTAGACCTACTACAAGCCGATAAAAAGGAAGTTCAATAGTCATGCTATATCTTTTGGGTTCCTTCTGTTAAACTTGTGTTAGTAGAAGTTTGGTGAATGTTGATTTGTGCTTTTCAGCTCATGCTTGTCAGTTCGTTTCTGTTTTTCAGGTCGTGCTTGTCAGTTTGTTTCTGTTTTTCAGTGCATGCTTGTCAGGTAATTTCTGATTTTCAGTGCGTTCTTTTCATTTCACTTCTGATTTTCAGTGCATGCTTGTCAGGTAATTTCTGATTTTCAATGCATTCTTGTCAGTTTGTTTCTGAACGGCCATTCGTCTACTAGCCATGTGGCATTCTCATCGAGAGATCATGCTATTATTGGCCGTGGAGTTATTGCTTTGACCCAAGTCCAGTCCAGGAGCAGGGGGAGGAGGAGTTCTTGAACCAAGAATTGGTTGCTTAATCGTGACAAATTCTGTCATATGCCTTTGTTGCAGGAGCTCCAGGAGAATAATCCTGATGATTTCAGGAATGATCTCCCTGTTTTCACCGTCTATTGGCTTTGCTTACCCCCTATATTATTAAACAGGACACATGCATGCGGCAAGCCATTACTAAAAGGCAAGGAGGTAAAGGCTCTTTACCTCCTTGCAGTACTTGGCAATGGGGAGAAGTCTCCAAGATCTAAAGTCCACAACTGGGATCTCTCTCCTCAGGCTCTGGGAATCATTATTCCAGAGACCTGTTCTGCCATCATCCAAGACCTGCAAAAGAACTATATTTGGGTACACTTTAGCCTTTAAAATCACATTCTATGTATTTAATGTTTGCTAATGTATTGTATTAATTTTTCCATACTACAATTATTCCATCATTACCATTGTTGTAATATGCTGTGAATTGTCCTCATGCATGCTGTAAGTTTTTAATGCTTCTTTTTTGTCCTTTCTGCATATTTACCTTCACTAACCTTTCCAGCATGCTATCATGGGCCCATACACACCTAGCCAAGTAACTTAACAATGAATGTATTTTGTCAGCTTCATTTTTGTGCTTACCCTAAATACCCCCTAAAATGTGTACACGTGTTATTGTTGTCCTAAAATTCAGGCAGGGTGCAAGGGGCCATTTTTTGGGGCCCAAACTCATTTGAAACCATCCCCCCCAATGCTAAGTGAACCGATACCAATACTCTATCTGCTGACTTTGACAGTGTATATCCATATTTTTGGATTATGACACTTCTTTCCTGTCCAGTGGGCTGCCAATAGTGTAAGTAAGGAGGGGCTGGCCCAAGTATCACACATTATTTATGCATTCAGCTCACATGGAAGTGGAGAGGGTTAACTGTCCAAAACATCTACCCATTCCCCCCACCATAACATTTTTAGAATGAGCCACCAGAAGGGGTGAGGAATCTGATAAGTTGACCTTATACTTTTGTAACTAAACACCCATTTAAATAAATGTTCTAATCATATTCACCAATAATGTTTGTGTCAAATCTGTGTCAAAACTGTTTGCAATGTTATGTGCAAAAGTTTTTTTTCTTGTTTGACTCCACAGTTTTCTTCCAACCCACAGGAATGGCAGGCTGTTGCATTGTCCCACCACCCAACTCAGGCTCTTATTACTATAATTATAAGGACTTTTGCCGTATAGTGATGTTAGTGGTAGTGTGCAAATTACGAGTTCCTGTACCTGGACTTTGGAAAGAATGGCCGCAACTTGGACGGAGGAGTGATTGCACAGACCAAATTCTATCATCAGCCACAGAATGGCACCTTACATTTGCTACCTTCTGAGGAGAATGTCAAGGGCCTCAATTTTGTATTTGTTGCAGATGAGGCCTTTGCTCTGGGAACATATGAGGCCCTTTCCCATGAGGAACCCCACCCCAAAGCAAAGGATCTACAAGTATAGGCTGTCTCGTGCCTAAAAGGTTATAGAGAACGCATTTGGAATACTGTCAAGTCGGTTCAGGCTTTTTCTAACAACAATTAACCTGGCCGAATACAAGCTAAACCATGTAGTTTTGTGCAGCTGCATCCTGCACAATTACTTACATAGGCATGCAAGCAGCTACCTTGCCTCACTTCCCAGTGAGGAGGACTTTTTTGTGTCAGGCCCAGCTGATCCTACTGTGATGACAGCTCTGGAAAGTGGCCACGCAGGGTTGCTTTCCCAAACTGCCCGAGATGTCCGGCAACGGTATATGGAGTACTTTGTGGGTAGAGGGGCAGGGGCTTTGCAGCAAAATGTTGCTGATTCTGAATACATTTTTGATCTGATACTAAACTCCTGTTTCATTTGAATTACTGTTTGTGTTTCTTACCTGTCTCCTAGGTTCTCAAATGGCCTTAATTTTGGCAATTTTCTACAATAGTGCAAACGTAACTTTTTTGCTCCATAGGGTGACAATCTCTTCTTCTTCAGCTAACTATTATATTTTGCTGTGGGTTTGCTACACACACATAAAGTTATTGTGGTTAATGTATGTAATGCATTAATGATAAAAATATTCTGCCATTTCAAAGCCTTTAATTCATTTCTTTGAGGACCTAAAATTGCCTGAGCTTGCCACAATTTAGAGTACATTGTCACTGTAACTATACCAACTTAACAAATATACTGGAATTGAGCATTGAAATAAGAAGCCACACATTGCTTAGTATAAAACATTTTACTCCAAGCACATATCATATGTTTTTGAACAAACCAACATATTGGTGTATAGCATGTATATTTGACATTATTTTGCCTTTTTGGGGCTAAACAGACATGTTTAAAAACATAACATACACATCCCCAACTCAGGAACTTACAATGATCCCCTGCCTAAAATGTAAGTAGGTACAAATAGGTTATTTCCAAAAGCCCCAAAACACACAGTGCTATCTACCATCACGGGATATCAATGTACGTGTTTTGAGGGTGCAACCCCTTCCTCAGAACTAAAGCAGGTAAGAGGAAGGGGTTGCACCCTGAAACACGTCCATTGATTCCCCCTTGATGGGAGCTAGCACATGTTGACAAAACTGGGGTTTATTTCCAAAATGCCAATCCACTTTGCACTACAAGTGCACTTGCATTTGTAGTGCAACGTGGATTGGCTTTTCGTAAATAACCAAACCCCCATCATGGCGGATCAATAGATGTGTTTTGGGGGGGTGCAACCGCTTCCTCTCACCTATTTTAGTTTTGAGGAAGGGGTTGCACCCCCAAAATGCGTACATTGATATCCCGTGATGGCAGATAGCACATGTTGACACACTGGGGCTGATTTACAAAGCCATGAGTTGCGCGCACGCCCACGCGCAATGGCCATTTTCGTACTCACAAAGCATTTGCGCATGTAACACAGCGCAATTCCCCATTTACTATTAGCATGCCAGCGCACGGGCAGCCGCGATCTGTGCGCCGCTATAGACCTGCCGCATGGCATCTTCAACTCAGAATTAAAAGAAGCTAGAAGTGCCAACATTATGGGGGTGATATGGGGTGATGTGAGGAAGTATAGATATAACTGTCCAAGTAACAAATATGCCAAAAATAGAACGGAAAAGTAACTTTCTCTGAGCAAGCTTGCTGCACCTGCAAATACACTTGGAACTGTGCTAGGTCAAGTTATGCACTGCGCATGCGCAAGCGGCATTTGCGCCTGTTCAAGTACTCTGGTTCACTGCGCCGGCAAAATCGTAGTAATTGTCAAGCCACATAGATTCATTTGCATAAGTTGAACAGGCGAACCTCTCCACTTTTTTTTTGCGCTGGTTCACTTCTATAGGTATTTTTAAGGCTATTTGCACACAGGTCATGTTAGCATTAAGAAATAAAAAAATTAAGAAAAAAAAAGCTTGGGGGTCCCCAGAAAATCCATACCAGGCCCTCCAGGTCTGGTATGGATATTAAGGGGAACCCCACCCCAAAAAATATGGCGTGAGGGTCCCCCTCAAAATCCATCCCAGACACTTATCCGAACACGCAACCTGGCAGGCGGCAGGAAAAGAGGGGGGACGAGAGAGTGAACCATACGAGGCCACATGCCCTCAACATTAGGAGGATGCTTTGGGGTCCCCCCATATCACCTTGTCCTCATGTTGATGAGGACAAGGGCCTCATCCCCACAACCCTGGCCGGCCGGGCAGGGGGCTTATTGAAATCTGGAAGCCTTCTTTAACAAGAGGACCCCCAGATCCTGCCCCCCCCGTGTGAAATGGTAAGTGGGTACAAAAGTACCCCTACCATTTCACCAAAAAAGTGACAAAAGTGTTAAAAATGATAAGAGACAATTTTTGACAATTCCTTTATTAAAGTCTTCTTCTTTCATCCTCTTTCTTATGGTCTTCTTCCTTTCTTCACCCTTCGGTTTCTTCCTCCAATTTCTTCTTACTCCATCTTCTTCTTCCTCCATCTTCTTCTTCCTCCATCTTCTTCCTTCTCCGGTCCTCTTCTTCTTGTTCCTGTGTTCTCGTCCGGCATCTTCCTCCATGGCGTCTCTTCTTCATTCTCGGGCCACGCCGCGCAATGGGAGGCTCCCGCTGTGTGATGCTTCTCTTCTTCTGACAGGTCTTATATAATGGAGGGCGGGTCCACCTGGTGACCCTGCCCCCTCTGACGCACGGTTCCGTTATATAAGACCTGTCAGAAGAAGAGAACCATCACACAGCGGGAGCCTCCCCTTGCACGGAGCGGCCCGAGAACAAAGAAGAGACGCAGAGGAGAAAGATGCCAGATGAGAACACCGGAGCAATAAGAAGAGAATCGGAGGAAGAAGAAGATGGAGGAAGAAGAAGATGGAGAAAGAAACCAAAGGAAGAAGAAAGGAAGAAGGAAGAAGACCAGAAGAAAGAAGATGAAAGAAGACTTTAATAAAGGAATTGTCAAAAACTGTCTCTTGTCATTTTTAACACTTTTGTCACTTTTTTGGTGAAGTGGTAGGAGTACTTTTGTACTGACTTACCATTTCACACAGGGAGAAGGTCGGGATCTGGGGTTCCCCTTGTTAAAGGGGGTTTCCAGATTCCATAAGCCCCCCGCCCGCAGACCCCCACAAACACTGGCCAAGGTTGTGGAGAAGATGCCCTTATCCTCATCAACATGGGGACAAGGTGCTTTGGGGGGACCCCAAAGCATCCTCCCAATGTTGAAGGCATGTGGCCTGGTTTTGTTCAGGAGGGGGCTCTCTTATCCCCCCTCTTTTCCTGCGTCCTGCCAGGTTGCATGCTCGGATAAGTGTCTGGCATGGATTTTGAGGGGGAGCCCCACGCCATTTTTTTTTTGGTGTGGGGTTCCCCTTAAAATCCATGCCAGACCTGAAGGGCCTGGTATGCTCTTGGAGGGGAACCCATGCCATTTTTTTTTTATTAAAGTCGCCTGACCTAGGGGCGACTTAAAGTCATGTTGTAAGTCGCCCCAAGTTGCGCTGTGATTCACACTCAAGTCATGTCCAAGTTGCCTCACAAAGTCGCGATGGAAGTCGTGTTGCCCCTTTGTGAATATACTGTTAATGATACAGCGAGAGCTATTATCAATTGAGCCGGCATATTATGTGTTGCGCTTATGCATGTGCTGGTTCATACGCTCACTTGATAATTTATCTGGCGCACAAATTGAGGTATGAACTGGCGCAGCGCATTCATCTTGGTAAATCAGTCCCACTGTGTGTTTTGGGGCTTAAGCAAACTAGATGTAGAGAAAGACACCCATTTTAGACATGGGATCATGAGGGAATTCCAAATTTTGTGTCTCAATTGGGGTGCATCTTAAATTTTTGGCTTTGCGATTCTTAAAAATACATAAAGATTACAACTAAAACATTACTTAGGGCAGCGTTTCACAACTCTCCTTCTCCAGATGCATTTCTAGGTCATGTTTTCTTTATTTTTTGTTTTGGCACAGGTGATGATGTCATTTTCGAGGTTCACACAGTAGTTTTTAGCCTGCAGAAAATATAGAAAACAGGACCTGGTGGTGCACCTAGAGAAGAGGAGTGGCTAAACACAATAAAACCTAGTTTCACATTGGAGCACTCGCACTTTCAAGTCGTTGTCACTGTTCCAATCAGTGAGACACTGCTTTAGTGGCGCCACAAGAATTTGCAAAAGTAGTTCCTGCACTACTTTTCTCTATTTCAGGTGCGACTTCAATAGACATCTATGCATTAAGACACGCAAATGTCTGTCAAGTTGCACCTGAAATTGCACTGACCTTGCTAATTCGAAATTGCGTTACTTCAAGTGAAGTAGTGCAATTTCAAAGTAGCATCAATGGGAGCCAGGGCTTAAAAGTATTAAAATCATGGGAAATCTTAAAATTGCAAACAGGAACCAACAAGTGGAAGAAAACTTCAGGCTTAAAATGTGGAAAGCATGTCAACATAATCATGTATTCTTCTCTGTAAAGCAGTGGCAGCCTCCATTATTTTCTTGAGCTCAATCAAAGCCTGTATCATATCTGCACCCATACAGACAATTGTGGATCTGGGAAGTTTGTGTCCTTTGAAGAAGAGAAAAAAATATTAAGGGAATGATGGTCAAGTGGTTGAGGCCCTACATAGTGAATTATGATCAAGTTACTAGTAAAATTAGGGAAATACTTACCTACCCAGTCTATTGTTGCTTGCAACCTTCTTGCACTTCAGACACCTACACTACTAGAAATATACACACTGCAACTACTCTATAATCTCGTATACACATTTGAGGACAGATTCCAAAAATACTTACTTGAGCAAACAAGAGGCTCAGAAATATTTTCTTCTACTTCTGGGTCTCTTTGGCCCTCTGTTTGACTTGTGCAGGGGATGTTACATCCACAATAGGAAGGTCTGTGCTGGGTCCAGGTGTCATATCCCACACCTCCAAACCAACATCCCGGTTCACCTGAACACACTTACTTTCATTCATTAATCCCCCCCCCTCACATATGTTTCTAGCATCCATTTTGCTGCATTAGTTGACCAACCTTGCACTGAGGACAATGTTTGCTCATGTCTAGTGGACTGCACCATGCTGCATTGTGTTTTTTCCTCTTTAAAAATGCATCAAAAAGGGAAGGTGATGTCATTTTACAGAGGGGAAACACTGGAAAAGTGTCAAAATTGAAAAAAACTCATGTAGTTGCCCCCACCCCTCCTGTCTCCTATGGGATTGGGGATATATAAGGCTCATTCTAGCAGGCATGAATCTGTGTGATCCCCGGGGCCTCTCCTATACCCATGTCTACCCTGGCAAGGCTGCAGTAAGGGGGACTGATGAGCAGGCAGCAACCAGAAAGTGTTTTTTACCCCTTAATTTCCGCCCTAAGCCTGTGGCTTTTGGCCCACCTAGAATCACCCTTGTCATTGGCTAAATGAGTGTGTTTGAAGTTGTCACTTACGATTTTGGGAAGATGGATTTGTTGTCTCCCCTGTTGGGGCCCGGGCGAGGTCACCCCTCTGGTTTCTTGTCTTTTTTGGGAATCCCTGTTGAATGAAGAGTAAAAATATAGTTAAAAAACAAAAAAAGCGCAAAAAAACTTAAAAAAATATTTCATATCTGCTTCATATTTTAATTCATCTTTAAAAAAATAAATATGACAAAGATTAGAGAAAACATTATCTAGAATTTTAAAAACCTACTTGGAGAAAGCACATATACAGACAGCTAATTTACACATATACATATTGTTTAGATACAAATACTGCTTACTTTTTTTGATGATGTGATGGATGGACTCCATCTGCTCTTGCTTGCGGTGCTTTAAATCTAACCATCACTTTTGGATTTGGTCCTTCGTTTGTTTGACTGAAAATTCAACCTCCAAAATGGTGAGGACCTTCTCCAAAATTAGGTCTTTCCGGCTGTTGGGCCTTTCATAGTTGAGCAGCTTACAATCGTAGTCGTGCTTCTCAAGTACAGTAGGTGACTGCAATATTGTGTCAATCTCGCCACTTCTAGTGGAGAGATTGACACCCTACGAGCTCCGTCGCGTGAGCCAGCGCCGAGCTGGCTCACATCGGGAAAGGAAAAATGTTTATTTTCCTTTCCCGATAAGCGACAAGCATCGCTGGCCGGGTTGACACTGGTGCAGGGATCCGAATTGGATTCCCACCAATACAAGGCACTGGTGTTTGGTATGAATCCTAAGGGAGAACTCCACGTCAAATGTAAAAAAAAAACGGCGTAGGTTCCCCCTTGGGAGGCATACCAGGCCCTTAGGTCCGGTAGGGATTTTAAGGGGGTAAAAGAGCTGGAAGAAGAAGCTGTGGCCCGGCAAGAAGAACCGAAGAGGGGGACAAGACCCCCGAAGTCGGAAGAAGAGGGCGGCGGCGACGAAGAAGAAAGCCGGGCTCCTCCGCTAGCAAAATAGCTAGCAGAAGATAGCGGAGGTCCGGCGAGAAGACCGCCGAAGACGGAAGACCCCCGGAGCTGTGCAATAAACTATTTTAACCCTTGTGTGTTGTTCTTTTTTTTTTTACTTTTGTTCACAGGTGAATGGGTAGGGGTACATTGTACCCCATACTCATTCACATAGGGTGGGGGGCTGGGATCCGGGGGCCCCCTTATTAAAGGGGGCTCCCGGATTCCAATAAGCCCCCCGCCCTCAGACCCCGACAACCAACGGCCAGGGTTGTCGGGAAGAGGCCCTTGTCCTCATCAACATGGGGACAAGGTGCTTTGGGGTGGGGGGCCACACAGCCCCCCCTTCCCCAAGGCACCCCCCATGTTGAGGGCATGCAGCCTGGTACGGCTCAGGAGGGGGGGAGGGCGCTCGCTCGCTCGTCCCGACCCCCTTTCCTGGTCGGCCGGGCTGCGTGCTCGGATAGGGGTCTGGTATGGATTTTGGGGGGGACCCCACGCCATTTTTTCGGCGAAGGGGATTCCCCTTAAAATCCCTACCGGACCTAAGGGACTGGTATGCCCCCGAGAATGCATGCAGGCTTCATGAGTGAGGCGACATTATCACCTTGCTCTGGCTGCTATTGGAAAATGACATTTTCCTATTGCAGCCAGCGCAACGGTATCGCGCTGGTTAGAGGAGCCTGTCGCAGGGAACCAGCATGATACTGTTGCACTGGAAACACAATATCGGCGGCACCTACTGTATATGCACCATCTCCACAATCTCAGCCTTGCTCATGGGGGTAGCTTTGTGCCTCCTATAAGATACACCACCGCAAGGATGCCTGGAATCCTCGGAATCCGCCATGCTGTCACACTTTTGAATGTTCTGCCGCATGTGTCGCATGCGGAAGAGAGCTGGTTATGCCCCAGCTTCATGACGCACTGAGAGCGGAGTTTCACACATGCACAGCGTACATAAAGCCATAACGCGTGGCCGATGTAAGTCCATAGGAATGATCTGGGAGTATATGACGAACTATCGACATCGCTAAAAGGAAAGATAAAACAAAGGTACAATTGTAAATTGGGACATCAGTGGATTAGTGGCTGTACTGATTATAGATTGAGGCCTATATTGGGACCATATTATTTATGAGTTTAGCCTAACATTAAGGTTTGTCTTGTGGCACAATGGTGGATGAATTCACAGCGCCCAATTTTTTGCGACAATTTATACAGCAGTACCGTGAGCTGCCGTGTCTATGGCAGGTCAAAAGTAGGGATTACTCCAATAAAAATAAGAGGAAGGCAGTTATGGAGAAACTGTTGAAATTGGTGAGGCATTTGTATCCCACAGCAGACATCAATTATTTGAAGGTCAAAATTGGTAGCCTGCATAGTATATATAATAGGGAGTGCAAGATGGTCATGGAATCCCAGAGATCGGGAGCATCAGCTCATGACATATATGTCCCCAGGCTGTGGTACTACAACAGCCTGCATTTTTTGTCAGACCAAACAGAACCACACCCATCACTCTCAACGCTTCCTTCCACATCAGCTGAGGCCACAACTCATGAGGTCCACCCTGGTTCTTCTACACAGGAAGAAGATGTGGAGGAGCCCAGCTTGACCCAGGTAAAGCATTGTTGAACATATTTGTAGACAAAAATTGAATGATGTTAACTAGACATTATTGATCCCAAATTTCTGCCTTAACAACGTGGTTTACAAATCAATAGACAGTAGTGGCCAAAAATGATTGGCACAAGAATGAAAAATGCTGCCACAGCCTTACCACAGGCAGTGCATATGTAGTACAAAGTGGATTTGCCTTTTGGAAATAACTCCCACTGTGTCAACATGTGCTCAACATGTGCTAGCTCCCATCATGGGGTATCAATGGATGTGTTTCGGGGAGCAACCCCTTCCTTCACCTACTTTAGTTTTGAGGAAGGGGTTGCACCCCTAAATGCATACATTGATATCCCGTGATGGGAGATAGCACATGTTGACACACTGTGTGTTTTTGGGCTTTAGAAACTACCCTGTTTGTACCTACACACATTTTAGGCAGAGGATCATAAGGGACATTTAACAAGTATGCCTCCACGTGTATGTGGCTTCAAATTTTGGCTTTTTAAGAGGGGTGGGATCATTCCATCTAAGGAAGGCAATGTCAACACAGTCTTGGGATACTAATGTCTCATATGGCCTTCAGTTTACCAAAGCCAAACTTTGTAAGTTCCTGAGTTGGGGATGTGTATCTTTCAAACATGCATGTTTAGCCCCAAAAAAGGCAAAATAATGTCAAACACACATGTTATACACAAAGATGTTGGTTTGTTCAAAAACCTTAAAATGCACATGTGAATGTGTTTGGAGTAAAACATTTTTGCTAAACTATCTTCTTCTAGCTAAACTAGCTTCTTCTTTCAATGCTCAATACCAGTGTATTTGTTAAGTTGGTGTAGTTACGGTGACAATGTGCTCTAAAATGTGGCAAACTCAGGCAATTATATGGTCTCAAAGAAATTAAAGGAGTTGAAAAGGCTGAATATTTTTAACATTAATGCATTAGACACATTAACAACAAAAACATTGTGTGTGTAGCAGACCCACAGGACAACATAATAGTTAGCTTAAGAAGAGATTGTCACCTCATGCAGCAAATAAGGTACGTTTGCACTATTGTAGAAAATGGCAAAAATGAAGGCCATTTGAGAACCTAGGAGACAGATAAACACAAACGGTAGTTCAAATGAAATAGGAGTTTTGGATCAAATCAAACATGTATTCATAATCAGCTACAGTTTGCTGTCAAGCCACTGTCTACCTCTCTAAAATAGTCCATGTATTGTTGCCGGACATCTCGGGCAGTTTGGGAGGGCAACCCAGCAGGGCCAGTTTTAAGAGGCATCATCACCCCCACCAACAGATCAGCTGGGCCTGACACTGCAAGGTCAACCTCACTTTGCACTGAGGCAAGGTAGCTGCTTGCATTCCTCCATAAATAATTGTGGAGGATGCAGCAGCACAATACAACACTGATTTTATATTCGGGCCAGGCTAATCAAGGTTAGAAACAGCCTGAACCAACTGGAGAGTATGCCAAAGGCCTTTTCCAACAACACATTTCCACAATTTCCTTATGGCACGTCAGAGACTAATTGTAGATTCACTGCTCTGGGGTGAGGTCACTGCTCACAGGAAAGGGCTTCATAAGATGTTCCCCCAGAACAAAACCCTCATCTGCCACAAACACAAAATTGAGGCCCTCAACATTGTCTTCAGCAGGTGGCAAATGTAAGGTGCCATTCTGGAACCAATGGTAGAATTCGGTCTGCATAATCACTCCTCCATCAGTCGATCGCCCCACCACAGTTGGGAAAATCCCACTGGTGCTGGAACTGGGCTGCAACCTCCTGTTATTGCTGCTGGTTGGAAGGAAACTGTGAAGTCAAAAAAGAAAAAAAATACTACTTTTGCACATAACATTGCAAGCAGATTTGACACAAACATTCTTGGCCAACATAAGTATAACATTTAAATGATTATTTAAAGACAAAAGTATAAGGTCAACATTTCACATTCTTCACCCCCCACCATAAAATGTTATGGTGGGGGATGAATGGGTAGATGTCTTGGGCAGGAAATGATCTCCACCTCCATGAGAGCTGAATGCATAAATAATGTGTGATACTTTGGCCAGCCCCTCCTTACTTACACTAATGGCAGCCCACTGGACAGGTACGAAGTGTCATAATCCAAAAATGTGGAAACACACTGTCCAGATTGAAGCACATTTTTACATTCATAAATTACCTATCAAGATGATAGGAGACAAAAAATTTCAACAGTATAATTTGAAGGTATTCAGGCAGGCCCTTGCACTACATGCTTTATTGAATTCATCCAGAAATATGACAAAAGAGGTATAGTGTGTATGGGTTTTGCTAAGTCAGTATCGGTATCAGTTGACTTAGCATTGGGGGCGGGAGCGGCTCCAAATGATTTTTTTGTCCCAAAAAAATGGCCTCTTGCACTCTGCCTGAATTTGAGGACAACAATAACATTTGTAGACATTTTGTAAACATGTAAAAATACATTGTTAAGTTACTAGGCTAGGTGTGTATGGTCCTAGGATTGCATTTTGGGGAGGTTAGTGAAGTAAAATATGCATGAAGGACAAAAAAGAGCATTAAAAGCTTACAGCATGCATAAGGACAAAGAGGACGGTCATGGCATATTACAATAAAGGTAATTATGGAATTAAGAAATAAATACAATACATTAGCAAACATTAAATACATAGAATGTGATGTTAAAGGCTAAAAAGTTACCCAAATATAGTCCTTCTGCAGGACTTGGATAATGCCAGAACAGGTCTCTGGAATAATGAGTTCCAGAGCCTGGGGGAAGATCCCAGTTGTAAACTTCAGGTCCTGGAGACTTCTCCCATCACCAAGTACCGCAAGGTGGCTATAACCTTTTCTCAGGAGGAATGGCAAGCCGCATGCATGTGTCCTGCTTCCTAATATAGGGTGTCAGCAATGCCAAGAGACGGTGAAAGCAGGGGCCCATCATCCAGAGATAATTCCTAAAATCATCAAGATTATGCTCCTGGAGCTCCCGCAGCAAAGGAATATGAGAGAATTGGTCATGATTAAGCAACTCATTTTTGGTCAAAGAACTCCTCCTGTTCCTGGACTGGACTTGGGTCAAAGCAATAACTCCAAGCCCAATGATAGCACAATCTCTCTGACAAGAATGCCACATGGCTAGTAGACGAATGGCCGTTCAGAAATGAACTGACAAGCACTCACTGAAAATCAGAAAAAAACTGAGAAGCACTCACTGAAAATCAGAAACGAACTGACATGCACGAACTGAAAATCAGAAACGAACTGACAAGCATGAACTGAAAAGCACGAATCGACACTCAACAAACGTCTACTAACACAAGATTAGCAGAATTAGCCGAAATGTGGCGCATGACAATTGAACTTCCTTTTTATCGGCTCGTACTATGTCTAGTACGTCACTACGTTTGTGATTGTTGGCCAACAATTGTGTGTCGTTTGTATGCAAGACAAGTTTGGGCAAATGCCCTTCACCAAAAGGCCACAGTTTTGTTGACCAAAAATCTGATCGTGTTTTGGCAGAAAAAATTTCCTGATGCTTTTGTAACACATTTAAGCAAATTAAGGCGTGTTTACAGGTGTTAAGTGCTTGGGCATTAGTTAATTTTATTGACCAGAACATTAATTTATTCTAACTATTGAAATGAATTAATGCTCAAGTGCTAAACGGGCCTAGTGTTCACACATATTTAGAAGCTTCAAGCATTTTTTCTGCCAACACTCTGTTGCTCCAGGATGCACTGGTAGTAATTTCTTCTGCCTCTAAATGCCCCTGCCTCTAAACTCCTCTAAAAGCCAATGCGTGCATGAACACATTGGTTAACATGCAGGTGTATCCTAGGAGCAGCTGAAACATCGTCGAGTGTGCATAATGCCTAATGTAGCCATCACATCAAAGAAGCGGTACACTGCAATATAATAAATGTTGGCTTGTGGGTTTAATACCATTTTAAGCACAAACACTTCTATGGGCAGGTTGTTTGTCCTGAAGTCAATCTATTGATCAACTTCAGGACAACCAGCCTGTCAGGTTTCTTTCAACCGATCACTGCTGGTGGCTATAGTCAACAACAGTGAGCATTGTATTCTACTGGTGAGGAAGGCTCTCTGTGCTCCCTCCTGGCAAAACACAATAGCGTTGCGAGAGGCATTGTCCCATCAACACTGACTGTATAGATGGAGGAATCAAGCTATTTTTTTTCCTTCAACTTGTGTTTGAAGAAAAGAAAATTGCATAATGTATGGCCTGCCTAAGGGAAAAATTGATTCAGTTTACATCAGTTTTTAAATCTATCTTCAATTTAGTTTACATTAGTTTTCACTTTAGTTCAATTTAGTTCAGTTTTAATTCAGTTCAGTTTACATTTTTTTTCATTGTTGCAGAAACCAATCATAGGTGACTAAAGTATAAACAAAAAATATTTCTTGCCCAAAAATTTAACATAAACAGAACAGACATAAATGGATGACATATGCTTACATCTGTTTAGTTCTGTTTAGATGGAAAAGCATGCAGCTTTGTTCTGTTAAAAAAAATAGACTTGAATGGACATGGATGGAGGCCGATCATCCGTTTACATCCACCTATAGACATGCATTGTAGTTCAGACTGGATGCACCTGATAGATCTAAACTGAATGATCTTGTGAAATGGCCCTTACAGTGCTTGAAGTAGAAATGAATGGCATTGTTTGCATAAATGTAAACAAAATTTTGTTTATGTAAACCGTAGTAAAGTAGTGCTTGCATAAAAGACTACTGATGCAAGCTCTGTTGACTGTTATTATCTACTCTGTTGACATTGCTTTGCTGTCATATGTGAGATTTTTTATGTAATTCCAATTATCACAAAAAAGTTATGATTTTGTTGACCGTTTTCATTTTAATGCAGAACTTTGCTGCACTGTGTTTTCTTTTAGTCTAGTCCAGTTTCTTTATTCTTTAAAAATACAGTATATCTGATTATGACAATAGGTGTGTGAAACATGACTTTGAACAATACCAATTTGAAACATATGTGCATTTAGGTCTTACATCGGCTAGTAAAATCCCAGAGTATGCAATTTATGTTACTTTAGTAATCTTAAAAGAAACTTCTATTACAGATGTGAGACTGTGTTTACTAACCAATCCGCAGCTTACTCACCAGGAGAAGCCAATAAATTATCTTCAAACACAATGTAGCGCTGTACAATGAAAGCAGTATATAAATAGATTCTTTCCCCAAATCTAACATTAAGATCCAGACCATGAACTGAAAATATTACTCCTTTATGTTTTAAAATGTATTCTATTTCAGTTGAGTACAGTTCTGTTACGTTATTAAAGAAAAATAAATGGATATATAATATTTTATTAAATTTATTTAAAATTCTACTGTATTTTTGTATTTTACACAAATGAAAAGCCTCGTGAGAAAACCAGATGCAAGTGCATCTTAAAGAGGAACAGATGTCTAGAAGCTGTGATTAAAAAAAGGGTCTGCAGATAACAAAGAACTAGTCACTGGGATTCCCTGCAATCTACGGGCCTACCATGCCTTGTTTTGTACTGGGTCTTTATTTGGAGACTGTCATTTTCAAAGAGGCAGGATTTTGTTTGCCCATGTCAGAGACTCCAGCAAGAAGAATTTGTTTTTATTGTAACCACAGCACCAAATCTCACTTCAAATCTCAAGGGAGCATCAGTCAGATGCACCAGTGTCTCTGTCACACAGTAAATACACTACTGTGAGCCAGTAGACATGTTGTATACATATACCAAAAAGTGCACTGCTAAATTTGGGAAGGAATTTCAGATAAAAGGTTAATTTTCCAGGGTACTGCTAAGTAAGGATGAGTGTATCTGCTCGGGATGTATGTGTGCTGTGAGCAAATCCTGTTTGAAATCTGCAAAACCCAAACTTAGCATCAAATCCTGTTGAAGTCAATGAGGGACAACCTTGATACAAAATGTTGGCCATTGTCAAGGCTAATAAGCCGGCTTTTGTTGAAAAATTACATGGGGAGCTGGGCACGGCCACTGGGGACATTTAACAAAGCAAAAAAAAATATTAAAAAAAGTTAAAATAAAGTACAGCGAAGAGAGGGTCCTTTTTAACGAGGCTTCGAACGGTGACATAACAAAATACACCAATCCTTTAAATAACAGACGTGGGAAATGTCTTGGCGTATGAGGTGTTGCAAAGCAATATGAATTTCACAGACAGCATCAGTGACACCATATCCTGGCATCACATATTCTTGATGTGTAGATGATTTTATATTTGTTTTACATTTACCGTGTCTTAAATACAACAGCCTAAATATAGAAGCAGCACCCCAATCTGATTTCTTTCAACTTTAAAAATAAAGACTCTTTTAGATCGTTTTGGCTGCACCACTTTGTTTTTATAACAAGTTGTAAAAAGATCTATCTTGGCCAGTGGAAGTAGTAAAATCTAAAGGAATTATTACTCTTAAAAGAATATAGATAAAGACTTCAACTGCATAGAAATTGGCCAGTGGTACAACAGTTTAATAGTTTAGTTTGCAAGCTTTTTTTTTGGTAGTACCACACACATTGTTTTAAAAGTGTAATAAAATATCAAAACAGAGTACACAAAAACACATGAAAACCTCTACATTCCCAAAACCCTTTCCCATCCCTGTTTATTACCAAAATATTCAAAATATAGGCTTCAGGTTTGTGTTTGGTAGAAAATGGCTATTGTCGAGATGTAACTTAAATAGGCAGCAAATAGGAAGAGACAAGGCAAGTTTTATCCTGCAAGAGTGAGAGACAAAGAGCAGAAATATTGCGTGGCACCTTTACAGTGTTTGGGAACTGGAATAGGCTGCAAACTCTGAGACACAAAGCAGGATTTACCCTGAAGCAAACAGTAGCAATGTGGTTACGGAGATCTAGCTGCAGAAACACTGTGTGGCACCTTTACAGCCCTTTCATACTGAGCCGTGGGCCGCGTTAGTGGTAAAGCGCTCCAAGTTTTAGCGGGGCTGTACCGCCATTTTAGTGGCGCTATTAGCCCGCTAGTGGGGCTCTTTTAACCCTCACTAGTGGCAGAAGAAAGGGTTAAATGCACCCTAAAATTTCCACTGCCGAAACGCTTTGCAGGTGCTTCGGAAGCAGTGCCCATTAATTTCAATGGATAGAGGAGGAGCGGTGTATCCTCCACCACCCCAAAGATGCTGCTTGCAGGACTTTTTTTAACGTCCTGTCAGCGCAGCACCCCAGTGTGAAAGCACTCTGGCTCTAACACTGGGGCTGCAGGGGAAGTGCATTTTAGGTGCTTTACAGGCGCTATTTTTAGCCCTTTAGCACCTGAAAATAGCCTCAGTGTGAAAGGGGTCTTACAGTGGTGGAGCTCTTGAATAAAGCAGCACAAGTGGTAAAACCTGGAAATTGTAGCAACAGAATTTTTTTTGGGGAGGGGGGCAGATGACAAATATATGTCTATTCTGCAGCATCAGCAATTTTGTAGTCATTGGTAGCCCAAGACTGGTTCATTTTATTAAAAGTGAGTTCTGAAAGTGTTCAAGTCTTCTCTTGACCCTCTTCAGCATGGCTCTTTGATCCCCTTTCCCTACTGAATCCTAAGGAACATATCTTGTGAGACATCCCTCCATGCAACTAGTGTCCACAGATGTTGCTGCAGGTGTAGCAGGAAAATGCTGTGGAGCATCAGAGATGCAAAATGTGAGGAATGAGGAGTGCATATCCTTTCCCGTCTCATTGAAGTGCTTCTTCCAGTGCCATGTGTTAGCTTATGAATGTGTTATCTAAATGGTTGATATGCTACTTTTACCACTGTTGATACACTTAAGGCAGTGGCTGCAGACCACAATAGTGCTGTCAGCAGAAGATACATAAAAAAATGTACACATTGCAAAGGTCTGTGGACAGACTCTGAGAATAGCAGTGGGGTTTGTACCTTTGGGGTAGTGTAGACAAATGGATTAGGATGGCTGATCCCACCTCTTTAGGGCATTTTAGGGCACATACAACCCCCTAAGGCCGCGTACACACGGGCGGATTGTCTGGCCAACTTAGTCCGCTGAAACGTGTTTCAGCGGACAATCCGCTCGTGTGTGGGCTTCAGCTGACTTTTTCAGCGGACAGTCTGGCGGACTAAGTCTTTCGGAATTTCCGTAATACAGTCCGTCCAAACTTGGTTTCAGCGGACAGTCCGCTCGTGAGTAGGCAAGTTGGACGGACTAAGTATGGCGCATGCTCAGAAAGGATTTACACGGCCGAAGGTTGCATTGCAGTGTATTGGACGTCGAATTTCTAGTCCCGTCGTACGTGCCATACACGTCATCGCGCAAGCTTTCAGCGGACTGTCTGTTCGTCGTGTGTGGTCAAGTCCGTTCATTCAAAAGTAGGACGGACTGTCTGTCGGATTGTCTGACGAACTTAGTTGGCCAGACAATCCGCCCGTGTGTACGCGGCCTTAGTGTCACAAGTTATAAAATCCTTAATGGCATAAGACTTTTGGTTTAAGGGATTCTTTTTTTTTTAAAATAACATATTTATTTATATTCAAAGAGTGCATTACACGTCATGCATTACTACAACATAGTAGAACAGTTAGAACAGAGAAGTGAGGGCTGTAGGGACCACCCATCCAGTGGCCCGTTCCAGTAGGCCCCCCAGGGCCGGCAACTGCCAGCCCTGGGGGGGCCCCCCGCGAACAACCGGGCCGACCCTGTTAATCAACAAGTGGCGTTGCCCACCTTAGAGTCCAGTAGGGTAGCCCCGCACCCAATCATAAACAGCTACCAACAGTATTAACCTCTCATGAGTAGCAGCATCTACGAAGTAGTGTGCTAGAGGAGCAGCAAGGCACATAGGAACACCAGCCATGAGGAAAAGGGAGAAAGAGACTGGCAGAAAGATATAGGAATACCAAGCAGTAGAGAGAGAGGAAAAACAAGAGCAGAGATGAGAAGGATAGGAAGTAAGAGGGGTAAGGAGAATGAGAGAGAGAATAGCAAAGGAGATAAAGAGAAGAGAAAAGAAAAAGGAGGGAGAGGGGAACGTGGGGAAGGAGGGGTAAGGAAAGGCAGGGGGTATAGTCACCGTGTGTGGTCCCTGCGGCATTTTCACCTCCGGAGCTCCCGTAAGTTCCATGGGCTCCAGACCACATCATGGGCCTCAAGCCTGTCCCGTATCCTGGCGGTCATCCTCTCCATCAACTCCACGTCCTGAACTCTAGCATGGAGTGCTCCGAGATCGGGGGGCAGCACCCTTTTCCAATGTAGGGCTATTAGGCATCTCGCCGCTGTCAGGATATGTCGTGACAATGTCTTGCGGGACTTCGTCAATTTAGGGAAAGGGATGCCCAACAAGAAGGTCTTAGGATCCAGGACCACCCGCCGGTCCAAGAGATCCGACAAAAGGCGCCGGACCCCCTCCCAGAAGGGAACCACCAGGGGACATTGCCAGAAAATGTGGAACAACGTGCCCTTGTGGGTCAAGCACCTCCAGCATCTGTCAGAGGTAGTAGGGTAAATGGCGTGAAGGACGTCTGGGGTCATGTACCAGAAAAACAAAATTTTGTACGCGTTCTCCCTGTAGAGCGTGCATAGAGAGCTTTTCGAGGCCTGGGACCATATCGTCTGCCATTGCTCATCCGTTAGCTCCTCCCCTAGCTGTTCCTCCCACTTGAGCATATAAGCATGTCTGCATGCCGAAGCTAACAGGGGTGCATTAAGGATTTTATATATAGCTGATATCAATCCTCTTTAGGCCATGCCCTCTAGGATTATGGTCTCAAAAGCGGAGGGAGGGGAGAATCGCAAGTCAGAGGATATGGTCTGGGCGAAGTGCCGTATCTGCAGATAGCTGTAGAAGCTCTGTCTCGGGAGGTCAAATTTGGACTGAAGATCAGCATAAGACAACATTCTCCGCGATCTGGGGTCCACTAAGGTCCCCAGATGGAAGAGGTTCCGGGACGACCACGGGTGGGACATCGCATACGTCAGACTGTCTGGCATCTTAGGGTGGTACAGGAAGGACGTCAGGAGCGATTTGTCCGAGGACAAGACATATATCTTAGTAAGCTTGCGCCATAGGCCCTGTAGATGGGACATAGATCCTAGCAGCTGGGTCCGGGGAGTCAACGCTGGGGCGCTCCATAGCATACTATTAGGATGCACTGGAGCCATCCAGAGCTTCTCAATTTCCGTCCATCTGTTGTACGACCTCTGGGTGAACCAGGAGGTCAGTGCCCGGAGCTGAGCTGCCTGGAAGTACTTTACAAGATCCGGAAACGCCAGTCCCCCGGCCGAGCGAGAGGCTGTCATTACCGAGCGGGGGATTCTATGACGCTTGTAATTCCATGTAAAATCAAGCAGGTCCGCCTGTAATTTTCTCAGGTGGTGATATGGTACTGGGATAGGAAGGGTCTGGAAAAGGTAGAGGAGCTTCGGGAGAATCGTCATTTTCACCGAAGCAATCCTACCAAAGAGGGAGATCTGGTGCTTCCGCCATTGGGAAAGTAATTGCCTAATAACACCATATAGGGGCGGGAAGTTTGCCTGATACAGAGATTCAAAGGTCGGGGTGATATGAACCCCCAAGTATTTCAGGGAATCGGTTTTCCAGTGGTACGGAAAGGTGGTTCCGGACCGGGACGCCCCTGATATCCGGGTTCCGCCGAATGGACGCCGCCAGGGGTTCCACACAGATAGCAAATAGTAAAGGCGATAGGGGGCAGCCCTGGCGCGTGCCATTGGAGACCGAGAACGCCGAGGATGTGGCGAAGGGGGCTTTAACCTGGGAGGACGGGTTGGAATAAAGGTGGCGTATGGCCCGCAGAAACGGTCCCCTCATCCCCATGTGCTGCAACGTGGCGAACATGAAGGGCCACCCCAGTCTATCAAATGCCTTTTCCGCATCTAAACTCAGAAGCAAAGACGGGGTGCCCCCCCTATTCGCCACGTCGACTAAATCTATGACCCTCCTAGTATTGTCGCCGGCTTGGCGAAGAGGGACAAATCCCACCTGATCTTTATGGATGAAGGAGGGGAGGACCCTATTGAGCCGGAGGGAGAGGAGCTTCGTAAAGATCTTTAGATCTGTATTCAGGAGTGCAATGGGCCTATAATTGGCACAGAGAATGGGGTCCTTATCGGGCTTGGGTATCAGGGTGATGAAGGAGCGTTGCATATCGGAAGGGACCGGGGTATTTAACAGAAACGCATTAAACAGTCTGCTCAAATAAGGAAGCAGAAGGGGCAGAAACGTTTTGTAGTATTCGTAGGGTAAACCGTCCAGGCCCGGGGATTTATGAGCCGGTAGCGACTTGACGGTCAGCTCTATTTCCTCCTCCGTGATGGGCATATTCAGGGAGGCCAGATCCAGGTCTCGGATACGGGGGATCCCACTGTCTGTCAAGTATTGGCGCATGCGCTGGGAGAGCTCCTCCGACAAGGGAGCACTGGGTATGTCGTCGCTGTTGTACAACTCCGCATAAAATTTCGAAAATGTGTCTGCTATCTCCTTAGGGTGAGAGACTACGGTGTTGTTTTTAGTTTTAATCTGATGTGGAGTGGATAGGAGGGTTTTATCGTTAAGTTTCCTCGCCAAAAGAGAGTGCGCCTTGTTGCCCCTGTCGTAATACAGCTGCTTAACCCGCAGAATGGCCTTTTCTACCCGGCGAAGAGCCAGGTCCTTAAGCACCATGCGAAGCCTAGTGATCTTCCGGAGGAGTCGCAGTGACGGAGAGGCCTGCATATCCCTTTCTAACTGCCCCAGTTCCCTTTCCGTCCGCAGTTTAGCGGCCTCTGCATCCTTCTTTAAAGCAGAAGAAAGAGCCATGCACTTTCCGCGGATGACCGCCTTATGGGCCTCCCACAAAGTGGGGAGAGTAACGTCCGGGGTCGCGTTCTCAGCAAAGTAGAGTTTCAGGGTTGAGGTCATTTCCGCCTGTGAGGGGGAATGTTGTAGGAGAAAGGTGTTAAGTTTCCAATTGTAGGGTCTAATTACAGGGGCCGCTAGATCCAGTGTTAACAGGATCGGCGCGTGGTCCGACCATGAGATCGGCAGGATATGGGCTCGGCGGGCCACTCTCAGCGTTGAATTGTTAGTAAAGAAGTAGTCTATGCGGGAGTGCAACTGGTGCGGGGCCGAGTAGAACGTGTACTGGCGGTCCGCCGGGTGAAGGGCCCGCCAGACGTCAAAAAGAGCGTGTCTACGGGTCAGCTGGCGGAATAGTTTCGAATCCCTAAGAGCTTTAGCAGAGGGAGGCCGGGTCTTCATCGCCAAACGGTCCGCAATAGCGGAGTGAGCCAGGTTAAAATCACCCCCCACCACTAAGTAACCATGGTCCAACTTGAACAGACGGGACAGGAGTTTGGAAAGAAAGCTATGTTGGCGGACATTGGGGGCGTACAGGGTGCATAGAGTGATCGGCTGTGAACCCCATTTGCCCTTAAGAATCAAGAAGCCTCCCCCGGGATCACCATAGTGATCGAGGTAGGTAAATGGGGCTCCGCGACGTATCAGGATGGCCACGCCGGCCTTCCTGTGAGGGCCCGAGGATAGGTAAGCTAAAGGAAAATATCTAGAGGCGAAAGCGAAGGACCCCCCCTTATCAAAGTGTGTCTCCTGGACAAAGACTATATCCGCTCCTGACTGCCTGAATTCCCTAAGTGCCAAATGCCGTTTCCCGTTAGAATTCAGTCCATGGACATTAAGGGATAAAATCTTAGCCATTAGTCATGTCAGGGGGGTGACAATATAAGCGGGGTCTTACCCGTATTCCACCTTGTAGGACGACCGCCAGGAGCCAGGAGGTTGCTCGTTCCGGAGAAAGGGTTCCACGCTGCCCACCTGCCACGACGCGGTGAGAGAACAGGGAGGGGAGAGGGAAAGGGAAAAGTAGAAAAGGAGAGAGAGAGAAGAGGTTAGTATCGCAAATAAAGGTGTACACAGCAAATAAACAACCATTGTACATTACAAAATTAAGCCATAGGAGACCATGAACAGGCAGATCGCTCAGGTCCAATCGGATTCCCAGGGGGCCACCAGAACCCGAACCCGTGGGTCGGGCCTGGCGGCCGCATGGGAGTCCAGCCCCCCCCATCAGGAGGCGTAGATAAAGCCGTTGACGTAAGGTGGGGGGGAGCTGAGGAAACGCCCCTGCAACAACAGTCGCCAGGCAGTTCCCAAAATCCCGGATGTAACACCAATGCATCCGGGTAGAAGGGGGGTGACTCAGAGACTGAGAAAAACCCATGATCTCAATCTCTCAGATACATCAGCCTTAAGAAAAACATAACTCAACATGAAGGCACTTAATAGGGGGAGAAAAAACAAATAAAAAACGGAAACTCTTGGGGCTGAAAAAAAAGGGCAAGTTCGGAGTGTCCGGACATCAGTCCATCGGCCAACCAACAAACAAAACGGGCCACGATCCCTTGCGCCCCGCGGGCCTACGGGATCAAAAAAGGAGAAAAAGAGAGTACACAAAGATTGCCGCCTTACAGAGCCTCAGCCCTTTCCTTGGCGGGCCGTTTTCTTAGGTGCCTCCCGGTTGCGAGGGCGTTGGCGGGAGGGGACCTTCTGCCACAGGGCGGGTGCGGAAGGCTGGGCAGCCACGAGATCCCAGTCCGGCAACTGGGGGGGATGAAGCCCCAGATCCTCACAAAAGGAGTGGAGATCCTCCGGGTACCGCAAGGTTGCCGTCTTGCCTTGATGTTTGGCTGTGAGAGCGAACGGATATCCCCAGCGGTATGGAATATGGGCGTCCTGCAACGTGCGGAGCAACGGTTGAAGCAATCTGCGCTTCTGCAGTGTGAGCCAGGATAGGTCTGGGAAGAGCTGGACTTGGATGTCGCGAAAGTTCACCACCCGGGCCAGGCGGGCTTGTCTCATTATGTCCTCTTTGATGTGGAACGAAGTAATTCTACAGATGACATCCCTGGGGGTAGAAGTCGCGCCTTTAGAGCGCAATGCCCTGTGAGCTCTGTCCATTTCAATAAACTGGGTGGGGGGTTCCCCAAGAAGGTTATTAAATATTTCTTGCAGGATAATCTGGAGATCTTCCGGTCCGTCCGCCTCTGGAATCCCCCTCACCCGTATGTTATGCCGACGCCCCCTGTTATCCAGGTCCTCCACATGACGCTGCATGTCCCTCAAAAGCATTCGATGGTCGGCCCCTTGTGCTTGGGTCCTGTGGATCGCAATTTTAGTTTCCTGTATCTCCTCCTCGGCCATCTCGACCCGATCCGCTAAGTGCTTGAGACCGGAGTGCAACATTTGTATTTCCGAGCGACAGGTTGATTTAACATCTTCTATCAATTGCTTAAAGTCCTCCTTAGTGGGGATTGCTTGTAGGTATTGCTGCCACTGCGGGTGTAGGGGCGGGGGGGGCCCTCCAGGGTCATCCCCAGTAGGAATCAGAATGGGTGGCTGTGAAGAACCATGGGGTCCATATGCTGTCTCCCGTGAGTGTGGGGGGGGGCCCGATGTGAGAGTCCCACGCCCCGGGCTGAGGAGGTGGTGACTTCAGGGGGGTCGTGCGGGTCTGCCTCACTTCCCGATACGGGTCCAAGCCAGTTCTACAGCCGACAGGGGCCGGGGAGCCACTCCGGTGTCGCTGTGGGCCAGGAGCCCACGTGGAGGACAGTCTCTGGGACTTGGGTGGTGGGGACCGGACTCCTAGGTCCATTCGGGGCTCCGCCACTCCCCCATGTCCCCGCCGAGGCCAGGGCAGTGGGTTTCCCGGAGGGGGGAGGGCTGGGAAGTCAGTGTCCTCAATGGAAGGGGGGGACCCCAGTGAACTAGTGGGGAGGAGGGGGTCCGATGTCGCCCGCAGCAGCCTAGGGAGGGTCCCTGTGCATTGTGTGTCCGTAGGAGGGGGAGGGGGTCCATGCTCCAGGTACCCCGAGTACTGATCCAGCCTGGTGCGGCCTCTTGCCATCCCCCAGGCCTCCCCACTGTCCTGCTCCCAGTCGGTCGCCCTGCGTGGAGGGGACCTCTGGCCCCAGCGCAGCGGGCTCAGATCCCTCAAGGCCGCGAGCTGCTCTGTATGCCGTGGGGGGATGGGTTCACATACGCCCGGATTGAGGGGCCTCGTAGTAGGCCTCGGGCCTAAGCTGGTGGGCTGGTACACGGGCGGGAGCGGCGTGTCACTCACCGCTGCGGGGGTCCGGTCGGCTGCGCTGGATGGAGGAGGCATCCCGTCCGCCACGATCTCCGCTTGGTGTCCGCTCCTCACACTCGAGGCCGGGGATGGGGCCTGTCGCGTCGTCTCCGGCGCGGTCGGCGCCATCTTGGGAGGCCCGCCGGCCGGAGCGTCTGGCGGCGAAAAGTACGTCCGGAGGTCTGCTGCGGGCCCCGGAGGGGCGGCGGAGGGTCCCCTGCTAGCCGTGGATCGGGTGGCCCTCGATCTCCCCATCGGATGGGTGTGGATTGTCCCCCTTTTGTGCCTATGTAGCTGGGCTGAGGAGAGAGCTACCTCAGCAAGCGTCCATGCAGGTCCGCTTCCGGTCACGCCCCCGGTTTAAGGGATTCTTAATGCATGTGAGTGCAATATATTCATTTTAATGAAGTTCAAAGTTTTAAACAGTTTAAGCACTATATGGAGCCTCTTATCTTTTGCATGCACCGGTTAATCACTGCCATTTGGAGACACATACAGAGAAACTGTAAGGAAAAAAAGACATCTCATTAGTCCTGAGAGACTAAATCAGTTTTCTGACCAAACTTATTGTGAGGTCACATCAATTGAGGTGAGCACAAAACCCGGGGGGGGGGGACATTGGGGAGCAATTTTTTTTTATGAATGAGAAGATTAAAAGATTACCACTGTGCAGTTTTGCACAGAAGATATATTGGACTTTGTTCCAAAACTACATAGATAAAATCACACATTGTAACAGAGGTTTAAGGAATGTGTTAATAAAATATATGTTTTTCATGTTTTGAGTTTTCACAAGTGGATTCATTATCTCACTGCACACTTTGAGGAATAAATTAAATAATGTTGATGTTTATGCATTGCACTGTTTATACATTTTTGATTTTGATTATGGATTGCAACTATTAGCACAACTGTTTATTTATCCATTTATTCCACACTTTGTCACTTTTATATTGGGAGTGTGCTACCAATAATTCTTATTTTAACCACTTAAGGACCGGAAGGATTTGCCCCCTTAATGACCAGGCCATTTTTTTGCGATACAGCACTGCGTCGCTTTAACTGACAATTGCGTGGTCGTGTGACGCTGTACCCAGACAAAATGTATGTCCTTTTTTTTCCCACAAATAGAGCTTTCTTTTGGCGGTATTTCATCACCTCTGCGGTCATTATTTATTTGCTCTATAAACAAAAAAAGGCCGACAAGTTTGAAACAAAAACAATATTTTTTACTTTTGCTTTTTACTAAATATCCAAAAAAATTTAAAATAATTCTTCCTCAGTTTAAGCCCATATGTATTCTTCTACATATTTTTGGTGGGACTGCGACATTGTGGCGGACAAATCAGACACTTTTGACACTTGTTTGGGACCATTGACATTTATACGGTGATCAGAGATCAGCCACTGATTACTGTATAAATATCATTGGCAGGGAAGGGGTTAACACTAGGGAGTAATCAAGGGGTTAAATGTGTGTCCTAGGAAGTGATTCTAACTGTGGGGAGGACTGCCTGGAGGAGGAGGAGACAGATCGCTGTTCATAAGCAGTATAAACAGCAGATCTGTCTCCTCTCTTCTGACAAAATGGAGATCTGTCTGTTTCCATTGACAGATCTCAGTTTTTCCCCCTTTTCAGATTTTTTTTTAATTTGCATATTTGTCACACTTAAATGACTCAGATCATCAAAAATTTTTATCATTAAACAAAGATAACCCAAATAAATAATGCAGTTTTTAAATGATGGTTTCATTTATTAACCCTTTAAAGTCCACATTTTTCAATGAGCTAGCGTGACTCAAAATGTGCTCTACCAAACGGTGGAGCAGAACGTTAAAGGGCTAAGGCTAAAAGCTGTCCAAACCTGCCTGGCTTTATGTGAAAAAGTAATTGCCCCCTAAATCTAATAACTGGTTGTGCCACACTTGGCGGAAACAACTGCAATCAAGTGTTTGCGATAACTGACAATGAGTCTTTCACATTGCTGTGGAGAAATTTTGGCCCACTTTTCTTTGCAGAATGGTTTTAATTCAGCCACATTGGAGGGTTTTCCAGCATGAATGGCCTGTGTAAGGTCACGATACAGCAACTCAATTAGATTTAAGTCCGGGCTTTGACTAGGCCACTGCAAAACCTAAATTTTGCTTTGTTTGAACTATTTTGAGATGGACTTGCTGTTGTGTGTTGGGCAGGGGCGGACTGACAACTCATGGGGCCCCCGGACAGTAGGGGATCATGGGGCCCCCCTTGTCCCCACCCAAACACAAGCCACACCCTCACAAAGCACCACGTATATATTGCACTGGTGCATCATATGCATTGGTGACAGAATTTATCTACTGTATGTTCAAAATAAAGGTTTAAAGAGTTAGGAAAATAAAGAAAAATAAACTCACATTAACCACGTGCATTTACTGTGGGGCTGCGTCTCCTGTGAGCAGAATCACATACAGGTACTCGAGTCCCCAGAGAACCCCCCCATACATCAGGGTCCCCAGAGAGCCCCTCCCCCCATACATCAGGGTCCCCAGAGAGCCCCCCTCCATACAGCAGGGTCCCCAGAGAGCCCCCTCCATACAGCAGGGTCCCCAGAGAGCCCCCCTCCATACAGCAGGGTCCCCAGAGAGCCCCCCTCCATACAGCAGGGTCCCCAGAGAGCCCCCTCCATACATCAGGGTCCCCAGAGAGCCCCCTCCATACATCAGGGTCCCCAGAGAGCCCCCCCCATACAGCAGGGTCCCCAGAGAGCCCCCCCATACAGCAGGGTCCCCAGAGAGCCCCCCTATACATCAGGTTCCCCAGAGAGCCCCCTCCATACTTCAGGGTCCCCAGAGAGCCCCCTCCATACTTCAGGGTCCCCAGAGAGCCCCCTCCATACTTCAGGGTCCCCAGAGAGCCCCCCTCCAATAGGGTCCCCAGAGAGCCCCCTCCATACTTCAGGGTCCCCAGAGAGCCCCCTTCCATCAGGGTCCCCAGAGAGCCCCCCTCCATCAGGGTCCCCAGAGAGCCCCCTCCACACTTCAGGGTCCCCAGAGAGCCCCCTCCACACTTCAGGGTCCCCAGAGAGCCCCCTCCACACTTCAGGGTCCCCAGAGAGCCCCCTCCACACTTCAGGGTCCCCAGAGAGCCCCCTCCACGCAGCAGGGTCCCCAGAGAGCCCCCTCCACGCAGCAGGGTCCCCAGAGAGCCCCCTTCATGCAGCAGGGACCCCAGAGAGCCCCCTCCATGCAGCAGCAGGGTCCCCAGAGAGTCCCCTCCATGCAGCAGCAGGGTCCCCAGAGAGCCCCCTCCATGCAGCAGCAGGGTCCCCAGAGAGCCCCCTCCATGCAGCAGCAGGGTCCCCAGAGAGCCCCCTCCATGCAGCAGCAGGGTCCCCAGAGAGCCCCCTCCATGCAGCAGCAGGGTCCCCAGAGAGCCCCCTCCATGCAGCAGGGTCCCCAGAGAGCCCCCTCCATGCAGCAGGGTCCCCAGAGAGCCCCCTCCATGCAGCAGGGTCCCCAGAGAGCCCCCTCCATGCAGCAGGGTCCCCAGAGAGCCCCCTCCATGCAGCAGGGTCCCCAGAGAGCCCCCTCCATGCAGCAGGGTCCCCAGAGAGCCCCTTCCATGCAGCAGGGTCCCCAGAGAGCCCCTTCCATGCAGCAGGGTCCCCAGAGAGCCCCCCTCCATGCAGCAGGGTCCCCAGAGAGCCCCCCTCCATACAGCAGGGTCCCCAGAGAGCCCCCCTCCATACAGCAGGGTCCCCAGAGAGCCCCCTCCATGCAGCAGCAGGGTCCCCAGAGAGCCCCCTCCATGCAGCAGCAGGGTCCCCAGAGAGCCCCCTCCATGCAGCAGCAGGGTCCCCAGAGAGCCCCCTCCATGCAGCAGCAGGGTCCCCAGAGAGCCCCCTCCATTCAGCAGGGTCCCTAGAGAGCCCCCTCCATGCAGCAGGGTCCCCAGAGAGCCCCCTCCATGCAGCAGCAGGGTCCCCAGAGAGCCCCCTCCATGCAGCAGCAGGGTCCCCAGAGAGCCCCCTCCATGCAGCAGCAGGGTCCCCAGAGAGCCCCTTCCATTCAGCAGGGTCCCTAGAGAGCCCCCTCCATGCAGCAGGGTCCCCAGAGAGCCCCCTCCATGCAGCAGGGTCCCCAGAGAGCCCCCTCCATGCAGCAGCAGGGTCCCCAGAGAGCCCCCTCCATGCAGCAGCAGGGTCCCCAGAGAGCCCCCTCCATGCAGCAGCAGGGTCCCCAGAGAGCCCCCTCCATGCAGCAGGGTCCCCAGAGAGCCCCCATCCATGCAGCAGGGTCCCCAGAGAGCCCCCTCCATGCAGGAGGGTCCCCAGAGAGCCCCCCTCCATGCAGCAGGGTCCCCAGAGAGCCCCCTCCATGCAGCAGGGTCCCCAGAGAGCCCCCTCCATGCAGCAGGGTCCCCAGAGAGCCCCCTCCATGCAGCAGGGTCCCCAGAGAGCCCCCTCCATGCAGCAGCAGGGTCCCGAGAGAGCCCCCTCCATGCAGCAGGGTCCCCAGACTTAAACACCCCCCCCTCAGGTTTCCCTGTACCTGGCTGTGCACCTCCAACCCCCAGCACGGGGAGGTGGGAGGGGCGATCGTCAGCTCTATGGTGCCTGTGGACCGCGGGATCTCCCTGGGGTTTGTATTTCTCCTTCACAGTGTATAGAGTGGAGAGGGGAGGAGCCTCTGAGAGAGCCCCCTCCACACTTCAGGGTCCCCAGAGAGCCCCCTCCACACTTCAGGGTCCCCAGAGAGCCCCCTCCACGCAGCAGGGTCCCCAGAGAGCCCCCTCCACGCAGCAGGGTCCCCAGAGAGCCCCCTTCATGCAGCAGGGTCCCCAGAGAGCCCCCTCCATGCAGCAGCAGGGTCCCCAGAGAGCCCCCTCCATGCAGCAGGGTCCCCAGACTTAAACACCCCCCCCCCCAGGTTTCCCTGTACCTGGCTGTGCACCTCCAACCCCCAGCACGGGGAGGTGGGAGGGGCGATCGTCAGCTCTATGGTGCCTGTGGACCGCGGGATCTCCCTGGGGTTTGTATTTCTCCTTCACAGTGTATAGAGTGGAGAGGGGAGGAGCCTCTGACCCGGGCAGCAGTCGGCAACAGTGTACAAGCTGAGCAACTCACAGAAGAGTCAAACTTATAGCTGCCCGGGTCAGAGGCCCCTCCCCTCTCCACTCTATACACTGTAATGGAGAAACACAAGCCCGAGGGAGATGCCGCTGTAACGACATATTCGATCGCCGCCTCCCATCTCCCGGGCCCCTACTGAACTGAAAGCTAGAGGTGCAGGGGAGATGCTGTGTCTTGGCCGCCCCCCCCCCCCGCAGCGGCAGAACGGCTCCACCGCAGCACTGCTAGCAGCATAGGAGCTTCTCACGGGCCCCCTACTGGCCGCGGGCCCTCGGACGGCGTCCGAATGCCCGAATGGTCAGTCCGCCCCTGGTGTTCAGATCATTGTTCTGCTGCATAACCCAAGTGCACTTTAGCTTCAGGTCATGAACTGATGGCCAGGATTTTCTGGTACAGCTCAGAATTAATGGTTCCATCAATTATGGTAAGTCATTCAGGTCCTGAAGCTGCAAAGCAGCCCCAGACCATCACAATGCCACACCATGTCTGACTGTTGGTATGATGTTCTTGTTATGAAATTCTGTAATAGTTTTATGCCAGATGCAACGGGACGCACACCATCCAAAATGTTTAATTTTTGTCTCATCAGTACACAGAATATTTGCCTAAAAGTCTTGGGGATAATCAAGATGTTTTTTGGTAAATGTGAGATGAGCCTTTGTGTTTTTTTTTTTGGTCAGCAGTGACTTTGGCCTTGGAAAGCTCCCATGGATGCCATTTTGCCCAGTCTCTTTCTTTTTGTTGAATCATGAACACTGATCTTACCTGAGGCAAGTGAGGCCTGCAATTCTTTAGATGTTGTTCTGGGATCTTTTATGACCTCCTGGATGAGTCGTCGTCATGCTCTTGGAGTAATCTTCGTAGGCTGGCCACTCCTGGGAAGGTTTACCACTGTTCCAAGTTATCTTCATTTGCAGATAATGGCTCTTCCCGTGGTTCACTGGAGTTCCAAAGCCTTGGAAATGGATTTGAAAACCTTCCTAGACCAATACATGTACATTACTTAGTTTCTAATCTCTTCTTGAATTTTTTTAGATTTTGGCATGATGTGTGGCTTTTTGTGATATGCTTAAAGTGAAACAATAAAAATGAAATATTCCTTTAAATATTGTGCCTGGGGGTCCCCTTAGTATGCCTGTAAAGTGGTGCATCTGTGCTAGGTGTAGAACAGTGCCGCAGCAATCATGACATTTCTAAATGAAAAATGTCATCTAAACTTGTTTACGGCTGTAATGTATTGCCGTTTCCCAGCAATATAGATGAAAAATCACGGGAAAAAAACACCATTTTTTTTTTTATTAAAGGAATTGTCAAAAACTGTCTGTGCCGGTTTTTACTTTTTGACACTTTTTTGGTGAATGGGTAGGGGTACAATGTACGTGATACCAATTCACATAGGAGGGGGTGGTATCTGGGGACCCCCTTGTTAAAGGGGGCTTCCAGATTCCGGTAAGCCCTCCCACCTGCAGACCCCCGCAACCAACCCGCAGCCAGGGTTGACGAGAAGAGGCCCTTGTCCCCATCAACATAGGGACAGGGTGCTTTGGGGGGCACCCCAAAGCACCCTACCCATGTTGAGGGCAAGCGGCCTGGTATGGTTCAGGAGGGGGGGGCGCTCGCTCATCCCCCCCGTTCCTGGCCTGCCAGGCTACTTGCTCGGATAAGGGCCTGGTATGGATTTGGAGGAGGGGGGCACGCCAATTTTTTTTTTCATTTGCCATGGAGTTCCCCTTAAAATCTACCCCAGACCCAAAGGGCCTGGCATGGATTTTGGTTGGATCCCAAGCAGTTTTTCTTAATTCTGTCATAGGATACCCCTTAATCACTTCAATACACTGTATTATATACTCTACACTGCACTATATATATTGCACTGGTATATATACTACACTGACTGCACTATATACTCTGCAATGTATTATATAGACTACACTGATGGCACTATATACTCTCCACTGTATTATATATATATACTACACAAACTGCACTTTATACTCTGAACTGTATTATATATACTACACAGACTGCACCATATAGTCTGAACTGTATTATTTATGTAGCGGTACCCCCATAAGGGCTGTTAAGTGTTGTGGCCCACTTGTCACCCTTCCCAGTCCTCAGTCACTCCAAGCCAATAAACCGTCCATTAGCTTTGTTTTTGTTTTTTTGTTTTATTGAGGAGATTGAACTTGGATGGGTTATGGGGTGTATGGGATGCACAGTGAATTTTAGAACAATCAATGTGGATGACTTTTAGAACAACTTATATACACTATATATATACAGGCAGTCCCCGGGTTACAAACAAGATTGGGTCTCTAGGTTTGTTCTTAAGTTGAATCTGTTTGTAAGTCGGAACAGGAACATTTTTTAAGTGTAGCTCAAGCCAAAACATTTTTTTTAAACTTTTTGGATAGCATAGGGAAGGGTTAACACGCTTGTAACGCTTGTTTTGCTGGCTCCCATTTGTTTTGCTGTCTATGCCCATGTTCAGAAGATTTCACCTCACTTTCTGTCCCTATGTGGCCCCTGAGCCATGATTGGGCAAAGGCATCCTGCCTTTGGCCAATAACGGCCTCACAGCACATTGCACTGTAATTGGCCAAAGCATGAAGGTCAGGTGTATGCTTTGGCCAGTCAGTATCTGCTATCTTGCTGTGCATTATGGAGCACTCTGCAGTGATCAAACTTGTTCTGAGCGTCCCATATGTTCATTTGTTCAACATTCGACATGAACATCGAACCCCTTTCTTAGTGACCATCGAAAAGAGTCAGGTTTTAGCACTTGCAGCAAAGGATCCCAAATATCATTGAACACATTTTTGAATGCATGTATAGGTAAAAGCAATCAATGCTTTGACTAATATTAGTCAAAGTAATCAATTTCTTGCTGACTGCATTGTTATAATTTAATGCTTTTTCAGAACTTTTCTAGCATGGCGAAGAATTCATCTTTATTGTACTGTAAAAAACTGGGCATGCTCTTTGCTCCAAGATTTGGCTGCTGCAAACAGTATTAGGACTAGACTGGGAAACAGTCTGCTTTTCATGATCATAAGGTAGAATGATTAGCCAAAAAGGACAGACATTCTGTGTTCAATTATTTAGGGCTAACTACACATACCATTTAAAACAATAGTAGCACGCAATATCTGATTTGCAGTTTTGTCCTGTCAGTCTTGTGATTCAGAAACCCCTACATCTAAAAGGTAACATACTTTTCTGGTTAAGCTTTGACAATTTTTGTATGGTATGTTTGCAGGCTGGCTTTATACAATACTCACCGGAAGGATTCTCTTTAATATATAATATATGCAAACTATTGGGACATTCAATAGCATGATCATTGCAATTTCCTATGGTACTAGATAGTACAAAAATCTATGATATGGGTGGAATTATTATTATTTTAATTTTTTTTACAGAGAACCTGTCATAACTACTTACCGTAAACAGTTATTTCACCTTTTCATTACTTTTCCAAAAAAATTACCTATGCATTCAAGCTTTGCTAGTATATTAAAAAGCATTTCTCAGGTTTTAAAAAATATGCTTAAAGTGAGTGAAATGGTTTTGCACAGAGCTGCCCTGATCCTAATCTACTTGCATCCCCCTCTAGTACTCCTGGCTCCTCCCCTCTGCCAAGTGTCTACCACAACAAGCCGCTTGCTATGGGGGCACTTGTGCGGACTTGCTCACAAGGCTCAGAGACACACAGAGTGTGTCTTGGGCCTGCCTTCTGCTCCCTCCTCGCTGGCTATGAATGAAAACAGTGGAAGCAGTTTTGCTGCTGTCTCTGAGCCTATGAGAAGAGAGAGAGCCTAGAGAACCATTGCTCTTGTACACATCACTGGAGATAAAGAGAGAGGTAAAAAAAAAAAAAAAAAAAAAAGTCAGTCTTTATAACCACTTAGTTTTCTAGGAATACCAGAAGGCCATATGTGGCCTTTCCCTACAACATTCCCTTTCCACACAACTTCTAAAGTGGGCAACAATCCCTGTACTACCTAAAAAGCAGGATGGGCTGGCCATTGGATGTCCCTTTAGCACAGAAACTCACTCAAAATCTCCCTTTCCGTCATAACATCAGCTGAGCTTAGCAATGTGTGACAGAGGGAGAGAGTGCACTGTGCATGCACAGGTTTTCGATGAGTCACACTCTAGGAAAGGCCACTCATTAAATAGGTCTTGGAAATATCTTTTTAAAACCTAATGACTATTTTTTTATATACAAGAGAAGCTGAAATGCATAGGTATTTTTTTTTGGAAAGGTGAAGCAAAAGTGCTCTAACCCTTTAAAATCAGTCTTAGGCCCCTTGCACATGGGGCTGTCTATGTAGTACATGCCTCTTGGCATTTTAGAGCATCTAGGAGGGAAAGGTGGTGTATCTAGCCCAGTTGCAGACAGCCTTGGAAAGTCTACAACTGGCTGCAGCTGAACAGGGCTGAATGCAGTAGTGATAGAAGTTCTTCTGATTGCATCTTTATCCCTAAATGCACAGAGCCCTAAATGTCGGTACCACTCAGTATAGTGTTCAGCCCTGTCCAGCTGAATCCTGTGATAGACATTGACAAGCTGCCTGCAGTGGCAATGAATGCTGCACCTGCCCCTCCCAGGCTCACTTTGCACATTGCCCCTAGACGGTATTGTGTGCAAAGGGCCTTAGAAGCAATTTCCAAATTCTTCCACATCAGCAGTCACTCTCAGGTCTGACAGAATAAAGCTTGGCCTATTGAATGACAGAATCTAGAGATTGTCCACTAAGTGCTTTATAAATAAATGTAATAATAATCCTCTCACCTAGCCTCTCTGCAGTGCTCTGGTATGCTACATTAAAATAAAGTATTGTACATATGCAATAGCTTAGATGATCATTTAAAAAGGATAAAAACAATACATTATATACAGTGCCTTGCAAAAGTATTCACCCCTCCTTGGCTTTTTACCTATTTTGTTACATTACAGCCTTTAGTTCAATGTTTTTTTAATTTGAATTATATGTGATACATATCAGTACAGAATAGTCTAAGTTGGTGAAGTAAAATTAGAAAAATATGTACATAAAACTATTTTTCAGAAATATAAAAAATGATAATTGGCATGTGCATATGTATTCACCCCTTTGTTATGAAGCCCATAAAAAGCTCTGGTGCAACCATTTACCTTCAGAAGTCACATAACTAGTGAAATGATGTCCACCTGTGTGCAATCTAAGTGTCACATGATCTGTCATTACACATACACACCTTTTTGAAAGGCCTCATAGGCTGCAACACCTAAGCAAGAGGTACCACCGACCAAACACTGCCATGAAAACCAAGGAACTCGCCAAGCAAGTAAGGGACAATGCTGTTGAGAAATACAAGTCAGGGTTAGGTTATAAAAAAATATCCAAATCTTTGATGATCCCTAGGAACACCATCAAATTTATCATAACCAAATGGAAAGAACATGGCACAACAGCAAACCTGCCAAGCGAGGGTCGCACACCAAAACTTATGGACCAGCAAGGGGCACATTAATCAGAGAGGCAGAACAGAGGCCTGAGGTAACCCTGGAGGAGCTGCAGAGTTCCACAGCAGAGACTGGAGTATCTGTACATAGGACGACAATAAGCCGTACGCTCCATAGAGTTGGGCTTTATAGCAGAGTGGCCAGAAGAAAGCAATTACTTTCAGAAAAAAACACAATGCCACGTTTTAAGTTTGTGAAAAGGTTTTTAGGAGACTACCAAAATGTATGGAGGAAGGTGCTCTGGTCTGATGAGACTAAAATTTTACTTTTTGGCCATCAAAGAAAACGCTATGTCTAGCGCAAACCCAACACATCACATCACCCAAAGAACACCATCCCCACAGTGAAACACGGTGGTGGCAATATCATGCTGTGGGGATGTTTTTCAGCAGTCGGGACAGGAAAACTGGTCAGAGATGAGGGAAAGATGGATGGTACTAAATACAGGGATATTCTTGAGCAAAACCTGTACCACTCTGTGTGTGATTTGAGGCTAGGATGGAGGTTCACCTTCCAGCAGGACAATGACCCCAAACACACTGTTAAAGCAACACTTGAGTAGTTTAAGGGGAAACATGTAAATGTGTTGGAATGGCCTAGTCAAAGCCCAGACTTCAATCCAATAGAAAGTCTGTTGTCAGACTAAAGGATTGCTGTTCACAAGCGCAAACCATCCAACTTGAAGTAGTTGGAGCAGTTTTGCAAGGAGAAATGGGCAAAGATCCCAGTGGTAAGTTGTGGCAAGCTCATAGAGACTTATCTAAAGCAACTTGGAGCTGTGATAGCCACAAAAGTTGGCACTACAAAGTATTGACTTTAGAGGCGTGAATAGTTATGCACATTGACTTTTTCTGTTATTTTGCCCTATTTGTTATTTGCTTCACAATAGCAATCAAAGTTGTGGGCATATTCTGTAAATTATGTTCCCAATATTGTCAAAAAAGGGACACATTTTCAAAATTCAGAAGTGGTGTGAAAAGTCTTAAAATGGAAAACTAAAGTAGAGTTCCTATATAGCAGCCAATCCCCAGACGACATCCTATCACAATGAAATGCGTAGGGTGGGGCCTGTGACACTGATGTCATTATGGTTTTCTCTTTGGAGGTTGATGGTTACAGCAAGCAGCAAGCAGAGGAAGTCTGAGGAGATGCGGCTACTTTGATCTATTGTGGTGCACTGCACATAAAGACTTTTATCCTGTACGTGAAACCTTTGAGCATATTAAACCTATTCACTTAAATACTACACTATGGGAGTTTTTCTTGTTCATGTTTTTTGAGTGACATGGATCTAGTAGCTCCAGACATCCATGTTTTTGGGAGACCGAATTTCCTGTGCTGGGTGAGACCACTTCTGAATTTTGAATTTTTTTCTCTTTTTTGACCAGTATTGTTAACATAATTTGCACTAGCGCTGCACCCACAGCTTTTTCCACTTATGGATTTTTGTATTTAAAACTTTTGGTGCTGGCAGCTTTTTTATTTACTTGATTCACTTTTAGTTTTTTATATCTATTTCTTGCGCAGTGTTAACCTTCCATTTTTTTTACCATGTTCTGCAAATTAATGATGCAAATTCTCAAACAATCCATGTTAATTCCAGGTTGTGAGGCAACAAAACACGAAAAATGCCAAGGGGAGTGAATACATTTGAACGGCACTGTAGCTATAAACACGTCTTAAAAAAATGACAGTGAGAAGTAGAGCTGCTTGACCTATTTGTATTCATTGATAGCTGCTTTAAATTGTAGTGAATAGCTGAGGATGAAGGAAGGCAAATGTCAGTTGAAAGCAGCATTTTGCTAATGCCAGATTTGGAACGTGTTTTATTTTTTCTGTCTCTTTTAACATGACAAGTTAACTTATGGATAATTCCCAAAGACATGTAGAGGAAAAAGTTTCCTTGGCAATTCTTCAGAGATTTTAATTCTCTGACTTTTATAATTCAACCTAAATACTGCATTTGTTTGGCATCAAAGAGACCAGTGTTAGAAGCCTGCTCATCTTCATAATGTACATGACATTTTCTTTATAACTAAAGAGCTAAATGCTTTGTTTAACTAGCAGAAAACCATGTAATTCTGTCTTGGTAATGGTGCACCACATATCAGTAGAAAAAGAAAAATAGATGGTATTTATTAACCACTTAAGCCCCGGACCAATTGTCAGCCTAAAGACCAGAGGCCTTTTTACAATTTCGCACTGCATTGCTTTAACTGGTAATTGTGCGGTCATGCAATGTTGTACCCAAACCAAATTTGCGTCCTTTTCTTCCCACAAATAGAGCTTTCTTTTGATGGTATTTAATTGCCTCTGCGATTTTTATTTTTTACGATATAAAAGGAAAAAGACTGAAAATTTTGAAAAAAATAAGATATTTTCTACTTTTTTGTTATAAGAAAAATTGAATAAACTAAATTTTAGTCATACATTTAGGCCAAAATGTATTCAGCCACATGTCTTTAGTAAAAAAATGTCAATAAGCGTATATTTATTGGTTTGCGCAAAAGTTATAGCGTCTACAAACTAGAGTACATTTTCTGGAATTTACACAGCTTTTAATTTATGACTGCCTATCTCATTTCTTGAGGTGCTAAAATGGCAAGGCAGTACAACCCCCCCCCCATGACCCCATTTTGGAAAGTAGACACCCTAAGGAAATTTCTGAGGGGCATGTTGAGCCCATTGAATATTTTTTTCTTTTGTCCCAAGTGATTGAATAAAGACAAAAAAAAAGTTTACAAAAAGTTGTCACTAAATTATATATTGCTCACACATACCATAGTTATATGTGGAATTGCACCCCAAAATATATTCTGCTGCTTCTCTTGAGTACGGGGATACCACATATGTGGGACTTTTTGGGAGCCTAGCCGCGTACGGCACCCCAAAAATCAATCACTGCCTTCAGGATTTCTAAGGGTGCAAATTTTTGATTTCACTCCTCACTACCTATCACAGTTTCGAAGGCCATAAAATGCCGAAATAGCACAAACCCCCCCCAAATGACCCCATTTTGGAAAGTAGACACCCCAAGGAAATTTTTGAGGGGCATGTTGAGCTCATTGAATTTTTTTTTGTCCCAAGTGATTGAATAATGACACAAAAAAAAAAGGTTACAAAAAGTTGTCACTAAATGATATATTGCTCACACATGCCATAGTTATATGTGAAATTGCACCCCAAAATATATTCTGCTGCTTCTCCTGAGTACAGGAATACCACATATGTGGGACTTTTTGGGAGCATATGCAGTTATGTGTTTAGTGTTTTGTAAGTGACAGTGATCGATCGATACTGCACTTGGATGTGCTGGGCGGAGGGGCAAAACGCAGGTGCTAGCAGGTATCTGGGCTGATCCCGCTAACAATGCGTTTTTTTGGAACCCTAAACTGCTGGGGACGCTAGTATAGATCTGATCAGATATTGATCTGTTCAGATACTAAACCACTATGGGAGGTGTATGCTTTGCGTGTGGGTGTTAGCAGTACTGGCACTAACCTAGTGCTGCCTGGGGCGACGCAGACCCTGACCCTAAAACCTAATTGATATCACCCGCTGGGAGATCGGGGGTTAAACCTTTATTGGGTAATAAATGGTGGGTGCCCTGATGCTATAAAAAGCAAACTAACTAACCAGAGTCACCCGTAACACTTATACTGTGATCACTGGTAAAAGGGTTAACTAGGGGCAATCAGGGGGTTAAAATCTTTATTAGGTACTATATGGGGGTCCCTGACGCTATATAAAAACCTGACAGGGAACCCAAATAGCTAACTGGCTAACCAACGTCACCAGTGACACTTATACGGTGATCGGGGGGTGATTTGTGTGCCTATGTGTACCTAAGTGTCAGTGTAGTGATTGGTGCACTTACTATGTCCTCTCCTTGCAGTCCGGTCAAAAAGACTGCCCCGAAGAGAGTGACATCACTTCCTCCCTGCCTGCGTTTACACTACACAGGCAGGGGAAGCTTCTCATTCGCCAGGAGCGATCGAGAGGGGATGGCCAGAAACCAATGGCCATTCCCTCATCCCGGATCGCTCCTGAAGCGAAAAAGACCGCCGCAGCCAGTGGGAGGGGGTCCGATCGGACCCCCCACCTGCTGGAAGGCAAGCACGTACGGGTACGTGCTTGTGCCCGTACATGCCATTCTGCCGACGTATATCTCCATGCGGCGGTCCTTAAGTGGTTAACCACTAATCAGCCATCTTGGGTTATATCTGGTCACACTATGTCAGAGCTAGGAGTATATCTAAAGCAAAGGGAATGGTAAAATGTATGTGTGGCCCAATACATTTTTTGTCTGCATTTGTTTGTTGGGGAAATCTGAGAAATCTGAGAACCATTAAAAAATGAGGGATATTCTGCATCTACAGTTATCACTGAAATGTTGTTCCTGCGATTTTATAATGCGATGCCCCGAAAACATGAGCGGAATTTCTATCGGAAAAAACTTGGTTGGTTTTTCTGACGGAATTCCGCTCAAGCTTGGCTTGTATACACACGGTCATACAAAAGTTCTCTGAACTTTTGACCGTCAAGAACGTGGTGATGTACAACACTACATCGAGCCGAGAAAATGAAGTTCAATGCTTCCGAGCATGTGTCGAATTGTTTCCGAGCATGCGTAGAAATTTTGCGTGTCGGAATTTGTACAGACGATCGGAATTTCCGATCTGAACTTTTTCCGATGGAAGAATAGAGAACCTGCTCTTAATTTTTTGCTGGTCTTGGAATTCTGCCAGCAAAAGTCCGATGGTGCATACAGACGGTCACAATTTCTGACCAAAAGCTCACATCCGACTTTTGCTGGCAGAATTTCTGATCGTGTGTATGGGGCTTTAGGGTTCACATTACTTTCTGTCTCCTGCTAATGCTCACCAGGAAAAATTGTGAGGGTAAATGTGGCAAGTAGGGATACAGATTGTAGGATGGGTTTTCTATACCTTCTTAACTCCATCCAAAATTTAAAAAACACACAAAAAAAAACCATTACATACATTTTTTTTTGTTCAAAAAGTTTTTTATTAACATAGGAAACATACAGCGCATAAGAAAACTGCATTTTGTCTTGTACACAATGAAAGAAATAATAACAAAATGTACTCTAGACCATGTCAGGTTACAATAAAGTTGACGAATTAGCAATGTGATTTAGATCAGCCTGAAACCTAACTTATATTAGGCCTAGACACTAGAACATATAGACAGATGCGTGTGGCATACATAGAGGCTAGGACACTACCATATAGAAAAGTGCAGAATATCTAGTTCTGTGTATACTAAAAGCTGTAGAACATTCAAACCATAACTAGTGTTACCCAAGGTAACCACTAGGGTGAGCGTCTATAGCAATTGGGTACATTAAGAGGGCGGATATTAAAGTACAAGGCAAGAAAAGTAGAAGGAGAAGAAAGGGAAAAGGGGGGGGGGGAAACAGGAGAGAAAATGATAAGAAAAAGAGGGAGAGAAAGGGAAGGGAATAGAGGAGGAATGGAGGAAGGAGAAAGTGGAGAGGCAGGAGCTGTGGTCGGCCGGCTCCCACTAAACATCTGAAGGCCAGCAGTTGGCTGCTGACCGACGGATGTTTGTTGCTATGGTTCTAATAGATGGTGATCAAAGTGTGGAGGTAGATAATGGTCAACCCATGGTTGTCAGATTTTAGAGTGTCGGGGGATAGTGTCTTGAACAGTCGCTTCGATTTTGCTGTGTATCATTGCCTGCGTAACCCTATTCTTGACTTCAGTCAGGCGCAGGGTGGAAGTTTTCCAGGCTTTAGCTATTGTTTGTTTGGCTGCCGTGGTGACCTGCAGAGTGAGACGCATCTGCGCCTTTGTGTACAAATTTGGGTAAAAATTGAGGAGGGCCAAAGCCGGGTCAGGGTCTAATGTCTTGTTGATCAGAGTGGATAAAATCAGAAAGACTTCAGTCCAGAAGCGTTGAACCACTGGGCAGGTCCACCAAATATGCAAATGCGTACCCCTCTCGTCACAGCCACGGAAACAGTTTGAGGAGTAAGAGGGTAAAAATTTTGCAATTCTATCTGGCACTAAGTACCAACGCATGAGAACTTTGTAGCTCGCTTCCAGGGCCACAATATTTTGCGAGGAGAGTTTAGTGTGTAGCCAAATATCAGACCAGTCATGTCCCATTACATACATTTTTAAGCACTAGTCCTTTTTAAGCCTTCTCCTTCCAATTGGGAAGATCTCCCCTTTCTGTCCCATCAATAAAGCAGGAAATGGATGACATCTCTCTAAAGGAAAAGCGGAACTTCACCCAAAAATTTTTGGAGGGAGCAAGTAACTCGTTTTAACAGGTACCCGCTGCCACTTCTGTTTGGATCCTAGAGAGGTGTCATAGGTCCCAGAAGGCTGTGAGGCCATTTACAAGGTGCAGTGTGGCTTGCACATGTGCAGTGGGCAGCCGACTCTGAAGCCACAAGGAGTCACAGCTGGCTGCCCACAGTTAACATGCTGGCACTGGGGACCAAAAACACCAGTGAAGAAACTGGCTCAGGTCAGAAAAATGCTGGATCTCTGGACTGGTAAAATCTGTTTAATAAAAGTCAGCCACTACAGTATTTGTAGTTGCCGACTTTTAATTTTCACACATATGACTAAAGCTCCTCTTTTAAAGTGGTACTAAAGTCTCAGTTTTTTTTTCATTTGAAAATAACACATTTGTTATACTCACCTCCTCTGTGCAGTGGATTTGCACAGAGCAACCCGATCCTCTTCTTCTGGGGTCCCTCTTCCGCGCTTCTGGCCCCTCCCCCCTCCACTGAGTGCCCCCACAGCAAGTAGTTTGCTATGAGAGCATCCAAGCCGAGCCACAGCTCCTTATGTCCATTCAGACATGAAGCCGCAACCCGGCCTCACCCCCCTTCTCTCCTTATTGGCTCGTTGATTCTGATTGACAGCAGCAAGAGCCAATGGGGCGTCGCTTCTGTCTTAGCCAATCAGAAGGAAAAGCCCCGGCAGCTGAGTCTCTTGTGCAACATCGCTGGATTGGCTCAGGTATATATTAGGGGGACTAAGAGGGGCTGCTGTACACAGAAGGTTTTTAATCTTAATGCATTCTATGCCTTTCCTTTACAACCACTTTAAGGGAAAACCATTCCCATTCTTCAAGTTTTCCAACATTCCTGTTACACAGAAGTAGATTGTTAGATTGACTTCTATCAGGCTGAAATAGTCATACATGGATCTAAATGAATCCAGTCCCTGCTGAAAAATGCAAATTTTGATTCTTTTATGGCCAGCTTAAGTGAACATTATATACTCTTTCAGTAAATCAGCAGTGTATGCTACACTTTCACATTTATTTTGGGCATATAATAGACAAATCATATGTGCTCCAATTTCACATTATTGCAAATCATCTGAAATAATCTGAAATATGTTTATTTTGTATGGTTATATTTTGCTATTATTATTATTATTATTGTTTATTATTATTATTATTATTATTATTATTATTATTATTATTACAAAATAAAAAGTTGTGAAAGTCCTTAAGTTCAGAATTTTTCAGTAGTCACTAGATGGTAGAATTACAATACTAGTCTGTATCCTCCAGAATACAGGTGCAGACCATATGAGCAGGAGGACAACATATGTAGTAAAGCCTTTTGGTGTCTATAAACACGGCATAGTAATACACATCTGGGATACATCAAGAACATTTTATCAGCGCATGTGGTAAGATTCTGCTCTGCAGAACAACCAGCCACACCATTTAAAAGGTTTTGTGAGATTATTTTTCTTTTTACATAGTTTCCTTTTGATAAACTTATCCAATGTAAAAATACCAAACTTCATATAAATTCAAGCAAATTTGTCAAATCTGTAATAATGAAAGGCATAATGTAATGAGAATTCATCAAAAGTGTTGCTCACAAGTACAGCCCATACACTGGGCCTGATCTGGTAAAATAAATGAAGAAAGGATACATTGAAGTAGTATTCTTGCATTGCAGGCTCACGGGGGCTCACGTGAGTACACAGATGCATACACAATTTGTGAACATGATCTCTCAATCTGTCTAACAAAATGTACTGATGTTAAACGTATACAGTACGGTCCTAGTTTGATCAGACACAGTGCACATTGAACATCCAAGTAATGCTGTTTTTAGGCTTTTTGTTCTTCAAGATGCACAAAGGAATGTGCATGTCGACATATTACCTAAAAATATAAAAAAATATATATATATAAAAAAAGAGAATGTAATCTGCTTGAGAAGTAATAAATTTCGCATGCACCAAAAAAGCAGCAGGTTTAAACAATATGGATACTTTGTTTTCAGATCAAAAAATGCAGCTTATATATGACATTAATAATTGAAAACATATTCAGCGGCACTCTCCTACAAAGTCATGTATGTCTGTTGGACATGGCTACTGATAGCATATCTACACATGTACACTGTAATGCCCCATTCACATGATCGGATTTTCCGTCAACAAATGTTGGATGTGAGCTCGTTGGAGGAAAGTTCAACTGCGTGTATGCTCCATCGGACTTTCCCCCAACAAATGTTGGCTAGCAGGTTCTCAAATTTTCCACCAACAAATGTTTGTTGTCAGATTTTCCGATCGTGTGTACACAAGTCCGTTGGACAAAAGTCCATGCATGCTCAGAATCAAGTACAAGGAGACATATCCTTCCAACAAAAATCCAAAAAAAATCCACGGTTTTATTGTTGGAAAGATTGTGAGTACAGGCATCATACCCACAGTACAGCATGCAATTTAGCTCTCTTACCGTTTCACTACCATCACCTTAGGTTGCATTCACACCTCTGCATTTTGAATCGCATTAATAATGACACCCAAAAGTAGCTCCGGAACTTCCTTTGGGCAACAAGCTTCATATGTTGTGGGTTCCCACGATAGCAGTGTGATTTATGACATGACATTCGCGGCAGAACTACACCGCCATTTTAGTTGCCAGGCATCTCAATGTGCTCTCTGTAAATTTGTCATTCACACCTCAGCGCAGGCAAAATCACAGCAAATCTGTCCATGTTTCAAAACGTAGAGATGTGAATGCAGCCTCAAAGATGAATTTCAGATATAGTATATTTTTACAATTTGGTCCAGCTTCAACCAATGTAACCATTTAGTTACCATAACTGGTCAATACCCCTGGAAGCTGGAAAGCCCTAAAGTAAACACCACTAGACATGTGCAATTTGTTTTGGTCCGAATGTAAATTCAGACAAATTTATGGTTATTCGGAGAGACTGATGTATCTGAATCTCCAAATGAAATAGTAACTTGAAATTTGCTTCATTTTGTTTTGTTTATTAATTTTTCAAGGAATTCCAAATTTTAAGAACTATTCAAATTCGTATCGGTCAAAAAGTGATCTACCGATTCAAATTATGTTTGAAGAACAGCTGGTTGTTAACCACTTAGGCCGCGTACACACGGGCAGATTGTCTGGCCAACTAAGTTCGTCAGACAATCCGACAGACAGTCCGTTCAAAATTTGCATGAACGGACTTTACCACACACGATGAGCAGACAGTCCGCTGAAAGCTTGCGCGATGACGTGTACGGCACGTACGACGGGACGAAAAATTCGACGTCCAATGCACTGCAATGCAACCTTCGCCGTGTAAATCCTTTCTGAGCATGCGCCAAACTTAGTCTGTCGAACTAGCCTACTCACGAGCGGACTGTCCGCTGAAACCAAGTTTGGACGGACTGTCTTACGGAAATTCCGTAAGACTTTGTTCGTCAGACAATCCGCTGAAAAAGTCAGCTGAAGCCCACACACGAGCGGATTGTCCGCTGAAACACTGTTCAGCGGACTAAGTTGGGCAGACAATCCGCCCGTGTGTACGCGGCCTTAGGCCCCGGACCATTGTAAGGACTTTAACCCTGATATTTTTGCTAATTTTTCAATTGCTGCCAACACAACAGCTCTGTGTTTTCCTTGAAGGATAATTAAACTTAGGAACAAAAATGTAATATAAGGCGACTTAAAAGTCTTTAAATATGGTAGCTGTATTTGTTTTCTTTTTACAAGTACAGAAAATATCTGTTCTTGCCAAGTGCATTGTCCTTGTCACATCCTGGGAGTTGGAAGGCAAGCAAAGCAATCTTATCTTTCTACGTAAAACGCTAAACCAATCATAATATGAAAATGAAAAAAATCAGACATGTTAGTAGACCAGCCATAGATACACTGGAGGTGTAAACACAGCCACCCAGTGACAGGGGATTCTTTATTCACAGGATCCCCAGGAGAAAAAAAAGGAAAAAAAGTCCAACATATTAGCTATTGTACGGTACACTTGCATGATAGGAATAATTCCAAGACCATCATTCTAAACTGATCAACCCTAAAGCCTTTTAAAGCATTGCCTATGGACAATTTTGGGTATCGTACATTTTTGTTCATTTTTGTTCCTTTCCTCCAATCAACTCTCACACACTGTAACTGCAGATTTCCACCCTCTCTTTTGTGATACTAAGCCCGTGTACACACGGTCGGACATTCTGATGGAAAATGTCCGATTGGACCGTGTTGTCGGATAATCCGACTGTGTGTGGGCTCCATCGGACTGTTTCCGTCGGAATATCCGACGAACAAAGTTTTAGAGCTGGGCTATAAAACTTTCCGACAACATGATCCGATCGGACTTTGTTATATTGTGTAGAGAATTGCGATTGGACAAAGTGCCACGCATGCTCAGATCAAATTCCTAGACCAAAGCTATTGGCTACTAGCCTTAACTTAGTCCCATAGTAACGAAATAACATCGTCACGTTACGTACGATCGGATTTTCTGACAACTTTGTCCGACCGTGTGTATGCAAAACAAGTTTCGGACAAAATCCGTCAGACAAAATCAAACAGATTTTGTTGTCGGAATGTCCGACCATGTGTACAAGGGCTAACAGACGGAGTAGGATTTTAACATGATTCTGTCCTTTTGAAGAGGTTTAGGGAAAAGAAGACGGAGGATAAACACATACAACCTATGAAGGAGGATTCACTTCACTTCACTGGGTATATGGGAAGGTTTAGAACAACTTTAGAGGCCTTTTGTCATTATAAGGGCATACCACCACTATTCTTTTATGGCAAGCTTACATATATATTTATACTTTAGGATGTAGTCATACATTCCTTCATTAAAATGATCCTCTTTGGTGATATTTTGTTTTTAATAGGTATACCTTGATTTTAATCTGTGTTGTTTTGTATATTCATAATTTTGTAATAAAAATGTTCAGTTTGTAAACATTTTTGTTTCAAAATTGTCATATATGTTTGTTTGTTTTTTCTCTTTTCTCCGCTTTTTTTAAATATATATTTTGAGCTTCTGTAGTAGCCCCGTTTTTTTGTAAAAATGGTTTGTAGTAGTAGTTTTCTGCTTTGGGCTTCAGGAGTGCTTGATAATTCTTATTTATCTATTAGAAGTATGGGCTTTGAGGTCTTTTCATATTTTGTGATGTATGGAACAATGCATCTCTCCTCTTCCATCCCCTCTGGACAGCAATTCACAACACAGCACCACCTACAGGAGGAAAGGTAAATATCACTTGCCTATACTTGTATTATTATTATTATACAGGATTTATAAAGCGCCAACAGTTTGCGCAGCGCTTTACAACATGAGGCCAGACAATACACTTACAATACAAATCAATACAGGAGGGACTAGAGGGCCCTGCTCGTTAGAGCTTACAATCTAGAAGGGAGCTTCAAGTTGAAAAAAAAAAGGTAATAACTGTGGGGGATGAACTGATGGAGAAAATGAAAATACAGTTGTTAGGTGTAGGTAGGATAGGCTTCTCTGAAGAGCTAATAAAGTAGGAGATAGGCAGACAGATTGGGGTAGGGCATTCCATAGGATTGGAGAGGCTTTGGAAAAGTCCTAGAGGTGAGTATGGAAGGAGGTGATGAGGGAGCTAGATAGCAGGAGGTCTTGAGAGGAACGAAGAGATGTAGCTGGGGGCAAAATTGTAGATGGCTTTGTACGTAGTTGTTAGTATTTTGAATTTAGTTCTTTGGCTGAGCGGAAGCCAGTGGAGGGATTGACAGAGAGGAGAAGCAGAGACAGAGCGATTGATAAGGTGGATGAGTCTGGCAGCAGCATTCATGATGGATTGAAGAGGTGATAGACTATGTAGAGGTAAGCCAATGAGAAGGGAGTTGCAGTAATCGAGGTGAGATGACCAGCGAGTGAATTAAGAGCTTTGTTGTGTCATTGGTTAGAAAGGGGCATATTTTGGAGATGTTGCAGAGGTTGAGGCGGCAGGATTTGGACAGTGAATGGATGTGTTGCTTGGAGGAGAGGTCAGAGTCCAGGACTACACCTAGAACCTTGGCATGTGGGGATGGGCTTATGGTTGTACCATCAATTTTGACAGAGAGATCAGGGGAAGGGGCATATGGAGGAGGAAAAATTACAAGTTCGGTTTTGGATAGATTTAGTTTGAGGAAGTGGTGTGACATCCAAACTGATATATCTGACAGTAAATTAGTGATATGTGAGGAGACAGAGGGAGTGAGCTGAGGGGTAGAGAAATAGATTTGGGTGTCGTCAGCGTAAAGGTGGTATTGGAAGCCATGGGAGGCTATCAGTTGACCCAGAGAGGAGGTGTAGATTGAAAATAGGAGCGGTCCAAGAACAGAACCTTGGGGGACTCCAACAGAGAAAGGAAGAGGAGAGGAGGAAATAGAGTTGTAAGAAACGGTAAAGGTGCGGTTGGATAAGTAGGAAGAGAACCAGCGAAGAGTCAGTCACGGAGACCAAAGGTGTGGAGTTTTTTGAGGAGGAGGGGGTGGTCAACCATGTCAAAGGCAGCAGAGAGGTCCAGGAGTAGAAGTACCGAATAATGTCGATTGGTTTTGGTCGTTAGTAGATCGTTTGTTAGTTTTAGGAGAGCAGTTTCTGTGGAGTGTTGACGACGAAATCCAGACTGAAGGGGATCAAGAAGGCTATTATCAACGAGGTGGACGCTCAGTCAGTTGTAGACTAGACATTCAAGGAGTTTGAATAAGAAGGGGAGCAAGGAGATGGGGCATAGGTTGTTAGAATTGGATGGGTCCGGTGAGGGCTTTTTTAGTATGGGTCTGACAAGTGAATCTTTTAGAGAGTTGGGGAAGATGCCAGAAGAGAGGGAGAGATTGAAGATGTGGGTTAGAGAGTGTAGTATAGAGCCAGAGGGGGAACCTAGCATTTGTGAGGGAACAGGATATAGTGTATAGTGAACACTTCCTATTGGTAGTCCAGCCTCAGATCTTAGTTGAGTATAAATGGTATTTAAAAAAAAAGTGAATGCATGAGAGGTGGAAGGGTGGTTTGGGGAAGTTTTGCCCAGAGGAGGACTTTCGACAATAAAACAATCAAAAATTTAAACAATGGGAAGAGCTATCAAAAAACACTGGGAGAAAGAGACATGAGAAAAGCTCATGCAGACAAAAAGCCTTGACATACAGTATATTGTAGATGCAGAGAGTGCATAATGATGTGGACATTTTTGACAGAACCATGTATGAGATGTGGACACTGGGGAGAGAGCTGCAACAAAATGGTGTGCAGAGTGTGTAAAAATGTGGACGCTGCTGAGGGAACAATGTGTTTTTTGGGGACTTGTCAAAGAAAGGACCAGATCTAATAGAAGATATTACCAAACTCTTCGAATAAATATAAAACTGTTCCATCATGTAAACAGGACAGGTCCACTTTCTTCTCTAGCAATGTACTGCATGGTGCTGTATATACACCAGTACTCCACTTTAGAACAAATAATATTATTACTTTAAAATGTTGAAAATCCTGCTGTAAATGCCAGTTGCCAGGCTTTTAGCAAGTGTTAAGAGCGATTAATAATAAAAAATTGATTTTTGTCTGGAGGAAGACATCAAAGAAATGATTTATCCTCCTGCTATTCTCTTGAAAGATAATTAGGGCATAGTAAGTATCTGGCAAAGTAGTTAAGCATAGTAAGGCTTGTCTTGGCAACTTATACTGTTTTAATAGCTACAATACAAGACAGCCAATTTACCTAAGTGTGTATTCACTTTAATACATACCATTTTACTTTAATACATAGCATTTGTTAGTCTCTACTGTTGGATTAATAAAGTAAATTAATGTTCTTACTGAAATGTTTTAGTAAAGTGACCACATTTTAAATATCATTAATTGAGGCAATCATTTCTTAGTTACTATATTTTCTGCTAAAACATTTGTTATAGTCTATGACCCAAATCTTATCTTATCTAAAAAGTGTGTATAAGGCCTCATGCATAGTGGACGTTTTTGCAGCTGCTTCTTGGGGCATCAGTTGTTTTTTTGTCCTGCTTCTAAACTCCCCTGCATGTTAAATGAGGATCCACTGGATCAGACTGGAGGTAAACAGCAAGGGACAGGTAGACTTCATTTTGAGATGAAACATGGGCTTTCCTCAAACATAACTTAACTTTCCTCAAACATAACTTACACCTTCACGCATGTGGACTGGTCTGATCTGCTAATTTCTTAAACCATATAGATAGCACAAAGCTATCCTTGGAAGATGTCATACATTGAATGATTGGGCAATTATTGCTTAACCCTCCTGTCGGTATTCCCGAGTGTGGCTCGGGGTTAAATGTCAATACATTTAGCGGTAACCCCGAGCCACATTGCATTGCAGAATCCTGGTACAGGTTACTTACCTTGTCCCCAGGATCCTGCGATGTCTCCCCTCTGTGTCCCCCGCTGGATCCTCCACCCGATGCTCTGTGTGTCGGTCACTATTCCCTACGAGCGTTGTGACTCATGGAGGCGAAGCCTGACAGCAAATTCAAAAACTACAAAATACATAACACATACAGTATACTGTAATCTTACAGATTACATTACTGTATCAAATCATTTCACATCCCTTTTGTTCATAGTGCTTTGTCCAGTGCCCTGCATGCACTTTTATATTATATATACTGTTCTTTCTGCCTGGAAACTTGAGATTCTCCATAGCAACCAAAACGTGTCCCTTTACGTCAAAAGTGGTTTTAGACCAGCTAGAAAACAGTGATAGTAAATTAGAACACTTGCAGAATTGAGCGACAGTGAATCATTTTATTATTATTATATTATTATTTTTTAATTATTTATAGTTATTTATTATATGACAATTTATGATTTTGTGTTTCAAACTTTATCATACCCGGGATGTCTACTAGACTCTTGTTTGGACAGATTTAAGTGTGTTATTACTAAGAATTACAGGTCTACAATATAAAATGCCAAATTTCTATGCAAAACAGTGTACCGCTTTGAGATTCAAAAATCTGACATAATAATACCGCCAGGGAGGCTACAGTAGTCATTTATCTGATTCTCTTATAGAACAAAATATAAATGTATATTTATTTCTATTTATGAAAAGTATAGTTATGATTTATACATTTAAAGTGTGTACATTTCCTTTCGTTACCCCATGTGGACTAGTACTAGTAGTGTTTTGTTACATCCGTTCACTAAGTGCAACAAAAATCCTGCCAAAACTTTTGGGAGCTGAGAACTTCATGTGCTTTCTGTTTTTGTTACATTGTTATCAGTTACACTGAGCAACATTTGATTTTTGGCTGCTAAATATGAAAATAACCTTTAATTTACACTATCATGTGCTATTTTGCAATACCTGTTGGTTATGCTGTACACATGAAAAAAAAAACATTAAAAAATATGGAACTGTTGTTGAAGCACATCCAGTACACCAAGAACAACTAGAATATCTTTGGAGATTTAAAAGCAGTATCTCTGCTGCTTGGAATGCACCTCAGATACACAAGTACTGTTGTTACAAATGTAAATGGAAGAACCATGCAAGAGTCGCATTACATTACAAAGGAATGTCTACTCTGAAAGAGCATGGTTCCAGGACAGAAAATATGGCACATTAACTATTTGTTGACTCAACAAAGATATTTTTGCCTCTGCATCACATAATTCGTGAACTGATGGAAAACTTTGCAAAAGTGAAGATCAAGGAAGGTAAAGGTTTTGTGATAGATGTTTCCAAGAATAACCAAAGCCAAGATTAAGGATGGCATTTTTTTGGGTTCACAGATCAGATACGTCATCAATGACAAGCAAATCAAAGATCTGTTAGTGAGGAAAGGGAAAATTGCCTAGAAATTATACAAGGATGTTGTTGAGATTTTACTTGACATCTACAGTACATTCATCTGGTTGACAAACTTCTTAAGCTTATTATTGACTATTAAGTGCAATATGTCACTTACAGTAAGATTCATTTTCTGCATTCACACTTGGACTTTTTTCCAAAAATCTAAGTGCAGTCAGTGACAAACATAGTAAAAAGGTTTCACCAGGACATTGCCACAATGGAAAAATTGTATTAGGGCAACTGAAATCCATGAATGCTGGCTAACTATTGTTGGACACTGCAGCAAGAAGAATTGGCCACTGAGTACAAATGAAAATCAGTAGAAAATATTTTTATTCCCGTTAAACGTACAGTATGCAGCATGCTGGAAAAGTTATGCATAGTAGTTATGAAACAATATGCAGTGTTCAGTTTGAAGGTGTCTATCATATTCACAAAAAGTTTTTTTCAGGAAGTAAAACATTTAAAAAAAAATGTTGTTCAGTGTTATCATTGTTCCCAGCTCTCTTTTTAAATTCCAAAAGACCACCCCCCCATTTTTGGAGAAGAAGAGAGGAAGAGGTGCTCTGTTTTCATAACACAATTTCTGTCCTTATGACAATGATGTTCCTCTATAGATACAGTAGAGTAAGAATTTCCTGGAAGTGAGGAAGCCTGTTTCTGTCACCATGTCCATCATGTGAAAAAAAATCCTGAAAAAAGAAAACTAATCAGCCAGCACATTTAGGGACCGGTAAACTGTAATATATATATAATTTCTGATCTTGGTTTTAGATCCAAGATAAGAAATTCCTTGTGACGTCACAGAGTGGTGCGTGCTGGATCGGTGATGTCACAAGGGGGCAGTGCCACCAGGTGACATTACCAGGTGGCCCCACCTTTTCCTATATAAGAATTTTCAGACGGTGGAGGAGGCAGTAGGTGGTCGGTCTTCATGGACGGCGGGAACGCTATCTTATTTTTGGGGTGTGGCAGGTGGTGTGATTAAGGATGGATTTACATCAGGGAAAACTGTTTTTTGATTTTTTAACCTCCCTGGCAGTATGATTATTTCAGATTTTAAGTGCTAAAAGCGGTACAATTATTTTGCATGTAAATTTGGCGTTTTATATTGTAGTCCTGTACTTTTTAGGACAAAGCCTCCCCGCCCCAAAGCACCCACACACCCCCATGTTGAGGGCGTGTGGCCTGGTATGGTTCATGGGAGGTGCTTAGATGAGGCTCAGATAAGGGTCTAGTATGGATTTTTAGGTGTGACCCCATGCCATTTTGTTTTACAATTTTTTTTATCAGCAAATGTTTTTTTTTTTCTTTTATTCCGCTGTCAGCGGGGAAGCCCATTGACAGCTGATGTTTTATTGGCTGTCAAGGCCCTGGCTGGTTTCCTGGCCCCACTCCCTAACAACCAGCTTTTACAGTGCCCTGATTGCTTTGCTCAATCAGGGCGCAGAATGCACTGGGCAGCGTGCAGTGCATTGCAGGATGTTCAGCGGGGCCAACACCTGCAAACTTGGATGTTCCCTGAACAGGGGGAACAGCCAATGTTCAATCAGAAATCATGCCCTGGCCGAACTGTTCACCCAACTCTATATCTAATTTAAAACACATTTTCTTCTGTATATGTAAGTGCTTAAAAAAAAAAAATCATTGCTCTCAGTCAAATGGAATTAAAAAAATTAATAAATTTGAATGGGTACTGTCCCAGATCCTCCATGCTATCTTATTTAACAACCCTTTGCCTATTTTTGATTTGACAATTTGGTTTCCATTCATTTCAAGGGAGTTTGAGTTCGGTCTTTGGCCTAAACTTCGCACTTAGGAAAACTAAATAGATTTATGTTTTCACAAAACACATTGGGGGGATTTACTAAAACTGGTGCACACAGAATCTAGTGCAGCTGAGCATAGTACCCAATCAGCTACTAGGTTTTATTGTCAAAGCTTAATTGAACAAGCTGAAGTTAGAAGCTGATTGGATACTATACACAGCTGCACCAGATTCTGTATGCACCCATTTTAGTAAATGTCCTCCATTGGTGTTTTAGGCTAGGTTCACACTGCTGCGGTGTACGAGATTGGATGTGATTCGCACCCCACTGCAGTGCAAATCACATGCGATCTATGTGCGATGCGATTTCAGCCATACAGCTAGTATGGCTGAATTTGCATCGCATCCGGCCCAAACTCATACAGGACCCTTTTTTTGGTCCGCAGCAGAATCGGATCGCATGGGTGTTCACACCATGTGATCCGATTCCTGTCCGAGTTTGCAGATCGCACTGCGATATGCGAACTGATTTGGAGGTGTCATTAACTTTTCACTGACACTCCCAGCAGTTCGCATAGGGCAGTGTGAACTACCGCCGGGAGGCATGCGATGCGGGAATCCGCAGTAGATTCACAGCGTTCCCGCATCGCAGCAGTGTGAACACAGCTGAAGGCTCGAGAACTAACAACAAATTCACAAGTTCCATGTACTAAAAGCAATGAATGTCAGCTTGCACAAAAGAGCTTGCTCTTTAAAGTTCAACAGCTAACCATTTTCCACATATCAAAACAGCAGTGCTCACAAATAGTAGCCAAAGAGTCTGCCAACACACTGTGTGCATGGAAATTGCTCTTGAGAAATGTAGTTTTGGGAGCATATCTACATTAATTATTATTATTATTATACAGGATTTATATATTGCCGACAGTTTACCCAGAGCTTTACAACATTAGGGTAGACATTACAATACAATACAATTCAAGACAGGGGGAATCAGAGGGCCCTGCTTGTTAGAGCTTACTAATAAAAACGACTTCTAAAATAATTTTACAAGTTTGGTTATAGGATGTATTAAAAGTTGTTTCCTGCTCAAAGAACAAGGTATAAAATAATGATGGAGTATATAATAGAGAAGTGGGAGGTTTTGGGGAAAGTATGAGGTATGCCTGGGTATATATGTTAAATCCACTAATTTAAAAGTGTTCATATTTCTGTTAAAATAACAACTAAAATAAACAATAGGCACACCGTACATATTTAAAATGTAGAGCAATACACAAATCACTACAAAACTAAACTATATTATGATTTCAATAAACTATGGTTATGGTTGATATCTAAGAAATAAATTCATCAAGCAAGAACCAGAATGCAGTGGCGTGAAAGCTCATGAGTGATTTCTCTGTGCTGTTACTGAATAATACGGTGGGATGTATGGATTTGTTGTTTCTCAAAGGCTAGAGGAGACTAATAGGATTATTGGATGTCAGAAAGCCAGAAATTATAAAAAAAAAAAAAAAGAGAAAGAAAGAAAATAGACATCTTAAGGGTGGTTAGGGACAATTGGGAAAGCAGCAAATAAATGAAACCACAGTTCCAAGATGATGCCAGATTCCAAAGAAAGGACAGCATAAAATATCCAGTGTAGCATCAATATGTACAGGAAATGCCATTTCCAAGAGTTGTTTCCTGTGGGAATGGCTGGTATGTTCCAGAATTGACATAGGGCACTGGGGGCACTCACAAGACTTTATTCAATATAGCTATTGTAATGCAGCATAGCCTATATGTTATACGGAAATGTCTGATTGACTGCATCAAAGGGCATTGTGAAGACAAAATCTGAAAACAGAATTATTGCTATGGATTAGATTCATTACTAAAGGATATACTTCATTCATTAGTGCTTATTTCCCTTTTTAATGCTTGGTTTTTCATCTTAAACATAGCTCTTCACACCTGTCACTCATTGAGCTCCCAACCATTTGCCCTTGCTGCAGCCAAGAAAACAATTTAACACAGTTATGGGAAGTGATAGGATAGGTTGTACTCTGTGGGTAGAAGTGACTGTCAGAGATGGCAGCAGATGATGGCTAGCTGAATTGTAGTGTGTGGCCATCCGTGCTTGACAGAAGTTGATTGTTTAACCACTTGACCACTGGGCACTTAAACACCCTTAATAACCAGACCAATTTTCAGCTTTCTGTGCTCTCACATTTTGAATGACAATTACTCAGTCATGCAACACTGGACCTATATGAAATTTTTGTCCTTTTTTTCACACAAATGGAGCTTTCTTTTGGTGGTATTTAATCACTGCTGGGTTTTTTATTTTTTGTGCTATAAAAGAATAAAATAAAAAATACAGAAAATTCTGTAAAAAAATTAATTTTTCTTTGTTTCTGTTATAAAATTTAGCAGATTAGTAATTTTTTCTTCATAAATTTTGGCCAAAATTTATACTACTACATATCTTTGGTAAAAATAAGTACAAATTGGTGGATATTATTTGGTCTTTGTGAAAGTTATAGAGTCCACAAGCAATAATGCCAATATCTGAAAATTGATCACACCTGAAGTACTGACGGCCTATTTCAATTCTTGAGACCCTAACATGCCAGAAAAGTACAAATACCCCCCAAATGACCCCTTTTTGGAAAGAAGACATTCCAAGGTATTTAGTAAGAGGCATGATGAGTTTTTTTAAGTTGTCATTTTTTCCCACAATTCTTTTCAAAATCAAGATTTTTTTTAACTTTTTTTTTTTTTTCACAAAATTGTCATATTATCAGTTTATTTCTCACACACAGCATATGCATACCACAAATTACACACCAAAACACATTCTGCTATTACTCCCGAGTACGGCGATACCACATGTGTGAGACTTTTACACAGTGTAGCCACATACAGAGGCCCAACATGCAGGGAGCGCGATCAGGCGTTCTGGAGCACCCAGGACAATTCTGACATTTCTCTCCTACATGTAAAAATCATCATTATTTGCTAGAAAATTACATAGAACCCCAAAACATTATATACGATTTTTTAGCAAACACCCTGGAGAATACAATCGAGGTCGTTGTAACTTTTTATCTCGCACGGTATTTGCGCAGCAATTTTTCGAATGCTTTTTTTTGGAAAAAAAACAGTTTTCGCTACTTAAAAATCCCCAAAGGCGACGATTTAATTTTTTTTTACTGGTTATATGTTTTGAGTTACAGAGGAGGTCTAGGGCTAGAATTATTGCTCTCACTCTAACGTTCGCAGCGATACCTCACATGTGTGGTTTGAACACCGTTTTCATATGTGGGCGGGACTTAAGTATGCGTTCGCTTCTGCATGCGAGCACATGGGGACAGGGGCTCTTTAAAAAATTTTTTTTTTTTATTGTTCATTTTACTTTATTTATTTTAGTTTGACATTTTTTTTACCCAAAAATAATTTTTTTGATCACTTTTATTCCTATTACAAGGAATGTAAACATCCCTTGTAATAGGAATATGGCATGACAGGTCCTCTTTACATCTCACCTCACCTCTCACCTCTAAGCTGGGAAGCCTGAAAGAAAAAAAAAAAGATTCTGGCTTTGATCATATTGGCGAGTCGGTAGAAGCACCGGAGGGCGGCGGAGGGGGGGGGGGTGTCTATGGCTGGGTATTGCAGGGTATCACCGACTATGGCTGGGTATCTCAGAGTATGGCTGGGTATCTCAGAGTATGGCGTTGCAGAGTATTGCGTTGCAGAGCATTGCAGGGTATTGGCAGGGGTTGCAGAGCATTGCAGAGTGTTGCAGGGTATTGGTGGGTGTTGCAGAGCATTGCAGAGTGTTGCAGGGTATTGGCGGGTGTTGCAGAGCATTGTAGGGTATTGACGGGTGTTGCAGGGCATTGCAGAGTGTTGCAGGGCATTGCAGAGTGTTGCAGGGTATTGGCGGGTGTTGCAGAGCATTGCAGAGTGTTGCAGGGTATTGCAGAGTGTTGCAGAGCATTGCAGAGTGTTGCAGGGTATTGCAGAGTGTTGCAGGGTATTGCAGAGTGTTGCAGAGTGTTGCAGAGTGTTGCAGAGTGTTGCAGAGTATTTCAGAGTAATGGCAGGGTATTGCAGGGTATTGCAGAGTATTGCAGGGTATTGCAGAGTAATGGCAGGGTATTGCAGAGTATTGCAGAGTATTAGCTGGCATTGCAGAGTATTGCAGGGTATTGCAGAGTATTGGCAGGGAATTGAGGGGTTAATTTTCGGTGAGCAGCAATGTGGGCACTGCAGATGCAGCCCACATCGCTGCTGACACCGATCTCTTCCCCCTCCGCTGTACCGATCGGTACAGAGAGGGGGAGGGAGGAACCGGCGTCATAACATGACGCCGGTTTGTTTACAAGTGATCACTCCGTCATTTGACGGAGCGATCACGTGGTAAACGGGTGCGATGAGCGGCCATTTACCGTGATCCGTGATCCACAGGACCCGGCGGTCACGGATGATCTCGAGTGCGCGCCCCAGGGGGCGCGCGAGAGCAGAATTCTGGGAGGACGTCATATGACGGCCTCCCAGAGTTAAACAACCGCCCTGTAGCCGCCATTCAGCTATGGGCCGGTTGTTAAGCGGTTAATCATTCTAAATTGAAGAGACATACTGGAAAACTTTCCTTGATCAGTGCCTTCAGCTGATGACCAGTGTATTCTGATGACTGGTTGGCGCCCGCTGTCAGGATACAATGAACCAGCGGTGTATAGCCAGCTTTAGAGTTGGTACAGGATTGATAATTCTCTTCTTACCATTAGAGAATGTACAGTCACCACCACCAGTATTTAGGAATGACGTTCAGATTCAAACTTTATAGGTTCTTTGCCACAAAAAAAGAGCAACCCATAATATGGCACACAGTCTTTGCCCCTATTTAGAGTCACAGGAGTCAAAAAATGGATAACTCACTCTCTTCACTATACTTCACAGCAGCCAAATTTTCAGTGTATAACGGACTTTTATGCCGCGTACACACGAGCGAATTGTCCGGCGTACTTAGTCCGGCAAACAATCCAGTGGATAGTCCGGTGGACTTTCTACCGTCCGGACTTGGCCACACACGGACACACAGAAAATCCGGCGTTTGCTAGAGCGATGACGTACAGCACGTACGATGGGACTAGAAAAAGGAAGTTCAATAGCCAGTAGCCAATAGCTTCCTTTTCGTACTTGCTTCTAAGCATGCGTCATTCTTAGTCCGCTGGACTAGCATACTGACAAACTTATTGTCCGCTGAAACCCAAGTCCGGCGGAAAGATTGGACTGCAAAAATACTTTCTAAGTCCGCCGAACTTTATGCTGGAAAAGTCCGCTGAAGCCCACACACGATCGAATTGTCCGGTGAAATGCGTTTCAGCGGACTAAGTACGCCGGACAATTTGATCGCGTGTACGCAGCATTAGAAAAACTTAAAAATTCTGTGTAGGGAGAGATACTGTTTTTGTATATATTTTTTTTTTGGCTTTTTGGTACATGGTCCACACGGCATGTCATGGCATTTGACCCATGTCTTTTGTTTCAAAATAGCTTGCTTTTTAGCCCTACAAGTGGACATATTTGAATAAGATTCTACCCTATACATTTTAATGGGGTCCACCACAAAGTTTGTGAACTTCAAACAAGATTTGTGCAACTCTTATTTTATTAAACTTTGGCAGATTCGCTCATTCCTACCAATGTTGTCACATGGAAGGAACAAAAGAAAGCAACATACTCGACATACCCAGAAGTACTTGATATTTCTCTTTGTTCCTGATGGCCAAAGAAGGGGATGAAGGAAGGTGAGCATGGGCAGCATCTCCTTTCTTCCATGTGACAGTGCTGACACTTTGCGATTGACCACTCAGTTCCCTCACATGGATGTGGGGAGAGAATTCTTATGCCCCATACACATGGTCGGAAATTCCAACGGAAAAGGCCCGATCAGAATATATTGTCGGAAAATCTGATCGTGTGTGGGCTCTATCGGACTTTTTCCGTCTGTAATTCTGATTGAAAAAATTTGAGAGCAGGATCTCAAATTTTCTGACAACAAAATCCGATCAGACTTTTTACGATCGTTTGTAGAGAATTCCGATCGAACAAAGTGCCACATATGCTCATATCAAAGTACGAGAGCACAGCTATTGGCTACTAGCCTGAACGTAGTCCCATCGGAACGAACAAACGCCATCATGTTCTGAACTCGATTTTCCGACAACTTTGTCTGACCGTGTGTATCCAACACCAGTTTCGGACAAAATCTGTCGGAAAAAATCTGACGGATTTTGTGGTCGGAATTTCCAACCGTGTGTACAGGGGCTTAGTGCTATTTAAGCCCCAAGTCACTAAACACAGTTGTACCATAAGGCTGGCTGCACATGATTGCTGGAGCCACTGAAGCATTGTAATGCAAAATTGGGATCGACACAAACACAATGTTTGGGCAGCTATGTTGTATAGCACTACCTCCAACCACACACATGTGAAATGAGCTGCTCAGAATTGCCTGCCAATGTCCAAACCAAACCCAGCTTTAAGGCTGAGCTTTACTCTCTCAATCAACATTAAAGTGATTGTAAAGTCTCATTTTTCTTTGTTTAAAAATAACAAACATTTTATACTTACCTGCTCTGTGCAGTGGTTTTGCACAGAGGAGCCCAGATCCTCCTCTACTCGGGTCCCTCACCAGTGCTCCTGGCCCTTCCATCCTGCTCAGTTCCCCCACAGCACTTGTTATGGGGGCCACTGCTCTTTGTGTCCATTCAGACATGGAGCCACGGCTCTCTCTTCTCATTGGCTCACTGACTTTTATTGAGCCAATCAGGAGGTAGAGTCCCAGACAGCTGAGTCCCTCATGCAACATCGCTGGATTGAGACGGGGCTCAGGTAAGTATTAAGCCCCATACACACTATCCGTTTTTCTGCTGATTTTTGTCTTCAGATTTACCAAAACCATGTAGTGCCTGATTGCACACAAATTTAAACTCCTAAGGTTTGACCTCATATTATATGGTTTTGGTAAATGTGAAGGAAAAAATCAGCAGAAAATCTCATGTGTATGGGGCTTTAGGAGGGCTGAGGGGGGGCTGCTGCACCCAGCAGTTTTTTTCTATCTTAATACAATGCCTTTCTATGGCACTGCAGTGAGAGTGGCGTGCCTCCACTGCAGCATTTTTATTGGACAGCTGAGGCTAATGGTGCTTTACCATTGGTCCAAGGTACCAAGCTGTCCATTGAGCTCAGTGCCTCTGACAAGAAGTGAGGAGAGGCACTGTGAGCACATCCTCTCAGTCTGCCGCAAACAGAGTGTGCCAGCTTGTATTTAAGCTGGCTGCTCCATATGTAGCTTCTGACAGGCTGTGCAAGGAGCCCCGTATCTCTGGAACTATAGGTTGTAGGAGCCCCACATTTTGGCTAGTGGCGGGGTAGGACCTAGGCTATCTACCTGCCAAGCTCAATTATTTATTTTTATTTTTAACGTCTGCACCTCCCTGCTGTTCAGATACAGTTAAAGTGATTGTAAAGCTACGTTTTTCTTTTTTTTTAATAACAAACACGTCATACTTACCTCCACTGTGCAGTTCATTTTGCACAGAGTGGCCCCGACCCTCAACTTCTGGGGTGCCCTGGCAGTGCTGGTTGCTCCTCCCCACATCGTATAACCCCCTAGGAGAAGTGCTCTCCCGGGGAGTTACCTTGAAGGCTCGCTCCCGAGTCCAGTATTTGCGCCCGTAGACGCAGAATGCATAACTCGGCCCCGCATCATTGGATTTGTTTGACAGCAGCGGGAGCCAATGGCTGCGCTGCTATAAATCTATCCAATCAAGATCTGAGACAATGGGTAGAGGAGAAGAGCCTGTCTCCGGCGTGGGAATGACGGGGCTCAGGTCAGTGACAGAAGTTTTTCACCTTAACCCCCCTGGCGGTATGATTATTTCGGATTGAACGTAGTCCCGTCGTAACGAAATAACGTAATCACGTCGGATTTTCCGTCAACTTTGTCCGACTGGGTGTATACAACAGTTTCGGACAAAATCTGTCAGACAAAATCCTACGGACAAAATCTGATGGATTTGGTTGTCGGAATCTCCGACCGTGTGTACAAGGGCTTAGGAATAACTCTCTTAAATCTGTCCAAACCGAATGAAATGAAATCATAAATTATAATATAATAAATAACTATAAATAATTATACCAAATAATAATATAACAATAATAAAAATTATTCAATAATGTAATCAAATCAAAAACACTGAAATTTGCTCAGTTGCAGAATTGTCACTGTCATTACTTTTCAATATTTGATGACGGATCGCCGCACAAATCGCTATCCCTCAATTCTGCGAGTGATTCCAATTTATTATTGCTGTTTTCTAGCTGGGCTAAAATCATTTTTGATGTAAAGGGACAGTTTTGGTTGCTATGGACAATCTCCAGTTTCCAGGCAGAAAGAACAGTTTTTATTATATAAAACTGCATGCAGGACACTGGGCAGACCACTAGGGACAAAAGGGATGTGAAATAATTGCATACAGCAATGTAATCTGTAAGATTACATTATACTGTATGTATACTGTGTGTTTTACTTTTTGAATTTGGTGCCGATCTCCGTCCCTGTGCGTCGCAATGCTCGCAGGGAACGGAGATCAGCTCTGTGATAGATCCGGCGGAGGACGAGCCGCTCGTACAGCGGGGGGGACATCGCTGGATCCAGGGGAGAAGGTAAGTAATCTCCTCCTGCATTCACCGATGCGGTCCCAAGTCTGGCTCGGAGTTACCGCTTTTGGTACAAAACTTCTACCCCGAGCCAGACTCGGGAACACCACCAGGGGGGTTAATGCATAGGATGCATTAAGGTGAAAAAACACGAGGTTTACAACCCCTTTAAGCTTTGCTTTAAGGTGGTTATACACTGTGCAATGTTCTTTATGAATTTGAAGTCCATTAATAGGACAGTTGAGCTGTGCTGTTCATAGATCAGTTATAACAATTGCACATGTGATAAAAGATTTTTACTTTCATCACAAAGATTTGCATACATACTTATAAAGAGCAGGCCTGGAACAGGATGCTCAGCATTTAAGAGGAGGACCCACATGACTGTTGTTTTCAGTCTAGGCTGTAGCTAGGCAAGTTTACAGGTCTACCTGATTGGACAGTAGAAGGGTGTGGCTGGGTGTAGCAGGGCGGGGTCATTGGGGGTCTAGTAAGAAGTGGATGTTAACCAAGGGGCAGTCAGATCTTAGTCAGCCGAGGAGAAACTTTTGGATGAATCTGGAGCCACTTTTCAGGTCTGTGCTGTAAGGACATTGCTATGGCGGACATTTAAAGTATGCTCTCTCAGATTAAGGCAGCAGCGGTGGTGAATGGCCACCAGTGGCTGGAGTCTCAGATGATCGACATGCTGCAGGGGTCAAGGCAGGGTCCTTCTACACTTGCACCCCAGCTATCACGGGCTAGGAGGTCTAAGCCTCCTGTGCGTCCCAGTCCATAGGTGATCCCTAGGATTGGCCGCCGCACTAGGAGCCCCATCCAGGATCCTTCAGCCCCAAAGGCAAAGAAGATGCCACTACATTCTGCTGGCCGGGCTGGAAGGAATACTCTCTAGGGGGTTTTGCCTGTTCGCATGCTCTGCTGCGAACGAAACCGGGGAGGGGGGGGGGGGGTGTTTGGCTTATCCCTACTGATTATTCAATGTTTTAAAAACATCGGCTCTAGAGCCACGTGAACAGACATTTTCTATCCCTTCCTCTATGGCCATGCGATCTACAGTAATTCTGCAGTCCAGACCAGAAGCCCATGGTAACGTTTTTTGAACATTGTAATCTGTAAAGGATTACGTAAACTTTAGATTAAGAAGAGAGAACTGGAGTTCCCTGATCATTGATTCTCTGATTACTGATTGGTTGTACCATGTGACTGGAGTTGCTCTTTAAGATGTCTGTTTACTTTGTGCAGTTGCCTTACAACAATATTAGAATGTGAATATTTTTATTATGGTTTACTATGAGCTTCTTTGTCACTCTTTTTGAGTAGGCTTCCAAAATAGCCTATCTAAAAGGTCATCACTATGAGTGGGTTGCATGTTACAGAGAGTTTAGTTTGTACAACAATAAACAAATTTTGAGGTCATTGTTTATGATATTATGGATGTCTTTGCCAATGATGGAACATGTTTTTTTTCAATGAATATACATGCTTTTCAGTCATTGTATTTGATGTGAAAATCATTACCTTAAGTAATTTTACTGAGCATGAAAACCCTCTGAAAACTACCAGCAAACAAACACTTTAGGTCCTGATGCACATGGGCCACCTGCATTGGAGTAGTTGTCTGCTATGTATAAACAATTTGTATGATTCCCAGATCACTTTTTTCTAGTGTTTAGATATGTTCCTGGGTTTAGCTGCCTTTACACACATTTGTATGTATTAATTAGCTTAAAATGAAGCTTATGCCGCGTACACACGGGCGGACTGTATGGCGTACTTAGTCCGTCGAAACACATTTCAGCGGACAGTCCGCTCGTGTGTGGGCTTCAGTGGACTTTTTCAGCGTGCAGTCCGGCGTACTAAGAATTTCGGATTTTTGGAAATTCTGTCCGTCATACTTTGGTTTCAGCGGACAATCCGCTCGTCAGTATGCTAGTTCGACGGACTAAGAATGGCGCATGCCCAGAAAGGATTTACACGGCGGAAGGGTGCTTTGCTGTGTATTGGACTTCCTATTTCTAGTCCCGTCATACGTGCTGTACACGTCATCGCGCAAGCTTTCGACGGACTGTTTGGGTATCCGTGTGTGGTCAAGTCCGTTCAGTGGAAAGTATGACGGACTGTCCGTCGGATTGTATGACAGACTAAGTACGCCATACAGTCCGCTCGTGTGTACGCGGCATTAGACCTCATGCACGGGTGGTTTGACCTGTCAATGTATAAATCCCAGTTTTTTTGGGCACCCAGAAGGCACTGGTGCAGAGATCAGCCCTATTGGCAGCCGCCTGTAAAAATGTATGACATACTGAAATACGCAGCTGGATGTACTCGCATTTAGGACCATATATTTTCAGAGCATATAGCCCTAAAATGGAAGATTGTATACTCACCTTTCCGTAATTTTCCTTTCCTGACGCATCTTCATGGCAGCACACACTGGGGTAGTGACTCCGCCCCCACAACCTGACAGGATTGGATTAACTATAAATTTGAAGGGGAGACCCCCTGCTGCATTCTCTGTAAATATCATCACAAAAGAAACAGGGAGGGCAACTGTGTGCTGACATGAAGATGCGTCAGGAAAGGAAAATTACGGAAAGGTGAGTATACAATTTTCCATTTTCCTGACGCCTTCATGGCAGCACACACTGGGAAATAACTCGCCAGTCGGGTGGGTGCAAGTAAAATAATATTTATTCCTTATAATGCTGAAGAATTGGCTCTAATGACGGATCTGCCGAAGTCTTGCATGGATAAATGAGCGGAATCCACCTTGTAGTGGGAAATAAAGGTATTCCTGGAGAACCATGTTGCTGCCCTGCAAATTGTCTCTGGTGAGACCCTGCAATACGCTGCCCAAGAGGTAGCCACTGCCCTAGTTGAATGAGCCCTGATGTCTTCAGGAATCGCCATATTCTGGGTGGAGTAAGCTTTTTTAATGGTTCTGACTAACCAGGATGCAATAGTGCATGAGGAGGCAGCTTGCCCCCACCTGGTTCCATGGGGAATGATCAAATGAGAGTTAAGTAGTTCATGATGGTTGTTTTGACATCTAGTGGATGAGGATTACCCTGATCATCCGTGAAGGATGGAAGGATGATGTCTTGGTTGTAATGGAAGGAAGTTGCCACTTTGGGTATGAAGTGTTCGGAAGGTCTTAGGACTACTTTGTCGGAAAGAGAACTAAGTGAGGCTCCGAAACCTTTAATGCTTAAATCTCCGACACTCTTCTAGCTGATGTAATCACAATGAGAAAAGAAAATTTTAAAGTCAAGTCCCATAAAGAGATAGTTTCAAATGGAACAAACGGAGGAGAAAGGAGAGCATGGAGAACTATTGAAAGATCCCATGATGGAAAGACTGGCCTCCTGGAGGGTTTAATCTTTAAATAGGCTCTCAAAAATTGGATTACCAATGGGTGGAGTGCCCACTTAGTATCTGTTTTAGCTGACAGAGCTGATACCTGAACCTTTAGGGTACTTAAGCTTAGACCCTTGTTGACCCCCGACTGGAGGAATTCCAGGACTTGAGAGGGTTCCGGAGAAAGGGAATTCTATCCTTTCCGTTGTGCCATGAAGCAGAATCTTCCCCAAACCTTTGAATAGATGGTATGGGTAGTGGCTTTCTTGGCTTGCATCAGGGTTGATATGACTTCATGAGAACAGCCTTGTGCTCTTAGTCTAGCCCTCTCAATCTCCAGGCCATCAGGTGCAATTTCTCTGGTGCAGGATGTAAAAATTGACCTTGAGACAGAAGATCCGGAGATATTGGGAGAGGAACTGGAGGTTGAAGGCTGAGCTGTAAGACTTTTGTGAACCACGGCCTCCTCGGCCACAGTGGAATAATCGTAATTACCGTCACCGAGGATCTCCGAAGCTTGGATAGGAACCTCGCAATTAACGGAGTTGGAGGGAATATATACCCCAACTTGAAGTTCTATGGGTGAACTAGACAGTCCACTCCCTCTATATATATATACTTATTATTTATTTATATATTACTTATTTATTTATTATTTATTTATTAATTATTTAATTTTTTATTATTCATAACAAAGTTTATCTGCAAGAAACAATATAATAATAATAATAATAATAATAATATAGGAGTCCCACAAGGACTTACCTTGAGACTGCAGAGTGATCTACATGCAGAGGCAGCAGCCTTCCTTAAGTCTTGCAGAGTGCACAGCAGAATCACAGAGAAATACAGCTCTGTATTTGAAAATAGCGCCATTGCGGCAGCTAATTGATGCTCCACGCATGCACAGAAGCGTCCTGAGTGTTCCGGCGCCATTTTGGATAAGGGAACACACATTAAAAAACATAGAGGAAAGAAACTGGCACTGCACGTGCTCAGAGCGGCCAAACAGCGCCATCTAGGCTGGAATTACAGCATAGAGAAAACACCACTGAAGGAGAAACAAACGGCAGCCATGACAGGGGACTACAAGAGACAGCAATCCCAAAGGTAGAGAAAAAAAGGGAATATAAACCACCACTTACTATAAAGATAAAAGATGGATATTAATATTTAAATAAGAGGAATTAATAGGCAAAAGAAGAAGGGGAGTCCACTGCAAAGGTAAAAAAGCTTCTTTAAAGCTTTGGTAATGCCAGAAATCCAGTAGCCCCCTGAGACCACCAGAATGGGGGTTCCCTCCATAGAAGCTCCTTTAGAGACTGTACAGGAGGGACTTCCAAACAGGAGAGGCTTGAACCTGATGGGGTGAATGCGATAGAGGCTTATTCATCTGTAACAGGAAAACTCCGTCCGTCCAACCTATCAGGTGAGGATAAAAAAGAGAACGCAGCGGGGGGTCTCCCCTTCAATTTTATAGTTAATCCAATCCTGTCAGGTTGTAGGGGCGGAGTCACAACCCAGTGTGTGCTGCCATGAAGGCGTCAGGAAACACTATTTGCTTACAAGGTAAAGGATTTTCAGTGCATTCGATCTGAAAGTGTGCAAGCAAGAATTATGTTTATTTGTTTTTTTTTGGAGTAGGTATTTGAAGTAAACAGACATTTTTTTTTTTGCTTTTTTTTTATCAAGCTAAATTAAATTTCAAAACTTTCCTTGTAATTCGGTTGAATAATAAATCTAAATTAGTTTGTATTCCATTTGTATTTCTATACTACAAAGATAAAAAATACAAAAAACACAAAGAGCCTAAGGGCCGGTTCACACAGCGAGGCGATGCGAGGCGACACGGCTCGCCTCGCCTCGCTCCCGCAAGTCGCCCCCGTTCTGTACAATGGAACCGTTCTGAGAGGAGCGACTCGAGTCGCTCCGACTCAGAAAAAAGGTTCCTGTACTACTTCGGGGCGACTTCGGAGGCGACTTGCATTGACTTCTATACAGAAGTCCTCTGCAAGTCGCCGCTGAGGTCCCCGCAGGTCGCGGCGAGGCAAGTCGGAGACGCCTCGCCGCGCCTCGCTGTGTGAACCGGCACTAAATGATTCCTTAAAAAAAACACCCAAAGATCAATTGCACTTCACAGACAAATGCCACATTGTTTATATGAATATTGTCACAAACTTAAATTGATTCTAAGGGTCCGTTCACACAGGGGCAACACGACTTTGAGCGAGACTTTGGGAGGCAACTTGGACACGACTTGAGTATGAATCACAACACGACTTGAGGCAACTTACAAGGCAACTTAAAGTTGCTTCCAGGAGAGGAGACTTTACCAGTGGCCAATCACATAATAATCAGCTCTGTGGGAGGGAGGGGTTTGCCTAGAAAACTATTTTTACTTCCTGGAAAGTTTCTTCAGTTAAGACAGGGGATCAGACTTGGAGGCAACTTCTATTGAAATCAATGGGTACAAGTTGCCTAGAAGTCAGATTGAAGTAGTACAGGAACCTTTTCTGAAGTCAGAGCAACTTCAGTAGTGTACATTAAGACGGCTCTCATTCACTTACATTGATTTTATCATGTTGCGCGACTTAAGGCAACTTGGGGCGACTTCAAGTCGGATCCAAAGTTGCTCCTGTGTGAATGGACTCTAAGGCCGCGTACACACGGGCAGACTGTTCGCCCAACTTTGTCCGCTGAACAGTGTTTCAGCCGACAGTCCGCTCGTGTGTGGGCTTCAGCGGACTGTTTCAGCGGACAGTCTGACGCACAAAGTTTTTCGGAATTTCCGTAAGACAGTCCGCTGAAACTTAGTTTCAGCAGACAGTCCGCTCGTGTGTAGGCTCGTTCGACAGACTAAGTTTCGCGCATGCCCAGAAAGGATTTACAGGGCGGACAGGGCGGAAGCGCTCGGTCTTGTAAAACTAGTGTTCGTATTGAAGCTAACATATTCGTCATGCTGCTAATTTTGTGGTTTTTTAATATAGCCCGTTCTTTTCTTCTTCGTAATGCAAGAAAAGTGAAGTAGCTTTGCTGCTTATATTCACACAGAGTTATACCACATGTTTTTATTCATCCTCATCCTATGATTAATCTTCCAATTATAGAAAAAATATATTCCAAATTATTAAACCCCCCCCCCCCAAAAAATATATATATATATATATATATATATATATATGGATGGATGGATGGATGGATGGATGGATGGATGGATGGATGGATGGATGGATGGATGGATGGATGGATGGATAGATGGATGGATGGATGGATGGATGGATGGATGGATGGATGGATGGATGGATGGATGGATGGATGGATAGATAGATAGATAGATAGATAGATAGATAGATAGATAGATAGATAGATAGATAGATAGATAGATAGATAGATAGATAGATAGATATCTAAAAAAAAAATATATATATATATATATATTTTTTTTTATTTATTAAAAAAAATATAGAATTTATCTATTACTATATATTTTTGGAACTACTATTGTCATTTTTTTTTTTTTTTTTGTGGGGGGGGGGGGGGTTGAAACAAGATGGACTTGCATTTTTTTTGGCCAAGCAGGACTATGCAAGTAGAGATAGATAGATAGATAGATAGATAGATAGATACCCAAACCAGCATTTTAGCTTACACATGATTGCATGTTCAAAATCAGCAGAGCTTCCCCTCATTTCAAATGTTAAGCCTCAAATTTACAGCGACTGCACTTCCAAGTGCACTTGCAGTGCTTTAAAAATTGCACTTGAAGTTAGAATATTTACATGAACGTGTGTTTTGTAAATAACCCCCAGAGTCTTTTGACATGTATCTGCCTACTCACAAATAAACTTTGTTTTTTAAGCCAAAATAAAAAAAAAATAAAAAAACATACAATATTTTTTTGAAATAATACATTTTTATTTTTCCTCAGAACAAAACTAAATCAAGAGGGAGGCAACACTGGAGACAATTTTGACGTTTGTGAAGCCTTTTGTCCCCCAGGCACACATCAAGTGAGTGGCCACCAAAATTCCGAACCTGTGTAGCATGTAAATAGGGAGCACAACATGGTCCTAGAATCCCAAAGACCAGGAACAGCAGCAGATGAGATCTATGTCCCCAGACTGTGGTACTACAACAGCCTGCATCTTCTTTCAGAGCAGACTGAAGCCAGGCAGTCACTTGCGACTCTTCCGTCTAGCCTTCCCTCCACGCGTCGCTGGAGGCTGTGCCTCTGGTGGTGAACTTGTGGTAGGAGGAGGAGGAGGAGGAGGAGGAGGAGAAGGAGGAGCAGTAGGGTCTGCGTTATAAAGCTTGGTGGTTGGAGTGAGCTCACCCTTCAGACCCCGTTGGATGGCATCAAAAAATATTGCTTCACACAAGTTGCGCTGTGGTTTTTCCATTTTGAGTAGCTTACTAGCCAGATAAGTGCCATAGGCCTCCTCCGGATTGGGGGGTTTGGACAGAACTTGGGTGGCTTGGCGTATAAGTGCCAAGGACTCCTCCTCTGTACGGGTCATCCTCCTGGGCCTTTTGCTGGCTAGGCGGAGGGGAGGGACCTGGCTTTCGGTCCGACTCCTGCTGGGCCCAGCTAGCTCCTGTGTGTGGCTGGTCCCGGCCTCCTCCTCCATACCACTGGTCCCGGCCTCCTCCTGGGTGAGCTCATCCTGTTTAAAAAACAAAGAAATCACTAAATAAAATATGTCTATATTTTGAAATCATCAATCACTAACAATTTTACAGTTCTCACTTGCAAATACATTTGTCTTGAAATACAAAAGGCTATCATTTTGACACCATCATTTTTCCATCAGTTCACCAAGATTTGAGCCACATTTGTGTAAACTACTGTATCCTTCTATCTAATTTAATTTGTGATGAAATCCTAGATTTGGAAGCAATTCAAACATTGAACTTTACATCATTAATATTTGAGCAATTGAAACTTTAGAAACTAAAATATACCTGGCTCCAGCTGGGCGCATCAACTTCGTCCAGCAAGGAAGGGTCTGGATCTTCCAGGGATGGCTCACCTGAGGCGGAGGGAAGGGTGGAGGGACGGGTAGACGGAAGAGTAGAAAGTGACTGCCTGGCTTCTGACGTGTCATCCAGAAAACGCAGCCTGTCATAATACCACAGCTTAGGTACATAGACCTGACCTGCTGCTGATCCTGATGTTTGGGACTCTAGGATCTTTCTGCGCTCCCGCCTATACACGCTACGCAGGTTCTTAATTTTGGCGTTCACAAAGTCAGTGTCTGCCTGGGGGAGTCGGGTTTTCACAAACGTCAAAACTGTCTCCAGTGTCTTCTTCCGGGCAGCACGGCTAGAATATTGTGGGTGTTTTGAATCCCAAAGACTACTGTGCGACTCAATTAAATCCAGAAATGTGGAGAGGAAGGCCTCCTCCTTAAAGGGGTCTGGGTTATACCTTTGCATTTTCTGTTTATGTTGTTTTCTGAAAAACAAAAACAAAAAAAACAAAAATAAATACAAAAAAAAAGTCAGACCAAATGCACACTATTTATATTGTGACAATGTAGGCGAGACACACACTACCACACACGCTACCCCCCCACACACACACACTACCCCCCACACACACACTACCCCTCCCACACACACAAACACTACCCCCCCCCCCCACACACACACACACACTACCCCTCCCACACACACAAACACTACCCCCCCCCCCCACACACACACACACACACACTACCCCTCACACACACACACACACACACACACACACACACACACACACACACAAACACACACTACCCCCCTCCTATACACCCACCCCCACCCCACAACAACCAAACAAAACACCAACCCCACTCAACCACCAACCCACATAAAAATCAATTAAACATCAATAAGATTACATTTCAATATACACATTCCTAACGCAGGCTTAAAATTAAACTAAAATAAAACGATAACTATCTTACCGTCGCGTGTAGCACTCGCTGCTTCCGTTCGGACAAGCGTACGGCCTCGCGGTAACGCTTTATATACAGCGCATGCGTTCAGGCTCCGCCTGCGTCGCCCGCCCCTGACGTTCCTTGTGACCGTATTTCCCCGCCCCTTTTACCCTCGTTCCGCTGTGGGTGAATGATAGGAGAAAATGGCGGACGCAAATTCAATTAGCAGCGTGAGCAGCGCGGAGGAAAGCCATGGACCCCATGCTTCCGGAGCAAGGAGGAGATATAAGGCCACCAATATGGCCTTTGAAGAGATGGTGGAGATGGTGGCTATATTAAGAAGGGAGGACTATGATGGGGAACATGGCCCGTACCCCAAACCTAATGTCCGGAAAAGCGGCATCTTGGATAAGGTCGTGACAACGTTGCAGAACAAATTTGGGGTACAAAGAGGCAAGGACCAGCTCCGGAAACGATGGTCCGACATCAAGTCCAGGGAGCCGGACCAATATCACCGCATCAAAAAGGCCCTGAATAAAAGTGAGTAAACTCCACGTTTATCGTGACTGTCGGACATAATCGCTCGTATAGGTATTATATGTAAATCTGGCGGATTTGTTCGTAATCGTTCGTGTAGATATTGTATGTAAATCTGGCGGATTTGTTCGTAATCGTTCGTGTAGGTATTGTATGTAAATCTGGCGGATTTGTTCGTAATCGTTCATGTAGGTATTGTATGTAAATCTGGCGGATTTGCTCGTAATCGTTCGTGTAGGTATTATATGTAAATCTGGCGGATTTGATCGTTCGTGTAGTTAATAGTTTATGTAATGAGCGCATATGGTTGTTCGTATATGTGGGCGTAAATAGCATGAATTTGTATATGGTGTAAATTTATCTGGTGTTGGATTAGATTTTAATTAGTTATTAATTAGTTAATTTTTTTTTGTATTGTTCATGATAAACTGAATTGTCACACTCAGTTTATAGGATATACATTTTTAATAAAGTTTCATAAATTTATTCAGTGCAATGTAGACTCAATAAAAAAAATGAGATAGATAGATAGATAGATAAAATGCTGGTTCAACATCTGGACTGGGAAACATTTAGTGTAGTTTGGGACATCATAGAACATTTTTTGACATAATCACAAACAGGTACTCCAGGGGATGATTCGAGTGTGTCCGTCTGTGAAACTTGGACAAAAGATATAAAGTATCACAGTTTGGTTAACCCCCCTGACGGTATTCCCGAGTCTGACTCGGGGTGGATTTTTCATACCAAAAGCGGTATCCCCGAGTCAGACTCGGGACTGCATCGCTGGATCCAGGAGGGGGTTTACTTACCTTCTCCCTCGGATCCAGCGTTGTCTCCCCGCTGTACGAGCGAGCCGTGTCTCGCTCGATGCATTACATCGCCGATCTCCGTGCCCTGCAAACGTTGCGACGCACGGGCACGGAGATCGGCGCCAAATTCAAAAAGTGAAACAAACAGTAAACATACAGTATAATGTAATCTTACAGATTACATTGCTGTATGTAAATATTTCACATCCCCGTTGTCCCTAGTGGTCTGCCCAGTGTCCTGCATGCAGTTTTATATTATAAAAACTGTTCTTTATGCCTGGAAACTGGAGATTGCCCATAGCAACCAAAACTGTCACTGTACATCAAAGATGATTTTAGACCAGCTAGAAAACAGCGATAATAAATTAGAATCACTCGCAGAATTGAGGGATAGCGATTTGTGGGGAGATCCGTCATCAAATACTGAAAAGTAATGACAGTGACAATTCTGCAACTGAGCAAATTTCAGTGTTTTTGATTTGATTACATTATTGAATAATTTTTATTATTGTTATATTATTATTTGGTACAATTATTTATAATTATTTATTATATTATAATTTATGATTTAATTTTTCAAACTTTATCATACCCGGGATGTCTGCTAGACTCTGGTTTGGACAGATTTAAGAGAGTTATTCCTAAGAATTGCAGGACTACAATATAAAACGCCAAATTTTCATGCAAAATAATGGTACCGCTTTTAGCACCTAAAATCCGAAATAATCGTACCGCCAGGGAGGTTAAAGGCTAGGTTCACATTGCTGCAATGTATGAGATCAAATGTGATTTGCACCGCACTGCAGTGCTAATCACATGTGATCTCTGTGTGATGCGATTTCAGCCATACATATAGTATGGCTGAATTCGCATCGCATCCGGCCCAAACTTGTACATGGCCCTTTTTTTAGTCCACAGCCGAATCGGATCACATGGGTGTTCACACCATGTGGTCCGATTCCTGTCCGAGTTTAAAGATTGCACTGTGAAATGAGAACTAATTTGGAGGTGTCAATAAAACTTTACACTGATACTCCC